>NC_069505.1:44179854-44544854 GCF_027579735.1 Bombina bombina | reverse complement strand
AGTAATTTCCAGGGAATGGAATAATTTGGGTAATTTATTTACTCCTTCTAGACGTTTAAGCAAATTATATCCTGTGCCATCTGACAGATTAGAGTTTTTTTGGGACAAAAATCCCTAAGGTTATGGGGCTGTCTCTACTCCTGCTAATGTACTACTATTCCTACGGCAGATAGTACTTCATTTAAGGATCCTTTAGATAGGAAAATTGATTCCTTTCTAAGAAAAGCTTACTTATGTTCAGGTAATCTTCTTAGACCTGCTATATTTTTAGCGGATGTTGCTGCAGCTTCAACTTTTTGGTTAGAAGCTTTAGCGCAACAAGTAACAGATCATAATTTTATAGCATTATTTTTATTCTATAACATGCTAATAATTTTATTGGTGATACCATCTTTTGATATCATTAGAGTTGATGTCAGGTATATGTCTCTAGCTATTTTAGCTAGAATAGCTTTATGGATTAAACTTGGAATGCTGACATGTCTTCTAAGTCAACTTTGCTTTCCCTTTCTTTCCAGGGTAAATAATCATTTTCGTTCCTTTCCTCACAAGGAACAAAAGCCTGATCCTTCATCCTCAGGAGCGGTATCAGTTTGGAAACTATTTACAGTTTGGAATATATCCAAGCCTTATAGAAACCTATAGCCAGCTCCTAAGTACCTATGAAGGTGCGGCCCTTATTCCAGCTCAGCTGGTATGGGGCAGATTACGTTTTCTTCAAAGAAATTTGGATCAATTCCGTTCTTAATCTCTGGTTTCAGAAACATTGTTTCAGAAAGGTACAGAATTGGCTTCAAGTTAAGGCCTCCTGCTAAGAGATTCTTTTCTTTCCCGTGTCCCAGTTAACACAGCAAAGGCTCAGCATTTCTGAAATGTGTTTCAGATCTAGAGTTGGCTGGAGTATTTATGCCAGTTCCAGTTCTGGAACAGGGGCTGGGGTCTTATTTTATCTCTTCATTGTACCAAAGAAGGTCAATTCCTTCAGACCAGTTCCGGATCTATCATTATTGAATCATTATGTTAGGATACCAACATTCAAGATGGTTACTGTAGGACTATCCTGCCTTTTGTTTAGCAAGGGCATTATATGTCTACAATAGATTTACAGGATGTGTATCTGCATATTCCGATTCATCCAGATCACTTTTAGTGTCTGAGATTCTCTTTTTAGACAAGCATTACCAGTTTTGTGGCTCTACCGTTTGGCTTAGCCTCAGTTCCAAGAATTTTTTTTTCAAAGGTTCTCGGTGCCCTTCTTTCTGTAATCAGAGAATAGGGTTTTGGTATTTCCTTATTTGGACGATATCTTGGTATTTGCTCAGTCTTCTCATTTTCGAAGAATCTCATACGAATCGACTTGTGTTGTTTCTTCAAGTTCATGGTTGGAGGATCAATTTACCAATCAGTTCATTGATTCCTCAGACAAGGGTAACCTTTTTAGGTTTCTAGATAAATTCAGTGTCTATGACTCTGTCCTTGTCAGACAAGAGAAGTCTAACATTGATATCAGCTTGTCAAAACCTTCAGTCACAATCATTCCCTTTGGTAGCCTTATGCATGGAAATGTTGGGTCTTAGGACTGCCGCATCAGATGCGATCTCCTTTGCTCGTTTTCACATGCGACCTCTTCAGCTCTGTATGCTGAACCAATGGTGCAGGGATTACTCAAAGATATCTCAATTAATATCTTTAAACCGATTTTACAACACTCTCTGACATGGTGGACAGATCACCATCGTTTAGTTCAGGGGGCTTCTTTGTTCTTCCGACCTGGACTATAATCTCAACAGATGCAAGTCTTACAGGTTGGGGAGCTGTGTGGGGGTATCTGACGGCACAAGGGGTTTGGGAATCTCAGGAGGTGAGATTTCCGATCAATATTTTGGAACTCCGTGCAATTTTCAGAGCTCTTCAGTCTTGGCCTCTTCTGAAGAGAGAGTTGTTCATTTGTTTTCAGATAGACAATGTCACAACTGTGGCATACATCAATCATCAAGGAGGGACTCACAGTCCTCTGGCTATGAAAGAAGTATCTCGAATTTTGGTTTGGGCGGAATCCAGCTCCTGTCTAATCTCTGCAGTTCATATCCCAGGTATGGACAATTGGAAAGCGGATTATCTCAGTCGTCAAACGTTGCATCCGGGCGAATGGTCTCTTCACCCAGAGGTATTTCTTCAGATTGTTCAAATGTAGGAACTTCCAGAAATAGATCTGATGGCTTCTCATCTAAACAAGAAACTTCCCAGGTATCTGTCCAGATCCCGGGATCCTCAGGCGGAGGCAGTGGATGCATTATCACTTCCTTGGAAGTATCATCCTCCCTATATCTTTCCGCCTCTAGTTCTTCTTCCAAGAGTAACCTCCAAGATTCTGAAGGAATGCTCGTTTGTTCTGCTGGTAGCTCCGGCATGGCCTTACAGGTTTTGGTATGCGGATCTTGTCCGGATGGCCT
Source organism: Bombina bombina (assembly GCF_027579735.1). NCBI lineage: Eukaryota > Metazoa > Chordata > Amphibia > Anura > Bombinatoridae > Bombina > Bombina bombina. The sequence goes on along the minus strand of NC_069505.1, from coordinate 44,542,401 downwards.
CTTGCGAACCGTGGACTCTTCCGTTAAGACCAGACCTTTTGTCTCAAGGTCCTTTTTTTCCATCAGGATCTGAAATCCTTAAATTTAAAGGTATGGCGATTGAACGCTTGATTCTTGGTCAAAGAGGTTTCTCTGACTCTGTGATTAATACTATGTTACAGGCTCGTACATCTGTATCCAGAGAGATATATTATAGAGTCTGGAAGACTTATATTTCTTGGTGTCTTTCTCATCATTTTTCTTGGCATTCTTTTAGAATACCGAGAATATTACAGTATTCTTCAGGATGGTTTAGATAAAGGTTTGTCCGCAAGTTCCTTGAAAGGTCAAATCTCTGCTCTTTCTGTTCTTTTTAACAGAAAGATTGCTATTCTTCCTGATATTCATTGTTTTGTACAAGCTTTGGTTCGTATAAAGCCTGTCATTAAGTCAATTTCTCCTCCTTGGAGTTTGAATTTGGTTCTGGGGGCTCTTCAAGCTCCTCCATTTAAACCTATGCATTCATTGGATATTAAATTACTTTCTTGGAAAGTTTTTTGTTCCTTTTGGCCATCTCTTCTGCCAGAAGAGTTTCTGAATTATCTGCTCTTTCTTGTGAGTCTCCTTTTCTGATTTTTCATCAGGATAAGGCGGTGTTGCGAACTTCTTTTGAATTTTTACCTAAAGTTGTGAATTCCAACAACATTAGTAGAGAAATTGTGGTTCCTTCATTATGTCCTAATCCTAAGAATTCTAAGGAGAAATCGTTGCATTCTTTGGATGTTGTTAGAGCTTTGAAATATTATGTTGAAGCTACGAAATCTTTTCGTAAGACTTCTAGTCTATTTGTTATTTTTTCCGGTTCTAGAAAAGGCCAGAAAGCTTCTGCCATTTCTTTGGCATCTTGGTTGAAATCTTTATTTCATCTTGCCTATGTTGAGTCGGGTACAACTCCGCCTCAGAGAATTACAGCTCATTCTACTAGGTCAGTTTCTACTTCCTGGGCGTTTAGGAATGAAGCTTCGGTTGACCAGATCTGCAAAGCAGCGACTTGGTCCTCTTTGCATACTTTTACTAAATTCTACCATTTTGATGTATTTTCTTCTTCTGAAGCAGTTTTTGGTAGAAAAGTACTTCAGGCAGCGGTTTCAGTTTGAATCTTCTGCTTATGTTTTTCATTAAACTTTATTTTGGGTGTGGATTATTTTCAGCAGGAATTGGCTGTCTTTATTTTATCCCTCCCTCTCTAGTGACTCTTGTGTGGAAAGATCCACTTCTTGGGTAGTCATTATCCCATACGTCACTAGCTCATGGACTCTTGCTAATTACATGAAAGAAAACATAATTTATGTAAGAACTTACCTGATAAATTCATTTCTTTCATATTAGCAAGAGTCCATGAGGCCCGCCCTTTTTTTGTGGTGGTTATGATTTTGTATAAAGCACAATTATTCCAATTCCTTATTTTATATGCTTTCGCACTTTTTTCTTATCACCCCACTTCTTGGCTATTCGTTAAACTGAATTGTGGGTGTGGTGAGGGGTGTATTTATAGGCATTTTAAGGTTTGGGAAACTTTGCCCCTCCTGGTAGGAATGTATATCCCATACGTCACTAGCTCATGGACTCTTGCTAATATGAAAGAAATGAATTTATCAGGTAAGTTCTTACATAAATTATGTTATATATTTCTTTCATGTAATTAGCAAGAGTCCATGAGCTAGTGACGTATGGGATATACATTCCTACCAGGAGGGGCAAAGTTTCCCAAACCTCAAAATGCCTATAAATACACCCCTCACCACACCCACAATTCAGTTTTTACAAACTTTGCCTCCTATGGAGGTGGTGAAGTAAGTTTGTGCTAGATTCTACGTTGATATGCGCTCCGCAGCAAGTTGGAGCCCGGTTTTCCTCTCAGCGTGCAGTGAATGTCAGAGGGATGTGAGGAGAGTATTGCCTATTTGAATGCAGTGATCTCCTTCTACGGGGTCTATTTCATAGGTTCTCTGTTTTCGGTCGTAGAGATTCATCTCTTACCTCCCTTTTCAGATCGACGATATACTCTTATTTATATACCATTACCTCTGCTGATTTTCGTTTCAGTACTGGTTTGGCTTTCTACAAACATGTAGATGAGTGTCCTGGGTAAGCCCAATGAAATGATGAGCGAGATCCGTAAAGTACTGGATGCCAACAATTGCCAGCATGAGTCACAGGAAAAGTACATGCTGCTCTGCGTCCATGGCTCCCCAGGCCATGACAGCTTTGTCCAGTGGGAGATGGAGGTCTGCAAACTCCCACGCCTCTCCCTCAATGGTGTGCGCTTCAAGCGTATCTCTGGCACCTCTATGGCATTCAAGAACATTGCCTCCAAAATCGCCAATGAGCTCAAGCTTTAATGGGGATTTTACTTTGTCAAAGACATAAACTGCATACTTGACTCGTAACCACCCATTTGTCCAAAAAGCCTTCTCTTGTTAGCAAGAGGGTGCAGGACACACTATCTTTATTTCTCCCTCCTGCTATATTCTGGAATGGGCAGAACAGGGAGTAAAGAAAGAAGGGTGCAAGATAATGGCTTCTCCCTTCAACTTAGGTTTTGATGGTATTTTATTTGTATTGATTTATAATTGTTTTGCTTTTTTTTTTTTTTTTTTTTTTTTTTTTTTTTTTTTTTATATATATTTCTGTTTTAACGGGGCTCAGATTATGTTATAGGCAGAAAGGGCAGGAATTTGGCACCTTGTTCTGAAAATGTTTTATTTCAGCAGTGTGCTGTAGAAGTAAAGCTTAGAAACCAGCTGAGACAGTGATTGGTTTCATTTCCCCTCAACCTGTCACAAACCAGAATTAACTCATTGTACAGAAGGAGTTTACAACCATGTCTTAGACACTGAAATAATAGCTCAGGGGGCCCATCATTTACAGGTACAAATAGAGAGAATGAGGAAGACTGTGCAGGTGAGCAGCCTGAATTTGTACTGTGGTAGAGACCTGGTGGCCAGCTGATATTTTATAAATAAATATAACTGCAATTTTATTTATTCCCATGGAAGGTTGCAAAGTTTTAGCTGCATCTGCAGGGACACTGACCAGTTAGCGAATGGTTAATGTTCAGCATCACAGGTACACTTATACCTCTTTCTTTCACTTGGTTAATTAAAAGCACTGGAAGTCTCCCTCCTACCTTTTATTTTTTGTTCCCATATAACTTATTCTTTACGCTCCTGGCATTTTTTTCACTCCGTATCACTCCTTTCCATATGTTCTCATCTCCTGTAACTGCGGCATTGGTAACTTGGTTTTTCAGGATATCCGATCATATCAGCATCCGCTTCATACGACATGTAACCAACCCTCAGTAAACTGCAGATCTCTTCTTCACCAGATTGTGCAAGCAGATCCAGCCAGCATGGTTGTGAATACTGAATTCCACATGAACAGAAATGCATATAATTTTACAGCCATAGCTAGCTTTTAGTCATGAAAATGCTTATAAACGGTTCAATTAAAAGATGAAGATTGAAATTTAAGCACCTTTACGGACAAGTAGAAAAGGTATCATTATGGTGGGAGCAGTGTAAGTATAGGATTTATTAATCTCTCAGCTGTGAGAGGGGAGATTTAGTTGTATATATCTCTCTGAGAATTATGTTATAGCTCCTCCTGGCAGCTGAGGGAAAAAACTGGCCACATCTCCCATGTCACTTATCACTTGTCTGACTTAGTTTTTTTTTTTTTCTTCTTTGGTGTTTGAATGATTTCCTTGATATTTAAAAAAAAAAAAAAAAAAATCTGATGATTGTGAGTGCTTTTTTTTAATGTATTTGCAACACACTACAGTTCCACAATGTGTATTGTCTTTTTCAGATATGAGACAAGGAAACCAAAATCAAATGTGAGCAGAAAAACATTGTATATATGTTCAACCTAAAAAAAATTTACATCTCTCAAGATGCTGTAGAAACGTATTTGTATAGTACAGAATAATGGTCCAGATACGTATTCAAAGCTGTATTCAGTTATGTAATCACAAGAATAATACATTCATCTTTATTTTCTGATGACAAAGTGCAAAGGGATTAAAAAAAACAGAGAAAATACAATTGTTACAGAAGAAGTGGTAGATACATTGTGCTCAAAGCAGAAGTTTAAAATATCATTAAAGGAAAAGGTGTATTGATTGGTCCCACAGAGATGATTCATTTTACTAGACTGTGATAAATACAGATATCTCACTTTGGAGTTAGAGAATCAAATGTATGAGAAACTGTATAAGCAGAAAAAGGCTTTACTGGCAGTAGCACAAACTATATGCACACTTTTTTGTTTAATTTTGGCAAAGGAAATTTATAGCTCTCTTTCATATCCATAACATGCAAAGATAGATGCATACAGTTATACAGTGAGGTATAAGGCCCATAATAAACACTATTGCTGGAAGTCAACAATTGTCTCCTTAGAAATTCACTCCTTTTGATAAGATTGAGAACTTGCTCCTAAAGTGCAACCACAGAAAAAAACCAGCACATTATGGAAAACATTTGCTCCTCTTGTGGTCCATGACCAAAGGTGGGAACCTTCAAACCCAGCAAAGAAGGAAGACCTGTGATAAAGTGTCTTACTCCAGCACATACCATGCCAGAATGTGTGGTTTACAAACCTCCAGAGCCTTGTATTTTGTATTAAATATTCTTAATAATTTACAAGATTACAGCTAGTGCTTCTTCATATCACCTGAGATTGTGCCGTTGATAACCAGGAAAAATACTGAATTCAGAAGAGAGAACACTTAGGAGAGATGCTCAAATGGATACAGTTTATTGCATGACACTGCTTACTAATTACATTTATTTGTGACCATTTGCAGTCAGTGGATGTCATATACTTACTGATACTGATGTATTCTGTTAGTTCTATGTAACCCCATTGATTACTGTAATACCACCACACCTCAAAGGTGCTAGCTTCCCTTGAATCTGTCACATAGTGAATGTTTCTTTCCCAATGGCAGGGAGAGTCAACAAATTAATTCATTACTGTTGGGAATACAACACCTGAAGCATTACATATTCCCCCCACTTCCCTTTCTCCCCCAGTAATTCTTTGTCTTGTCAATTAAGAGGTTAGTGAAGAAAGTGTTCTGAAGAAAATTGGATTTTAACTTCTTTAATGGGTAGTTTCCCTGCAAGATAGAACTGGGGTTATACAGTAACCATGTAATCATCTTAGTAAGAGTGTTGGTGATTGATAGCTTCTGGATGTTGCAGGGAACCTTCCCTAGCCTCCTTCCAGTATAATTGTTCTAACACTCCATCTGGCAACCAGTGTACGCTTACACTGCTTTCCTTTCTACTTCAGGTCCCTGTCAGAAGTGGATGAAGCTGTCAGACCTGGAAGTGCTGTGACTGCTCCACAGCAGAGACCCTGGAGGGTAAGTGCATTTTTATTTATCCCTTCCATATAGGATATGAAGACAGGCATTATGATAGTTGACCGGATGGCACCTGATTACCTCTTTAGAGGGTCTGGGGACATAACTTTGGTATCCTATAATCAGGATAACTGTTATTAATCAGAAGTAGATTATTTCAGGGGCTCCTGTGGCAACTTCTCTTTCAGAATTAGGCGGTTAGTTCCGATGAACTATCGGATCGCCTGTCACAACTTGGGACATAGGAAACTGGTTGTCATCTCCCACTACACTGAGCTGTGGCTGTACATCAAAACCTCTAGTGATAAGATTGGATAGTTTCTGAAAGTGCTCCTCTAATATAGCACATATTTGATCTTTGAAAATTGCAAATTGGATGCCATAGTTCAAAGGGCACAGTAGGAACACAATTCTAATAAGTCTGGTACTGAGGGCTGGGAAGCCCTGCTGCAAACCAAAAGCATATTTCTTAGGTCAGAATGTCTTCAGCTAAGCTTCTCCACCTTATTAGGTATCTTAACATCCAGATTTCAGCTCGAATTAAAGAAAAGGCGGTGAGATGGCTGCTGCCCAGAAGTCCCTCAAAAAGGTTATTTTTACTGTGTGTGAAGATCGCAATCGTGGCTCTGAGAAAGAGTGGTCATCTTCCAATTGTGGCACCACGTGGTTTGCTGAGTTCTAGTCTCCTCCTTCCACGGCTCTGACTGATATCGGAGGGGTTTGTGACAGCTCAGTGTCTACTTGGGATCGGGAGGTGGTGAGTGCCCTGGCCAGAGCAGGAGCTGATTAGAGGTGCCGTAGTGTAGTGTTTTTTTTATATACTTTATTGTATACTGCATTGCTTCTTTACCGTTTGGCAATTCAGACTTTACTATGGAGGAAGGTTTTTTCTTTAATTTGGAGGAAACTACTCCCTCAATATTAATTTCTCTTGTAAGATGTATCAAGTCCACGGATTCATCTTTTACTTGTGGGATATTCTCCTTCCCAACAGGAAGTGGCAAAGAGAGCACACAGCAGAGCTGTCCATATAGCTCCCCCTCTAGCTCCACCCCCCAGTCATTCTCTTTGCCGGCTCTAAGCAATCGGAAGGGTAAAGTGAATGTGGTGTTAGAATTGTAGTTTCTTTCATGTAATTAGCAAGAGTCCATGAGCTAGTGACGTATGGGATATACATTCCTACCAGGAGGGGCAAAGTTTCCCAAACCTCAAAATGCCTATAAATACACCCCTCACCACACCCACAATTCAGTTTTACAAACTTTGCCTCCTATGGAGGTGGTGAAGTAAGTTTGTGCTAGATTCTACGTTGATATGCGCTCCGCAGCAAGTTGGAGCCCGGTTTTCCTCTCAGCGTGCAGTGAATGTCAGAGGGATGTGAGGAGAGTATTGCCTATTTGAATGCAGTGTTCTCCTTCTACGGGTCTATTTCATAGGTTCTCTGTTATCGGTCGTAGAGATTCATCTCTTACCTCCCTTTTCAGATCGACGATATACTCTTATTTATATACCATTACCTCTGCTGATTTTCGTTTCAGTACTGGTTTGGCTTTCTACAAACATGTAGATGAGTGTCCTGGGGTAAGTAAATCTTATTTTCTGTGACAGCTCTAAGCTATGGTTGGGCACTTTATTTATAAAGTTCTAAATATATGTATTCAAACATTTATTTGCCTTGACTCAGGATGTTCAACATTCCTTATTTTCAGACAGTCAGTTTCATATTTGGGATAATGCATTTGATTCAATCTTTTTTCTTACTTAAAATTTGACTCTTTTTTCCCTGTGGGCTGTTAGGCTCGCGGGGGCTGAAAATGCTTCATTTTATTGCGTCATTCTTGCGCTGACTTTTTTTGGCGCAAAAAAATCTTTTCAGTTTCCCGGCGTCATAACGTGTCGCCGGAAGTTGCGTCATTTTTGACGTCCTTTTGCGCCAAAAATGTCGGCGTTCCGGATGTGGCGTCATTTTTTGCGCCAAAAAGCATTTTGGCGCCAAAAAATATGGGCGTCGCTTTTGTCTCCACATTATTTCAGTCTCTTTTTTTCTTTGCTTCTGGTTACTAGAAGCTTGTTTATTGGCATTTTTTCCCCATTCCTGAAACTGTCATTTAAGGATTTGATCAATTTTGCTTTATATGTTGTTTTTTCTCTTACATATTGCAAGATGTCTCACGTTGCATCTGAGTCAGAAGATACTTCAGGAAAAATCGCTGTCTAGTGCTGGAACTACCAAAGCTAAGTGTATCTGCTGTAAACTTTTGGTAGCTATTCCTCCGGCTGTTTGTTTGTATTAATTGTCATGACAAACTTGTTAAAGCAGATAATATTTCCTTTAGTAATGTACCATTGCCTGGTTGCAGTTTCCTTCAACATCTAAGGTGCAGAATGTTCCTGATAACATAAGAGATTTTGTTTCTGATCCATCAAGAAGGCTATGTCTGTTATTTCCTCCTTCTAGTAAACATAAAAAATCTTTTAAAACTTCTCTCTCTACAGATGAATTTTTAATGAACATCATCATTCTGATTCTGATGTCTCTTCTGTTCAGAGGATTCTGTCTCAGAGATTGATGCTGATAAATCTTCATATTTATTTAAAATGGAATTTATTCGTTCTTTACTTAAAGAAGTACTAATTGCTTTAGAAATAGAGGATTCTGGTCCTCTTGATACTAATTCTAAACGTTTAGATAAGGTATTTAAATCTCCTGTGGTTATTCCAGAAGTTTTTCCTGTTCCTAATGCTATTTCTGAAGTAATTTCCAGAGAATGGGATAAATTGGGTAATTCATTTACTCCTTCTAAACGTTTTAAGCAATTATATCCTGTGCCGTCTGACAGAGTTAGAATTTTGGGACAAAATCCCTAAAGTTGATGGGGCTTTTCTACCCTTGCTAAACGTACTACTATTCCTACGACAGATGGTACTAACGTTTAAGGATCCTTTAGATAGGAAAATTGAATCCTTTCTAAGAAAAGCTTATCTGTGTTCAGGTAATCTTCTTAGACCTGCTATATCATTGGCTGATGTTGCTGCAGCTTCAACTTTTTGGTTGGAGACTTTAGCGCAACAAGTAACAGATCATGATTCTCATAATATTATTATTCTTCTTCAGCATGCTAATAATTTTATCTGTGATGCCATTTTTGATATGATCAGAGTTGATGTCAGGTTTATGTCTCTAGCTATTTTAGCTAGAAGAGCTTATTGGCTTAAAACTTGGAATGCTGATATGGCTTTCTAAATCAACTCTACTTTCCATTTCTTTACAGGGTAACAAATTATTTGGTTCTCAGTTGGATTCTATTATCTCAACTGTTACTGGTGGGAAAGGAACTTTTTTACCACAGGATAAAAAATCTAAGGGTAAAAACAGGGCTAATAATCGTTCAACAAAGAACAAAAGCCTGATCCTTCATCCTCAGGAGCAGTTTCAGTTTGGAAACCATCTCCAGTCTGGAATAAATCCAAGCCTTCTAGAAAGGCAAAGCCTGCTTCTAAGTCCACATGAAGGTGCGGCCCTCATTCCAGCTCAGCTGGTAGGGGGCAGGTTACGTTTTTTCAAAGAAATTTGGATCAATTCTGTTCACAATCTTTGGATTCAGAACATTGTTTCAGGAGGGTACAGAATTGGTTTCAAGATGAGACCTCCTGCAAAGAGATTTTTTCTTTCCCGTGTCCCAGTAAATCCAGTGAAAGCTCAAGCATTTCTGAATTGTGTTTCAGATCTAGAGTTGGCTGGAGTAATTATGGCCAGTTCCAGTTCTGGAACAGGGGATGGGGTTTTATTCAAATCTCTTCATTGTACCAAAGAAGGAGAATTCCTTCAGACCAGTTCTGGATCTAAAAATATTGAATCGTTATGTAAGGATTCCAACGTTCAAAATGGTAACTGTAAGGACTATCTTGCCTTTTGTTCAGCAAGGGCATTATATGTCCACAATAGATTTACAGGATGCATATCTGCATATTCCGATTCATCCAGATCATTATCAGTTCCTGAGATTCTCTTTTCTGGACAAGCATTACCAGTTTGTGGCTCTGCCGTTTGGCCTAGCTACAGCTCCAAGAATTTTTACAAAGGTTCTCGGTGCCCTTCTGTCTGTAATCAGAGAACAGGGTATTGTGGGTATTTCCTTATTTGGACGATATCTTGGTACTTGCTCAGTCTTTACATTAGCAGAATCTCATACGAATCGACTTGTGTTGTTTCTTCAAGATCATGGTTGGAGATCAATTCACCAAAAAGTTCATTGATTCCTCAGACAAGGGTAACCTTTCTGGGTTTCCAGATAGATTCATGTCCATGACTCTGTCTTTAACAGACAAGAGACGTCTAAAATTGATTTCAGCTTGTCGAAACCTTCAGTCACAATCATTCCCTTCGGTAGCCTTATGCATGGAAATTCTAGGTCTTATGACTGGCTGCATCGGACGCGATCCCCTTTGCTCGTTTTCACATGCGACCTCTTCAGCTCTGTATGCTGAATAAATGGTGCAAGGATTACACAAAGATATCTCAATTAATATCTTTAAAACCGATTGTACGACACTCTCTAACGTGGTTGGACAGATCACCATCGTTTAGTTTCAGGGGGCTTCTTTTGTGCTTCCGACCTGGACTGTAATTTCAACAGATGCAAGTCTCACAGGTTGGGGAGCTGTGTGGGGATCTCTGACGGCACAAGGAGTTTTGGGAATCTCAGGGAGGTGAGATTACCGATCAATATTTTGGGAACTCCGTGCAATTTTCAGAGCTCTTCAGTCTTGGCCTCTTCTGAAGAGAGAATCGTTCATTTGTTTTCAGGACAGACAATGTCACAACTGTGGCATACATCAATCATCAAGGAGGGACTCACAGTCCTCTGGCTATGAAAGAAGTATCTCAAATTCTGGTTGGGGGGGCGGATCCACTCCTGTCTAATCTCTGCGGTTCATATCCCAGGTATAAGACAATTGGGAAGCGATTATCTCAGTCGCTCAAACGTTGCATCCGGGCGAATGGTCTCTCTTCACCCAGAGGTATGTCTTCAGATTGTTCAAATGTGGGAGCTTCAGAAATAGATCTGATGGCGTCTCATCTAACACAAGAAACTTCCCAGGTATCTGTCCAGATCCCGGGATCCTCAGGCGGAAGCAGGTGGATGCATTATCACTTCCTTGGAAGTATCATCCTGCTTATATCTTTCCGCCTCTAGTTCTTCTTCCAAGAGTAATCTCCAAGATTTCTGAAGGAATGCTCGTTTGTTCTGCTGGTAGCTCCGGCATGGCCTCACAGGTTTTGGTATGCGGATCTTGTCCGGATGGCCTCTTGCCATCCGTGGACTCTTCCGCTACGACCAGACCTTCTGTCGCAAGGTCCTTTTTTCCATCAGGATCTCAAATCCTTAAATTTAAAGGTATGGAGATTGAACGCTTGATTCTTGGTCAAAGAGGTTTCTCTGACTCTGTGATTAATACTATGTTACAGGCTCGTAAATCTGTATCCAGAGAGATATATTATAGTCTGGAAGACTTATATTTCTTGGTGTCTTTCTCATCATTTTTCTTGGCATTCTTTAGAAATTCCGAGAATTTTACAGTTTCTTCAGGATGGTTTAGATAAAGGGTTTTATCCGCAAGTTTTTTGAAAGGACAAATCTCTGCTCTTTCTGTTCTTTTTCACAGAAAGATTGCTAATCTTCCTGATATTCATTGTTTTGTACAAGCTTTGGGTTCGTATAAAACCTGTCATTAAGTCAATTTCTCCTCCTTGGAGTTTGAATTTGGTTCTGGGGGGCTCTTCAAGCTCCTCCGTTTGAACCTATGCATTCATTGGACATTAAATTACTTTCTTGGAAAGTTTTGTTCCTTTTGGCAATCTCTTCTGCCAGAAGAGTTTCTGAATTATCTGCTCTTTCTTGTGAGTCTCCTTTTCTGATTTTTCATCAGGATAAGGCAGTGTTGCGAACTTCTTTCGAATTTTTACCTAAAGTTGTGAATTCCAAACAACATTAGTAGAGAAATTGTGGTTCCTTCATTATGTCCTAATCCTAAGAATTCTAAGGAGAAATCGTTGCATTCTTTGGATGTTGTTAGAGCTTTGAAATATTATGTTGAAGCTACTAAGTCTTTCCGAAAGACTTCTAGTTTTATTTGTTATCTTTTCCGGTTCTAGAAAAGGCCAGAAAGCTTCTGCCATTTCTTTAGCATCTTGGTTGAAATCTTTAATTCATCTTGCTTATGTTGAGTCGGGTAAAACTCCGCCTCAAAGGATTACAGCTCATTCTACTAGGTCAGTTTCTTCTTCCTGGGCGTTTAGGAATGAAGCTTCAGTTGATCAGATTTGCAAAGCAGCAACTTGGTCCTCTTTGCATACTTTTACAAAATTCTACCATTTTGATGTATTTTCTTCTTCTGAAGCAGTTTTTGGTAGAAAAGTACTTCAGGCAGCGGTTTCAGTTTGAATCTTCTGCTTATGTTTTTCATTAAAACTTTATTTTGGGGTGTGGATTATTTCAGCAGGAATTGGCTGTCTTTATTTTATCCCTCCCTCTCTAGTGACTCTTGCGTGGAAAGATCCACATCTTGGGTAATCATTATCCCATACGTCACTAGCTCATGGACTCTTGCTAATTACATGAAAGAAAACATAATTTATGTAAGAACTTACCTGATATATTCATTTCTTTCATATTAGCAAGAGTCCATGAGGCCCGCCCTTTTTTTGTGGTGGTTATGATTTTTTGTATAAAGCACAATTATTCCAATTCCTTATTTTATATGCTTTCGCACTTTTTTATCACCCCCACTTCTTGGCTATTCGTTAAACTGAATTGTGGGGTGTGGTGAGGGGTGTATTTATAGGCATTTGAGGTTTGGGAAACTTTGCCCCTCCTGGTAGGAATGTATATCCCATACGTCACTAGCTCATGGACTCTTGCTAATATGAAAGAAATGAATTTATCAGGTAAGTTCTTACATAAATTATGTTTTTTATTTCTCTTGCAAGGTGTATCCAGTCCACGGCTTCATCCTTTATTTTCTACAAGCAAGAGTTTGTTATTTTAAATGGTACCGGTGTGTACTATTTACTCTCTAGCAGAAGGGAGATGAAGATTTCTGCAGGGAGGAAGATGATTTTAGCATGTTGTAACTAAAATCCACTGCTGTTCCCACACAGGACTGAGGAGTACAAGAGAACTTCAGTTGGGGGAACGGTTTTGCTCGTTAGGCTGCAATTAAGGTATGTTCAGTCATTTATTTCTAGGCAAGACTGTGATATTGCTAGAAAAGACTGTTAATATCCCCATGAGGGAAGGGTAAGCTGTATTCAGAGGGCTAAGTATGGAATTTCAAGCTTACATAACAGGGCTAGTTTATGCTGGTTGAAACTACTTCAGGGCAAACGGTTTTTATTGAAAAATTCGTTTTTTAAGACACTTTGAAGGTTTATTTGGGTTTCTTTCAGGGGTTGTTACCCACATAGCTATTACTAAAACACTTGGGAGTGTTTCTTTAGGCCTCACAAGCACCGGAGTGAGGTGGGAGGGGCCTAATTTCGCCGCCTCAGATGCGCAGTTATTTTGACTAGAAGTTCAGGCTGTTTCACATGGAGGGTCCTGCTGCAATTTGAGGGCCTATAAGACGCTTTTTTCCCCACAAATCTGGTTCCTAAGGGCAGGTAGGGCCACAGCAGTTTCTCTTAGTTGGTGCATCCAGTCCACGGATTCATCCTTACTTGTGGATATTCTCATTCCCTACGGGAAGTGGCAAAGAGAGCACACAGCAGAGCTGTCCATATAGCTCCCCCTCAGGCTCCGCCCCCCCCGTCATTCTCTTTGCCGCTCTAACAAGTAGCATCTCCACGGGACGGTAAAGTGAATGTGGTGTTAGATTTGTAGTTTTTATTTCTTCAATCAAGAGTTTGTTATTTTAAAATAGTGCCGGTTTGTACTATTTACTCTCTGGCAGAAAGTGATGAAGATTTCTGCTGAGAGGAAACGATTTTAGCATGTTGTAACTAAAATCCATTGCTGTTCCCACACAGGACTGTTGAGTACCGGAGAACTTCAGTTGGGGGGAACAGTTTGCAGGCTTAAATGCTATAAGGTATGCTCAGTCACTTTTCTTTCATGTAATTAGCAAGAGTCCATGAGCTAGTGACGTATGGGATATACATTCCTACCAGGAGGGGCAAAGTTTCCCAAACCTCAAAATGCCTATAAATGCACCCCTCACCACACACCCACAAATCAGTTTTTACAAACTTTGCCTCCCATGGAGGTGGTGAAGTAAGTTTGTGCTAGATTCTACGTTGATATGCGCTTCGCAGCAGGCTGGAGCCCGGTTTTTCCTCTCAGTGTGCAGTGAATGTCAGAGGGATGTGAAGAGAGTATTGCCTATTTGAATTCAATGGTCTCCTTCTACGGGATCTATTTCATAGGTTCTCTGTTATCGGTCGTCAGAGTTTCATCTCTTACCGATATACTCTTATATACCATTACATCTACTGATTCTCGTTTCAGTACTGGTTTGGGCTTTCTACTACATGTAGATGAGTGTCCTGGGGTAAGTAAGTCTTACTTTTTGTGACACTCTAAGCTATGGTTGGGCACTTTTATATAAAGTTCTAAATATATGTGTTTAAACATTTATTTGCCTTGATTCAGGATGATCAATATTCCTTATTTCAGACAGTCAGTTTCATTATTTGGGATAATGCATATGAATTAAGACATTTTTTCTGACCTTAAAAATTGACTTTTTTCCCTGTGGGCTGTTAGGCTCGCGGGGGCTGAAAATGCTTCATTTTATTGCGTCATTCTTGGCGCTGACTTTTTGGCGCAAAAAATTCTTTGTCATTTCCGGCGTCATACTTGTCGCCGGAAGTTGTTCGTGTTTGCGTCATTTTTTTTGACGTTTTTGCGTCAAAAATGTCGGCGTCAAAAAATGTGGGCGTCATTTTTGTCTCCAACCTTTTTTCTCACATTATTTAAGTCTCATTTTTTATTTGCTTCTGGTTGCTAGAGGCTTGTTCATTGGCATTTTTTTCCCATTCCTGAAACTGCCTTTTAAGGAATTTGATAGGATTTTGCTTTATAAGTTGTTTTTTTCTCTTACATATTGCAAGATGTCTCAGATTGACCCTGGATCAGAAGCTAGCTTCTGGAAAAACGCTGCCTGATGCTTGGTTCCACCAAAGTTAAGTGTATCTGCTGTAAACTTGTGGTATCTGTCCCTCCGGCTGTAGTTTGTGATGAATGTCATGATAAGCTTGCTAATGCAGATAGTATTTCCATTAGTAATATTACCATTACCTGTTGCTGTTCCATCAACAACTAATACTCAGGATGTTCCTGTTAATATAAGAGATTTTGTTTCTAAATCTATTAGGAAGGCTATGGTCTGTTATTCCTCCTTTCAGTAAACGTAAAAGGTCTTTTAAAAACTTCACATTTTCAGATGAATTTTTAAATGAACATCATCATTCTGATTTGTCTGTTTCTGATGTTGATTTTTCTGGTTCAGAGGATTCTGTCTCAGATATTGACACTGATAAATCTTCATATTTATTTAAAATGGAATTTATTCGTTCTTTACTTAAGAAGTTTTAATTGCATTAGAGATGGAGGAATCTAGTCCTCTTGATACTAAATCTACTAAGCGTTTAAATTCGGTTTTTAAAACCTCCATTCAGTTTATTCCGGAAGTTTTTCCTGTCCCTGATGCTATTTCTGAAGTAATTTCTTGGAATAATCTGGGTAATTCATTTACTCCTTCTAAAAGGTTTAAGAAATTGTATCCTGTGCCATCTGACAGATTAGAGTTTTTGGACAAAATCCCTAAAGTTGATGGGGCTATCTCTACTCTCGCTAAACGTACTACTATTCCTACGGCAGATAGTACTTTCCTTTAAGGATCCTTTAGATAGGAAAATTGATTCCTTTCTAAGGAAGCTTATTTATGTTCAGGTAATCTTCTTAGGCCTGCTATTTTCTTTGGCTGATGTTTGCGGCAGCTTCCACTTTTTGGTTGTGAGGCTTTGGCACAACAAGTATCAGATCATAATTCTCATAGCATTGTTTAAACTTCTTCAACATGCTAATAACTTTATTTGTGATGCCATCTTTGATATCATTAGAGTTGATGCCAGGTATATTTCTTTAGCTATCTTATCTAGAAGAGCTTTATGGCTTAAAACTTGGAATGCAGATATGTCTTCTAAGTCAACTTTGCTTTCCCTTTCTTCCAAGGTAATAAATTGTTTGTGTTCCCAGTTGGATTCTATTATTTCAACTGTTACTGGGGGGAAAGGAACTTTTTTACCTCAGGATAAAAAATTTAAAAGGTAAATATAGGGCTGCTAATCGTTTTCGTTTCCTTTCGTCAGAATAAGGAACAGAAGCCTGATCCTTCCCCTAAAGGAACAGTTTCTGTTTGAGAAACCATCTCCAGTCTGGAATAAATCCAAGCCTTTTAGAAAGCAAAAGCCAGTTCCCAAGTCCACATGAAGGTGCGGCCCTCATCAGTCCATCCCAGCTGGTAGGGGGGCAGATTACGATTTTTCAAAGAAATTTGGATCAATTCGATTCACAGTCTTTGGATTCAGAACATTGTTTCACAAGGGTACAGAATTAGGTTCAAGGTAAGGCCTCCTGCAAGAAGATTTTTTCTTTCTCGCATTCCAATAAATCCAGTGATGGCTCAAGCATTTCTTAAATGTGTTTTCAGATCTAGAGTTGGCTGGAGTAATTGTGCCAGTTCCAGTTCTGGAACATGGTCTGGGGTTTTACTCCAATCTATTCATTGTACCAAAGAAGGAGAATTCCTTCAGACCAGTTCTGGGATTTAAAAATATTGAATCGTTATGTAAGGATACCAACATTCAAAATGGTAACTATAAGGACTATTCTGCCTTTTGTTCAGCAAGGGCATTATAGTCCACAATAGATTTACAGGATGCATATCTGCATATTCCGATTCATCCAGATCACTATCAGTTTCTGAGATTCTCTTTTCTAGACAAGCATTACCAATTTGTGGCTCTGCCGTTCGGCCTAGCAACAGCTCCAAGGATTTTTTCAAAGGTTCTCGGTGCCCTGCTATCTGTAATCAGAGAACAGGGTATTGTGGTATTTCCTTATTTGGACGATATCTTGGTACTTTGCTCAGTCTTCACATTTAGCAGAAATTCATACGAATCGACTTGTGTCATTTCTTCAAGAACATGTGTGGAGGATCAATTTACCAAAGAGTTCATTGATGTCCTCAGACAAGGGTAACCTTTTAAGGTTTCCAAATAGATTCAGTGTCCATGACTTTGTCTCTGACGGACAAGAGACGTCTGAAATTGGTTTCAGCTAGTCTCAATCATTCCCTTCGGTAGCCTTATGCATGGAAATTCTAGGTCTTATGACTGCTGCCTCGGACGCGATCCCCTTTGCTCGTTTTCACATGCGACCATCTTCAGCTTTGTATGCTGAACCAGTGGTGCAGGGATTATACAAAGTATATCACAGTTAATATCTTTAAATCCGATTGTTGGACACTCTCTGACGTGGTGGACAGATCACCATCGTTTAGTTCAAGGGGCTTCTTTTGTTCTTCCAACCTGGACTGTGATCTCAACAGATGCGAGTCTGACAGGTTGGGGAGCTGTATGGGGGTCTCTGACAGCGCAGGGGGTTTGGGAATCTCAGGGAGGGCGAGATTACCCATCAACATTTTGAAAACTCTGTGTGATTTTCAGAGCTCTTCAGTCGTGGGCCTCTTCTGAAGAGAGAATCGTTCATTTGTTTTCAGACGGACAATGTCACAACCGTGGCATATGTCAATCATCAAGGGGGGACTCACAGTCCTCTGGCTATGAAAGAAGTATCTCGGATACTTGCTTGGGCGGAATCCAGCTCCTGTCTAATTTCTGCGGTTCACATCCCAGGTGTAGACAATTGGGAAGCGGATTATCTCAGTCGCCAGACGTTACATCCGGGCGAATGGTCTCTTCACCCAGGGGTATTTCTTCAGATTGTTCAAATCTGGGGGTCTTCCAGAAATAGATCTGATGGCTTCTCATCTAAACAAGAAAACTTCCCAGGTATCTGTCCAGATCCAGGATCCTCAGGCGGAGGCAGTGGATGCATTGTCACTTCCTTGGAAGTATCATCCTGCCTATATCTTTCCGCCTCTAGTTCTTCTTCCAAGAGTGATCTCCAAGATTCAAAAAGAGCGTTCGTTTTTTCTTTCTGGTGGCTCCAGCATGGCCTCACAGGTTTTGGTATGCGGATCTTGTTCGGGATGGGCTACTTGCCAACCTTGGACTCTTCCGTTAAGACCAGACCTTCTATCTCAAGTAATTAAATTTGAATGTAATGGAGATTGAACGCTTTGATTCTCAGTCATAGAGGTTTCTCTGACTTCCGTAATGAATACTTATGTTACAGGCTCGTAAATCTGTGTCTAGGAAGATATATTATCGAGTCTGGAAGACTTACATTTCTTGGTGCTCTTCTCATCAATTTTCCTGGCATTCTTTTTAGAATTTCCTAGGAATTTTACAATTTCTTCAGGATGGTCTGATAAAGGGTTTGTCTGCAAGTTCTTTGAAAGGACACATTTCTTCTCTTTCTGTGTTGTTTCACAGAAAGATTGCTTATCTTCCTGTATATTCATTGTTTTGTACAGGCTTTGGGTTCGTATAAAACCTGTCATTAAGTCAATCTCTCCTCCTTGGAGTTTGAATTTGGTTCTGGGGGCTTTACAAGCTCCTCCGGGTTGAACCTATGCATTCTCTGGACATTAAATTACTTTCTTGGAAAGTTCTGTTCCCTTTTGGCCATCTCTTCTGCTAGAAGAGTTTCAGAGTTATCTGCTCTTTCTTGTGAATCTCCTTTTTCTGATTTTCCTTCAGGATAAGGCGGTGTTGCGGACTTCATTTCATTTTTTACCTAGAAGTTTGTGAGACTCTAACAACATTAGTAGAGAAATTGTGGTTCCTTCATTGTGTCCTAATCCTAAGAATTCTAAGGAAAGATTGTTGCATTCTTTGGATGTTGTTAGAGCTTTGAATATTATGTTGAAGCTACTAAAGATTTCCGAAAGACTTCTAGTCTATTTGTTACCTTTTCCGTTCCAGGAAAGGTCAGAAGGCCTCTGCCATTTCTTTGGCATCTTGGTTAAAATCTTTGATTCATCATGCTTATGTCGAGTCGGGTAAAACTCTGCCTCAAAGGATTACAGCTCATTCTACTAGGTCAGTTTCTACTTTCCTGGGCGTTTAGGAATGAAGCTTCGTTGATCAGATTTGCAAAGCAGCCACTTGGTCTTCTTTGCATACTTTTTACTAAATTCTACCATTTTGGATGTGTTTTCTTCTTCTGAAGCAGTTTTTGGTAGAAAAGTACTTCAGGCAGCTGTTTCAGTTTGATTCTTTCTGCTTATAATTTTCAGTTTTTTTTCATTATAAGATTAAAACTTTATTTTGGGGTATGATTATTTTTCAGCGGAATTGGCTGTCTTTATTTTATCCCTCCCTCTCTAGTGACTCTTGCGTGGGAAGTTCCACATCTTGGGTATTTATTATCCATAACGTCACTAGCTCATGGACTCTTGCTAATTACATGAAGAAAACATAATTAAGGTAAGAACTTACCTGATAAATTCATTTCTTTCATATTAGCAAGAGTCCATGAGGCCCACCCTTTTTGTGGTGGTTATGATTTTTTTGTATAAAGCACATTATTCAATTCCTTATTTTTTATGCTTTCGCACTTTTTTCTTATCACCCCACTTCTTGGCTATTCGTTAAACTGATTTGTGGGTGTGGTGAGGGGGTGTATTTATAGGCATTTTGGAGGTTTGGGAAACTTTGCCCCTCCTGTAGGAATGTATATCCCATACGTCACTAGCTCATGGACTCTTGCTAATATGAAAGAAATGAATTTATCAGGTAAGTTCTTACATAAATTATGTTTTTTTCTAGTCAAGGACTTAGTAATGCTAGAAGACTGGACAAGTATCCCCATGTGGGGAAGGTTAACCATATTCTGAGACTTAGTATAGAAGCATGGCTTAGTTAAAAGGGCTTAAAACTCTGGTGGACACTGTTAAGGGGCAATCGATTATTTTATTACAATAATCTGATATTTTTTTGGGGTTTTATTCAGCATGGCATATCTTTAGACACCTATTTTGGCTTGGGAAGGCCCCACAACGCCGGAGTGAAGGAGGGAGGGGGCTTAAAATTTCGCGCCTCATTTGCGCAGTTTCATTTGGCAGACAGCTTCCTGCAGCTTCACGTGTAGAGTCCAAAGATTGCTGGAGGACTTCAGAGAGGCTATTTTCGTTCAACAACTAATCCCCAAGGAAGGTAGGGCCACAACAGAGGCTGTGGGCATGGTGCTGTAGTTTGTTAAACTGGTGGCTTTAATTTGCTCCGGTTTGGGCAGTAAGGGGTTAATTGTCTTGAAATTTACGTGCAATCATTTCAAAGCATTAGGATCATATGGGAGAAAAAAGATTGGACTGTTTTTTTGAGGTTTAGTAAAAAAAAGTGTGCGCTTTTATTATTTAAAGGCACAGTACCGTTTTTTTCAAAATTTGTATTTTACTGTATTTGAGTGCTGTCTAAGTCTGTTTAACATGTCTGAGCCTACAGATAGACCCAGTTCTATGTGTTTAATAGCCATGGGTGGGGTACCCTCCCTTTACATTGGTGTTTAAAGGTGTGCTAAGGTATCTAAAAACATTTTAAAGACCATACAGTGGACACTTAAAAAATGTAGCCCAAGATGATTCTTTGACGAAGGTAACGAGGATAGTCCCTCCTTCCTCTCCCCATGTGTCGACACTAGTTTACGCCCTCGCAAGCAATGCCTAGTACCTCTAGCGCATTGGCCCTATTACATTACAACAATTAGCAGCAGTCATGGATAATTCCCTGCGGCATTTTTATCCAAGCTGCCAGTTTTTCCTAAGAAGCGTGATAGCTCAGTTTTAAGAAAAGAGGATGAGCAATCAGAAGCTTTAGGATGATTTTATCCGTTGTACCCTCACAACACTCTGAAGTGGTATTGAGGTACGGGCTGTCTGAGGGAGAAATTTCTGACACAGAAAGGTTTCTCAGCGGGCAGAATCAGATTCCTTAGCGTTTAAATTTAAGGCTGGAACACCTCCGCGTACTGCTTAAGGAGGGTTTTAGCTACGCTGGATGATTGTGACCCCATGGTGGTCCCAGAAAAATTGTGTAAAATGGACAAGTTTTTAGAACTCCCTGTATACACTGAGACGTTTCCGATCCCGAAGAGGTTGGCGGACATTGTGACTAGTGAGTGGGAGAGACCAGGGCGTACCTTTTGTTCCCCCCTATTCTTCAAGAAAAATGTTCCCTAAAACTGACCCCAGGCGGGACGTGTGGCAGACGGTCCCTAAGGTAGAGGGAGCAGTTTCAACGCTAGCCAAGTGCACAACCATTCCAATAGAAGACAGTTGTGCTTTCAAAGATCCTATGGATAAAAAATTAGAAGGTTTACTGAAGAAAATATTTGTTCAGCAAGGTTTCCTTCTCAAACCAATTGCCTGCATTATTCCTGTAACTACTACTAGCGGCTTTTTGGTTTGAGGGCGCTGGAAGAGTCGCTCCAGAGGGAGACTTCATATGACGAAGTCATGGATAGAATTCATGCTCTAAAGCTGGCCTAATTCTTTTATCACAGATGGCCCGCTTTCCAATCAGCTAAGTTAGTGGCGAAAAATTCTGGTTTTGCCATTATGCGCGAAGAGCGCTTTGGCTCAAATCATGGTCGGCTGACGTGTCGTCCAAAACAGAAATTACTAAATATATCCTTTTAAGGGAAAGTACCGTTTTCGGTCCCGAGGTTGAAAGAAATTATCGCGGAGATCACTGGGGGAAAGGGGCCATGCCCTTCCGCAGGATAGACCGTTTAAGGCCAAAAACAATGCTAATTTTTGCTCCTTTCGGCAACTTCAGGAGCGGACCTGCTTTCAGCCTCTGCTACCCGTGCAAGAGCAAGAGGGTAACGCTTCACAGCCCAAAGCAACCTTGGAAACCCTTGCAGGGCTGGAACAAGGGGGTAAACAGGTCAAGAAGCCTGCGGCTGCTACCAAGACAGCATGAAGGGGTTAGCCCCCGATCCGGGACCGGATCTAGTAGGGGGGGCAGACTTCTCTCTTCTTCTCAGGCTTGTGCAAGAGATGTTCCAGATCCTTGGGGCATTAGAAATTGTTGCTCAGGGTTATCTTCAAGTATTCAAGGACTCTCCTCCAAGGGGAAGGTCCACATTTCTCGTTTGTCTTCAGACCAGACAAAGAGACCAGGCGTTCTTTACGCTGAGTAGAAGATCTCCTAAAAATGGGAGTGATACACCCAGTTCCAATTGCAGAACAAGGACTGGGTTTTTACTCAAAGCCTGTTTGTAGTTTCCCAAAAAGGAAGGAACTTTCAGGCCAATCCTGGATCTAAAAATTCTAAACAAATTCCTCAGAGTTCCATCATTCAAAATGGAAACCATTCGGACAATTTTACTGATGATCCAGAAGGGTCAATATATGACTACCGTGGATCTAAAGGATGCGTACCTACACATTCCTATCCACAAAGATCATCATCATTCTAAGGGTTCGCCTTTCTGGACACGCATTAATCAGTTTGTGGCCCTTCCTTTCGGGTTTGGCCACCGCTCCCAGAATTTTCACAAGAGCTGCGAGGATCCCTTCTAGCGGTACTAAGACCGCGGGGCATTGCAGTAGCAACCTTAGTCTAGATTGACATCTTAATACAGGGGCGTCGTCCTTTCACAGAGCCAAGTGCTCATACGGACCATTGTTCTGGCCTTTCTAAGGTCTCACGGGGTGGAAGGTGAACGTCGAAAAAAGTTCTCTGTCCCCGCTCACAAGGGGTTCCCTTTCTGGGAACACTACTAACTCGTAGAAATGAAAATATTTCTGACAGAGAGTCAGGAAGTTAAAGCTTTCAACTACTTTGCCGAGTTCTTCATTCCATTCCTCGGCCTTCTGTATCTCAGTGCAGTGGAGGTAATCGATTAATGTTTCGGGCAATGGATGTTGTCCCCTTTGCCCGCATTCATCTCAGGCCACTGCAACTGTGCATGCTCAAACAGTGGAATGGGGGATTATGCAGATTTGTCTCCTCAAATACAACTGGACCAGAAAACCAGAGATTCTCTTCTCTGGTGGTTGTCTCAGGATCACCTGTCTCAGGGAATGTGCTTCCCGCAGACCGGAGTGGGATCATTGTCACGACCGATGCCAGTCCTGTTAGGCTGGGGTTGCGGTCTGGGATTCCCTGAAAGCTCAGGGACTATGGTCTCGGGAAGAATCTCTTCTCCCGATAAGCATTTTGGGAACTGAGAGGCGATATACAACCACGCTCCAGCATAGCCCTCAGACTAGCGGTAGGCCAAATTCATCAGATTTCAGTCGGGACAACATCACGACTGTAGCGTACATCAATCATCAGGGAGGAACAAAGAGTTCCCTAGCGATGAAGGAAGTAACCAAGATCATCAAATGGGGCGGAGGATCACTCCTGCCATCTCTCAGCCAATTCACAATCCCAGGAGTAGACAACTGGGAGGCAGATTTTCTGAGTCGTCAGACTCTTTCACACCCGGGGGAGTGGGAACTCCACCCGGAGGTGTTTGCTCAGCTGACCCAGCTATGGTGGCATTCCCGTAATTGTATCTGATGGCGTCCCGTCAGAACAACCAACTTTCCTCTTTACGGATCCAGGTCCAGGGACCCCAAGGCGGCATTGATAGATGCTCTAGTAGCGCCTTGGTCCTTCAGTCTAGCTTATGTCTTTCCACCGTTTCCCCTTCTCCCTCGGCTGGTAGCCAGAATCAAACAGGAGAAGGCTTCGGTAATTTTGATAGCGCCTGCGTGGCCACGCAGGACTTGGTATGCAGACCTAGTGGACATGTCATCTGTTCCACCATGGAAGCTGCCATTGAGGCAGGATCTTCTAATACAGGGTCCATTCAAGCATCCAAATCTAGTTTCTCCAACATTGGTGTGTCCGGTCCACGGCGTCATCCATTACTTGTGGGAAATGTTCTCCCCCACACAGCAAGAGCTGTCCATATAGCTCCCCCTCTGGCTCCGCCCCCCAGTCATTCTCCTTGCCGCTCTGAACAAGTAGCATCTACCACCGGGATGGCGAGGAGTTTGTGGTGTTAGTTGTAGTTTTTTATTCTTCTATCAAGAGTTTGTCATTTTAAAATAGTGCTGGCTTGTACTATTTACTCTATAACAGAAAAGTGATGAAGATTTTCTGTTTAAGAGGGGCTATGATTTTAGCACAAGTAACTTAAAAATCCATTACTTTTTACCAGGCAGGACTGTTGAAACAAGAGAACTTCAGTTGGGGTAACAGTTTGCAGACTCATCTGCTTCAGGTATGACTAGTCTCCTTCTAACAACACAGGCTAATGCTAGATGACAGTCATTTTTCCCCTCAGGGGAAACGGTAAGGGGCCATTTTTCTTTCACCTCAGCAAAAAAGATAACAGGGCTTCCCCTTTTTGTTTTTTATTGCTACAGTAGACATTTTTGTTTAAAATCGTTTTATTGCATTGTTTGCCTGCCTAAATCTGTTTAACATAGTCTGTTCCATCAGATAACCTATGTTCTGTATGTATAGAGACAAATGTTGGTTCCCCTTCGTAGTGTTGTGATAATTGCGCCATAGCGTCCAAGACAAAATCAGGACAGCTCTGTTTTTTTTCATAATGTTGCCCAAGATGATTTTATCTAATGAAGGTAGTGGGTGATAGCTCTACATCCTCTCCTTCTGTGTCTACAACCAGCTTTGCCCGCGCAGGCGACACCTAGCGGCGCCAGTGCTTATTTCTATGCAACAATTATCAGCAGTAGTGGATAATTCTATAGCAAATCTTTTATTCAAACTGCCAGTTTTTTCAGAGAAAGCGTGATTGATTCAGTTTTTAATACAGATAAATAAGGATGAACAATCAGACGCTGACGATGCCTTATCTATTTTACCCTCACATCAATTCGGAATTGGCTGTGAGGGAAGGGGCTGTCTGAGGGTGAAATTCAGACTCAGGAAAAATTTCTCAACAGGCAGAACCTTATCTAGTGTGCAATTAAGTTTAATGCTAGAGACATCTCCGCGCTGTTGCTTAAGGAGGTATTAGCTACTCTGTATGACTGTGATTCCATGGTAGTACCAGAGAAGTTGTGCAAATTGGACAAATTTTTTAGAAGGTCCCAGTTGCACGACGACGCTTTTCCAATACCTAAGAGGTAGCGAACATAGTGGAAAAGGAGTGGGAGAAGCCAGGTGTACCCTTTGCCCCACCTCCTATATTTAAGAAAATGTTTCCCATAGTAGACCCTAGAAGGGACGCATGGCAAACGGTCCCGAAGGTTGAGGGAGCTGTTTCAACACTAGCGAAGCGCACAACTATTCCTATAGAGGACAGCTGCGCTTTCAAAGATCCTATGGATACAAAAATTGGAAGGATTGCTTAAAAAGATTTTTGTTCAGCAAGGGTTCATCCTTCAACCAGCTACGTGTGTTATTACTGTCACTTCAGCTGCGTCCTTTTGGTTCGAAGAACTAGAAAGGTCGCTCCAGAAAGAGACTTCCTATGAAGAAGTCATGGACAGAATTCACGCATTAAAGTTAGCTAATTCCTTTATATTGGATGCCGCCTTTCAAATAACGAAATTGGCGGCGAAAAACTCAGGTTTTGCTATAGTAGCGCAGAGGGCGCTTTAGCTAAAATCCTGGTCGGCAGACGTGTCATCCAAGACTAAGTTACTGAATATTCCTTTCAAGGGTAAGACCCTTTTTGGGCCGGAATTGAAGGAAATTATTTCAGACATCACTGGGGGTAAGGGCCATGCCCTCCCACAGGATAGGCCTTTTAAGGCTAAAAACAAGTCTAATTTTCGTTCCTTTCGCAATTTCAGGAACGGACCGGCTAATAACTCCACTGCCGCTAGACAAGAAGGTAACACGGCCCAGCCCAAACCCGCTTGGAAGCCCATGCAAGGCTGGAACAAGGGTAAACAAACCAAGAAACCTGCTGCTGCTACCAAGACAGCATGAAGGGGTAGCCCCCGATCCGGGACCGGATCTGGTAGGGGGCAGACTATCTCTCTTCGCTCAGGCTTGGGCAAGAGATGTTCTGGATCCCTGGGCACTAGAGAGAGTTTCCAAGGGATACCTGTTAGAATTCAAGGGACTTCCTCCAAAGGGAAGGTTCCACCTGTCTCGCTTATCTTCAGACCAGATAAAGAAACAGGCATTCTTACATTGTGTAAGAGACCTATCAAAGATGGTAGTAGATAAACCCAGTCCCCCTCCGGGGAACAAGGTCTAGGGGTTTTACTCAAACCTGTTTGTGGTTCCCAAAAAAGAGGGAACTTTCAGGCCAATTCTGGATTTAAAGATATTAAACAGTTCCTCATAGTTCCATCCTTCAAGATGGAAACCATTCGGACAATCTTACCAACAATCCAGCAGGGTCAATTTTTTACTACCGTGGATCTGAAGGATACGTATCTGCATATCCCAATCCACAAATCTATTCATCAGTTCCTGAGGTTCGCTTTTCTGGACAAACATTACGAGTTTGTGGCTCTTCCATTCGGTTTAGCCACCGCTCCCAGAATTTTCACAAAGGTTCTAGGGTCCCTTCTAGCGGTCCTAAGACCGAGGGGCATCGCTGTAGCACCTTATCTAGACGACATCCTAATCCAAGCGTCGTTTTCTTTCCAAAGCGAGGTGGGCTCATACAGACATTGTGTTTGGCTTTTCTCAGATCTCACGGGTGGAAAGTGAACATAGAAAAAATTTCACTGTCACCGTCCACAAGGGTTCCTTTTCTGGGAACAATAATAGATTCTGTGGAAGATGAAGATCTTTCTCACAGACGTCAGAAAGACAAAGCTTCTAAAAGCTTGTCGAGTTCTTCACTCTAAGTCCTCAACCCTCCATAGCTTCAATGCATGGAAGTAATAGGGACTAATGGTCGCAGCAATGGATGTGGTTCCTTTTGCTCGAATTCATCTAAGACCATTACAGCTGTGCATGCTCAATCAGTGGAATGGGGACTATACAGACTTGTCTCCCCAAATTCAAGTAGACCAGGTAACCAGGGACTCACTTCTCTGGTGGTTGACCCAGGAACACCTGTCTCAGGGAATGAGTTTCCGCAGACCAGAGTGGGTCATCGTCACGACCGACGCCAGCCTCTGGGTGTGTGGCGCGGTCTGGGACTCTCTGAAAGCTCAGGGCCTATGGTCGCGGGAAGAGTCGCTTCTCCCGATATCATTTTGGAACTAAGAGCTATATTCAATGCGCTCCTGGCTTGGCCTCAGCTAGCGGAAGCCAGGTTCATAAGATTTCAGTCGGACAACATAACGACTGTATCGTACATCAATCATCAGGGGGGGAACAAAGGAGTTCCCTAGCGATGAAGAAAGTAACCAAGATAATCCAATGGGCAGAGAATCACTCCTGCCATCTATCTGCTATTCACATCCCCAGGAGTAGACAACTGGGAGGAGGACTATTTGAGTCGTCAGACTATCCATCCGGGGGGAGGTGGAACTCCATCCGGGAGGGTCTTTGCTCAGTTTAACCCAATTATGGGGCATTCCAGACCAGAATCTAATGTGCGTCCCCTCAGAACGTCAAGATTCCTTGCTACGGGGTCCAGATCCAGGGATCCCAAGGCGACTCTAGTGGATGCATTAGTGGCGCCTTGGTCTTCAACCTAGCATATTGTGTTTTCCACCGTTTCCTCTCCTTCCCAGGCTCATAGCCAGGAATCAAACAGGAGAAGCCCTCGGTGATTCTGATAGCTCCTGCGTGGGCCATACAGGACTTGGTATGCAGACCTGGTGAATATGTCATCGCTCCACCATGGAACTACCTTTGAGACAGGACCTTCTAGTACATAGGTCCATTCGAGACATCCCAAGTCTAGTTTCTCTGCAGCTGACTGCTTGGAAATTGTAACGCTTGATTTTATCCAAGCGTGGGTTTTCAAATTCTGTGATTGATACTCTGGTCCAAGCCAGAAAATCTGTGACTAGAAGGGATTTACCATAAAATATGGAAAAAATATATCTGTTGGTGTGAATCCAAAGGGATTCTCCTGGAGTAAGATTAGAATTCGCAAAGATTCTCTCCTTTCCTCCAAGAAGGTTTGGATAAAGGATTGTCAGCTAGTTCTCTAAAAGGACAGATTTCTGCATTATCCGTCTTGTTGCACAAACGACGTGGCAGCTTTGCCAGATGTACAAGCTTTTTGTTCAGTGCTTTGGTTAGAATCAAGCCTGTTACAGAACCCATGACTCCTCCTTAGGAGTCTAAATTTAGTTCTTTCAGTTCTTCAAGGGGGTCCGGTTGAACCTTTACAATCATAGATATTAAGTTACTATCTTGGAAAGTACTGTTTATTTGGTTGCTATTTCTTCTGCTAGAAGAGTTTCTGAATTATCTGCTTTGCAGTGTGATCCACCCTTATCAGGTGTTTCCATTCAGAATAAGGTTGTTTGCGTACTAAGCCTGGTGTTTCTTCCAAAAGTTGTTTCCAACGAGAACAGCAACCAGAAATAGTTGTTCCTTCTTTGTGTCCGAATCCAGTTTCAAAGAAGGAACGTTTATTACACAATTTAGATGTTGTTCTTGCTTTAAAGTTCTATTTAGAAGCAACAAAAGATTTTAGACAAACCTCATCCTTGTTTTGTCGTTTACTCTGGTAAGAGGAGAGGTCAAAAAGCTACTGCTACCTCTCTCTCTTTCTGGCTTGAAAAGCATTATCTCGCTTGGCTTATGAGACTGCCGGACGTCAGCCTCCTGACCGTATCACAGCTCACTCTACTAGGGCTGTGGCTTCCACATGGGCCTATAAGAACGAGGCTTCTGTTGACCAGATATGTAAGGCAGCGACTTGGTTTTCTCTGCACACTTTTGCCAAATTCTACAAATTTGATATTTTTGCTTCTTCGGAGGCTGTTTTTGGGAGAAAGGTTTTGCAAGCCGTGGTGCCTTCTGTTTAGGTAACCTGATTTGCTCCCTCCCTTCATCCGTGTCCTAAAGCTTTGGTATTGGTTCCCACAAATAATGGATGATGCCGTGGACCGGACACACCAATGTTGGAGAAAACATAATTTATGCTTACCTGATAAATTACTTTCTCCAACGGTGTGTCCGGTCCACGGCCCGCCCTGGTTTTTTTAATCAGGTTGAAATTTGTTTTCTTTATACACTACAGTCACCACGGCACCCTATAGTTTCTCCTTTTTCTCCTAACCGTCGGTCGAATGACTGGGGGGCGGAGCCAGAGGGGAGCTATATCGACAGCTCTTGCTGTGTGCTCTCCTTGCCTTTCCCTGTGGGTGAGAACATTTCCCACAAGTAATGGATGACGCCGTGGACCGGAACACACCGTTGGAAAAAGTAATTTATCAGGTAAGCAAAAATTCTGTTTTCTCTGCAACAGACTGCTTGGAGAGTTGAACCTTAATTTCTAGCTAAGCGTGGGTTCTCTGAATCAGTTTATTGGATACACTGATCCAGGCCAGAAAGCCTGTCACACCAGGAAAATTTACCATAAGATATGGAGGAAATATCTTTGTTGGTGTGTAATCCAAGGGTTACTCGTGGAGTAAAGTTAGTATTCCCAGGATAATGTCTTTTCTCCAAGAAGGATTGGAGAAAGGATTGTCAGCTAGTTCCTTAAAGGGACAGATATCTGCTCTGTATCCTGTTACATCAAGCGCTGGCAGCAGTACCTAGACGTTCAGGGGTGTTTTGCACAGGCTTTAGTTAGAATCAAGCTGTCTATAAACCTGTGGCGTCCTCCATGGAGTCTTAATTTAGTTCTTTCAGTTTCTTCAAGGGGTTCCGTTTGAACCTTTACATTCCATAGATATTAGTTATTATCTTGGAAGGTTTTGTTTTTGGTAGCTATCCTCTTCTGCTCGGAGAGTTTCAGAATCCTATCTGGGTGTTCCAGCAGATAAGGTTGTTTTGCGTACTAAACCTGGTTTTCTCTTCCGAAAGTTGTTTCTAATAAGAATATTAACCAGGAAATCATTGTTCTTCTCTGTGTCCTAATCCAGTTTCTAAGAAGTGAACACTATTGCACAATCTTTGATGTGGTTCGGGCTTTAAAATTCTTTTTAAAAGCAACTAAAGATTTCAGACAAACATCATCCTTTGTTTGTTGTCTATTCTGGTAAGAGGAGAGGTCAGAAAGCGACTGCTACCTCCTCTTTCCTGCTGGCTGAAAATGCATCATCCGATGTCTTATTAGACTGCTGGACAGCAGCCTCCCTGAACGAATTACAACTCATTCCACCAGAGCTGTGCTTCCACATGGGCCTTCAAGATTGAGGCTTCTGTTGAACAGATTTTGTAAGGCAGCGGACTTGGTCTTCACTGCATACTTTTGCCAAATTTTACAAATTCAATACTTTTGCTTCTTCAGATGGCTATTTTTTGGGAGAAAGGTTTTACAAGCAGGGTGCCTTCCGGTTAGGGTTACATGACTTGTTCCCTCCCTTCATCCGGTGTCCTAAAGGCTTTGGTATTGGTCCCCACAAGTAAGGATGAATCCGTGGACTGGATACACCTTGTAAGGAGAAAACATAATTTATGCTTACCTGATAAATTACTTTCTCTTACGGTGTATCCAGTCCACAGCCCGCCCTGGCAATTAAGTCAGGTTCAAATTTATCTTTTGTAAAAACTACAGTCACCACTGCACCCTATCGTTTCTCCTTTTTCCTCCTAACCGTCGGTCGAATGACTGGGGGTCGGGAGCCTGAGGGGGAGCTATATGGACAGCTCTGCTGGTGTGCTCTCTTTGCCACTTCCTGTAGGGAATGAGAATATCCCACAAGTAATGATGAATCAGTGGGACTGGATACACCGGAAGAGAAGAGTAATTGTATCATGTAAGCATAAATTCTGTTTTCTTTAAAACCGTTTTTTTTGGGCTTCCTGTCGATCCAGATTTGGGCATTAAGGGGTTAATCGTTTTTATTGCTAGTGTAGCAATCTTACTAATGCTTTAGGTACATACTGTAAAAATTTCGAAAAGTTTGCTGCATTTTTTCACTGTTTTGCAAAATTGTGTGCCTTTTTTTTATCTCTAAAGGCACAGTAACGTTTTTTTCAAAGTGTGTTTTTTACTTAATTAAATGTGATTTCCAAGCCTGTTAGGTATTACTACTAATCTGTTAAACATATCTGACACCAAGGAAAATCCTTGTTCAATGTGTTTAGAAGGCCATGGGGTGGAACCCCCTCTCAGAATGTGTCCCACTTGTACTGATATGTCTATACACTTTAAAGAACATATTGTTGCACTTAAAAATGTGGCCCAAGATGATACTCAGACAGAAGGTTAACGAGGTTAGCCCGTCCAACCTCTCCCCAAGTGTCACAACCGCTCAAGCGACGCCTACACCTCTAGTGCGTCTAACTCTTTTACCTTGCAGAGACTGGCGGCAGTTATGAATAATACCCTCTCAATGTTCTTATCTAAACTCCCATGTTACCTGCAAAGCATGAAAGCTCTGTTTTAAGAACAGATAATGAGCATTCTGACGCTTTAGTAGCCGTATAGCCTATATACCCTCACAACACTCTGAAGTGGGTGGGCGAGGGATGTGCTGTCTGAGGGAGAAATTTCCGATTCAGAAAGGTTTCTCCTCAGACAGATTCAGAAAGTTGGCTTTTAAATTAAACTAGAACACCGCCCGCTTATTCTCAGGGAGGTATTAGTTACACTGGATGACTGCGACCCTATGGTGGTTCCAGAGAAATTGTGTAGAAATGGACAAGTACCTAGAAGTTCCTGTTTACACTGATGTGTTATCCCGGTCCCTAATGAGGATTGCGGATATTGTTACTTAGGGAGTGGGATATGACCAGGTATTCCCCTTCGTTTCCCCCTCCTGTTTTAAAGAAGATGTTTCCCCAATAGCCTTAACCCCATGCGGGACTCGTGGCAGAACGGTCCCTAAGGTGGAGGGGGCTGTTTCTTCACTTGCTAAACGCACAACCATACCAATTGAGGAAAGTTGTGCTTTTAAAGACCCTATGGATTAAAAAATTAGAGGGTTTACTTAAGAAGATTTTTGTTCAACAAGGTTTTCTTCTCCAACCAATTGCGTGCATTGTTCTTGTAACCCACTGCAGCAGCTTTCTGTTTCGAGGCGCTGGAAGATGCGCTCGCAGACGGGAGACCTCAGATGAGGACATAATGGACAGAAATTAAGGGCACTTAAGCTGGCTAATTCTTTTATCACAGATGCCGCTTTCCAACTAGCTAAGTTAGCGGCAAAGAATTCAGGTTTCGCCATTTTGGGGGCGCTATGGCTAAAGTCCTGGTCGGCCGATGTTGTCGTCAAAATCCAAACTATTGAACATCCCTTTTCAAAGGAAAGACCCTCTTTGTGGCCTGAATTGAAAGAGGTTATTTCAGAAATCACTGGGGGAAAAGGCCATGCTGTCCCCCAGGACAAGTCCTTCAAGACAAAGAACAAACAAAATAATTTTCGTTCCTTTCGAATTTCAGGAGCGGTCTCGCTTCATCCTCCCCCTGCTTGCAAAGCAAGAGGGTAACACTTCACAACCCAGGGCAGCCTGGAAACCTTACCAGGGCTGGAAAAAGGGTAAACAGGTCAAGGAAGCCTGCATCTGCCTTCCAAGACAGCATGATGGGGTAGCCCCAATCCGGGACCGGATCTAGTAGGGGGCAGACTTTCTCTCTTCGCTCAGGCCTGGGCAAGAGATGTACTCGAGTCCCTTGGCCATAGAGATTGTATCCAGGGTATATCTTCTAGAATTCAAGGACTCCCCCTACAAGGGGAAGGATCCACATTCTCGTCCTGTCTTCAGACCAGACAAAGAAAAGAGGCGTTCTTACGCTGTGTAGAAGACCTACATACAATGGGAGTGATCCACCCATTCCAATTGCGGAACAAGTGCTGGGGTTTTTACTCAAACCTGTTTGTGGTTCCAAAGAAAGAAGGAACTTTCAGACCAATCCTGGATCTCCAAAAAGTCTAAACAAATTCCTCAGAGTCCCCATCATTCAAGATGGAGACCATTCGGTACAATCTTACCAATGATCCAGGAGTGGTCAATAGTATGACCACCGTGAATTTAAAGGATGCATATCTGCACATTCCTACCACAAAGATCATCACCAGTTTCTCAGGTTCGCCTTTCTGGACAAGCATTACCAGTATTTGTGGCTCTTCTTTGGTTTGGCCACTGCTCCCAAGAATTTTCACAAAAGTGCTAGGGGTCCCTCCTGGCGGTTCTAAGACTGCAGGGCATAGCAGTGGCGCCTTATCTAGACAACATCTTAATTCAGGATGCGTCGACTTTCCAAAGAGCAAGTCTCAAACGGGGAATCGTATTGGCCTTTCTGAGGTCTCACGGGTGGAAGGTGAACATCAAAAAGAGTTCTCTCATCCCCCCCTCAGCAAGTTTTCTTTCTTCCTAGGGAACTCTGATAGACTCGGTAGATATGAAAATATTTCTGACGCAGGTCAGAAAGTTAAAGACTCTTAACCACTTGCCGAGTCCTTCATTCCATTCCTCGGCCATCTGTTAGCCTCATTGCATGGGAGACAATCGGACTAATGGTAGCGGCAATGGGACATAGTCCCTTTTGCATGGATACACCTCAGACCACTGCAACTATGCATGCTCAGAACAAGTGGAATGGGGATTAGTGCAGATTTGTCTCCTCAAATCAGACTGGACCATGGGGACCAGAGATTCTCTTCTTCACTGGTGGTTTGTCTCAGAATCACCTGTCTCAGGGGAACGTGTTTCCGCAGACCAGAGTGGATCATCGTAACGACCAACCGCCAGTCTGTTGGGCTGGGGTGCAGTCTGGGACTCCCTGAAAGCACAGTGGCTTATGGTCTCGGGAAGAGGCTCTTCTCCCGATAAACATTCTGGAACTGAGGGGCGATATTCAACGCGCTTTAGGCATGGGCCTTCAGCTAGCTGCGGCCAAATTCATCAGACTTCAGTCGGACAACATCACGACTGTAGCTTACGTCAATCATCATGGGGGAACAAGGAGTTCCCTAGCAATGACTGAAGTTAACCAAAATAATCAGGTGGGGGCGGAGGATCACTCCTGCCATCTCTCAGCAATTCACATCCCAGGAGTAGACAACTGGGAGCGGGATTTTCTAATTCGTCAGACTTTTCACCCGGGGTAGTGGGAGACTCCACCCGTAAGTATTTGCCCAGCTGACTCAGCTATGGGGTACTCCAGAATTGGATCTGATGGCGTCCCGTCAGAACACCAAACGTCCTCTTTACGGGTCCAGGTCCCGGGATCCCCAGGCGGTACTGATAGATGCTCTAGCAGCGCCTTGGTCCTTCAATCTGGCCTATGTTTTTCCACCATTTCCTCTCCTCCCTCGTCTGGTTGCCAGAATCAAGCAGGAGAGGGCTTCTGTGGTTCTGATAGCGCTTGCGTGGCCACGCAGGACCTGGTATGCAGACCTAGTGGACATGTCATCTGTCCCACCATTGACACTACCAGTGAGGCAGGACCTTCTAATTCAAGGTCCTTTCAAGCATCCAAATCTAATTTCTCTGCGTCTGACTGCTTGGAGATTGAACGCCTAATTCTATTAAAGCGTGGTCTCTCTGAGTCGGTTATTGATACCCTGATTCAGGCTAGAAAGCCTGTCACCAGGAAAATCTACCATAAGATTTGGCGAAAATATCTTTTTTGGTGTGAATCCAAAGGTTACTCATGGAGTAAGATTAGGATTCCCAGGATATTGTCTTTTCTCCAAGAAGGATTGGAGAAAGGATTATCAGCTAGTTCCTTAAAAGGACAGATATCTGCTTTGTCTATTCTTTTACACAAACGTCTGGCAGAGGTACCAGATGTTCAAACATTTAGTCAGGCTTTAGTCAGTATCAAGCCTGTTTATAGACCTGTGGCTCTCCGCCATGGAGTCTGAATTTAGTTCTATCAGTTCTGCAAGGGGTTCCATTTGAACCTTTACATTCCATAGATATTAAGCTTTTATCTTGGAAAGTTTTGTTTTTGGTAGCTATCTCTTCTGCTCGAAGAGTATCAGAGTTATCTGCTTTACAGTGTGATTCACCTTACCTGGTTTTCCATGCAGATAAGGTAGTTTTACGTACCAAACCCAGTTTTCTTCCTAAGGTTGTGTCTAATAAGAATATTAACCAGGAAATTGTTGTTCCTTCTCTGTGTACTAATCCTTCTTCGAAGAAGGAACGTCTGTTACACAATCTTGATGTGGTTTGTGCTTTAAAGTTTTATTTACAAGCAACTAAGGATTTCAGACAAACACCTTCATTGTTTGTTATATATTCTGGTAAGAGGAGAGGTCAGAAGGCGACTGCTACCTCTCTTTCCTTTTGGCTGAAAAGCATCATCCGTTTGGCCTATGAGACTGCTGGCCAGCAGCCTGCCGAAACAATTACTGCTCATTCTACCAGAGCAGTGGCTTCCACATGGGCTTTTAAAAATGAGGCTTCTGTTGAAGAGATTTGTAAGGCAGCGACTTGGTCTTCACTTCATACTTTTTCCAAATTTTACAAATTCGATACTTTTGCTTCTTCGGAGGCTATTTTTGGGAGAAAGGTTTTACAAACAGTGGTGCCTTCCGTTTAAGGTACCTGTTTTGTTCCCTCCCTTCATCCGTGTCCTAAAGCTTTGGTATTGGTATCCCACAAGTAAAGGATGAATCCGTGGACTCGATACATCTTACAAGAGAAAACAGAATTTATGCTTACCTGATAAATTACTTTCTCTTGTGATGTATCAAGTCCACGGCCCGCCCTGGCTATTAAGTCAGGTAATGTTTTTGTTTAAACTACAGTCACCACTGCACCCTATAGTTTCTCCTTTTTTTTTCCTAACCTTTGGTCGAATGACTGGGGGGTGGAGCTAGAGGGGGAGCTATATGGACAGCTCTGCTGTGTGCTCTCTTTGCCACTTCCTGTTGGGAAGGAGAATATCCCACAAGTAAAGGATGAATCCGTGGACTCGATGCATCACAAGAGAAAGTAATTTATCAGGTAAGCATAAATTCTGTTTTTCTTTCATGTAATTGGCAAGAGTCCAAGAGCTGGTGATGTATGGGATATACAATCCTACCAGGAGGGGCAAAGTTTCCCAAACTTCAAAAATGCCTATACAAACTTTGCCTCCCTATGGATGTGGTGAAGTAAGTTTGTGCTTGATTTTCTTCTGTGATATGCGCTTCTCAACATTTTGAAGCCCAATTCCTCTCAGAGTACAGTGAATGTCATATGTGAAGAGAGTATTGCCTATTGATTTTATGGTTTTCCTCTCCGGAAATCTTTTCAAAGGTTCTTTATCGGTCGTAGAGATTCATCTCCTACCTCCCTTTTCAGATCGACGATATACTCTCATATTCCATTACCTATACTGTTACTGTTTCAGTACTGGTTTGGCTATCTGCTATATGTGGATTGGGTGTCTTTCGGTAAGTATGTTTTCATTACTTAAGACACACTCAGCTATGGTTTGGCACTTTGTTTTATTATAAAGTTATATATATATATATGTATTGTACTTATATTTTCCATGAGTCAGGCTTATGTATATTTCCTTTTGCAGACTATCAGTTTAAAAATTGGGAAAAACATTTTTAGGAAGTTATTTTTTCTTACCTGGGGTATAGTCTTTTCTTTAAATTGACTATTTTTCATTTAATTTTTGCGGACAAAATTAGGCTTGCGAGGTCGCAAAATGCTGATATTTATTGCGTCATTATTGGCGCATTAATTTTTTTGGCACAAAGGTATGTTCGGTGTCGCAAATTCGTCATTTTCGGCGTCTTAGTTGACGCCATGTTTCCTTGCACAAGGTTGTGTCTGCCATGACGCGAGTTGCGTCATTTCCAGATGTTGATAGCACCAAAAAATTTCATTTTGTGTTGTGCGTCATACTTGACGCCAAATAATTTAATTAGTTTAACCTCATTTCCTATATGCCTCTTGTTGTTTTTTTCTATGCTCAGAGGTTTATGCTGTTTGCATTTTTTCCCATTCCTGAAACTGCCATATAAGGAAATGAATAATTTTGCTTTTTATGTTGTTGTTTTTTTCTCTTACATTTGCAAGATGTCTCAATCTGATCCTGTCTCAGAAACCACTGTTGGAACCCTGCTGCCTGATTACAGTTAGATCAGTGCAGCACTGCATGTGTGTAGTTCCCTAAGTGTGCTAGTTCATAAGTGTAGAGAGAGTTATAACAACGGAGTTATTATATATATTATATATGGATACTAACAATATAGAACAGCGACTGGTATATAATTGGAACATAATTGTAAATTTCTCGTTAAGTGTATCCAGTCCACGGATCATCCATTACTTGTGGGATATTCTCCTTCCCAACAGGAAGTTGCAAGAGGATCACCCACAGCAGAGATGCTATATAGCTCCTCCCCTCACTGCCATATCCAGTCATTCTCTTGCAACTCTCAACAAAGATGGAGGTCGTAAGAGGACTGTGGTGTTTTATACTTAGTTTATTTCTTCAATCAAAAGTTTGTTATTTTTAAATGGTACCGGAGTGTACTTTTTATCTCAGGCAGTATTTAGAAGAAGAATCTGCCTGCGTTTTCTATGATCTTAGCAGAAGTAACTAAGATCCTTTGCTGTTCTCACATATTCTGAGGTAACTTCAGAGGGGGAATGGCGTGCAGGTTTTCCTGCAATAAGGTATGTGCAGTTGATATTTTTCTAGGGATGGAATTTGCTAGAAAATGCTGCTGATACTGAAGTAATGTAAGTAAAGCCTTAAATGCAGTGATAGCGACTGGTATCAGGCTTATTAATAGAGATACATACTCTTATAAAAGTGTATTTTAAAACGTTTGCTGGCATGTTTAATCGTTTTTTATATATGTTTGGTGATAAAACTTATTGGGGCCTAGTTTATTTCCACATGGCTGGCTTGAATTTTGCCTAGAAACAGTTCCCTGTGGCTTTCCACTGTTGTAATATGAGTGGGAGGGGCCTATTTTAGCGCTTTTTTGCGCAGAAAAAATTACAGACACAGACTTCCAGCTTCTTCCTGCATGATCCAGGACTTCTCTGAAGGGCTCAAAAGGCTTCAAAAGTCATATTGAGGGAGGTAAAAAGCCACAGTAGAGCTGTGGCAGTTGTGTCTGTTTGAAAAACGTTTTTGTCATTTGTTATTCCGTTTTTGGTATTAAGGGGTTAATCATCCATTTGCAAGTGGGTGCAATGCTCTGCTAACTTATTACATACACTGTAAAAATTTCGTTAGTGTAACTGCCTTTTTCACTGTTATTTCAAATTTGGACAAAATTTGTGTTTCTTAAAGGCGCAGTAACGTTTTTTTATATTGCTTGTAAACTTGTTTTAAAGTGTTTTCCAAGCTTGCTAGTCTCATTGCTAGTCTGTTTAAACATGTCTGACACAGAGGAACCTACTTGTTCATTATGTTTGAAAGCCATGGTGGAGCCCCATAGGAGAATGTGTACTACTAAATGTATTGATTTCACCTTAAACAGTAAAGATCAGTCTTTATCTATAAAAGAATTATCACCAGAGTGTTCTGTCGAGGGTGAAGTTATGCCGACTAACTCTCCCCACGTGTCAGACCCTTCGCCTCCCGCTCAGGGGACGCACGCTAATATGGCGCCAATTACATCAGGGACGCCCATAGCGATTACCTTGCAGGACATGGCTGCAATCATGAATAATACCCTGTCAGAGGTATTATCTAGATTGCCTGAATTAAGAGGCAAGCACGATAGCTCTGGGGTTAGGAGAGATACAGAGCGCGCAAATGCTGTAAGAGCCATGTCTGATATTGCGTCACAGTATGCAGATCATGAGGACGGAGAGCTTCAGTCTGTGGGTGACATCTCTGACTCGGGGGAAACCTGATTCAGAGATTTCTAATTTTAAATTTAAGCTTGAGAACCTCTGTGTATTGCTTGGGGAGGTATTAGCTGCTCTGAATGACTGTAACACAGTTGCAATTCCAGAGAAATTGTGTAGGCTGGTTAGATACTATGCGGTGCCGTTGTGTACTGATGTTTTTCCTATACCTAAAAGGCTTACAGAAATTATTAGCAAGGAGTGGGATAGACCTGGTGTGCCCTTTTCCCCACCTCCTATATTTAGAAAAATGTTTCCAATAGACGCCACTACACGGGACTTATGGCAGACGGTCCCTAAGGTGGAGGGAGCAGTTTCTACTTTAGCAAAGCGTACCACTATCCCGGTTGAGGACAGTTGTGCTTTTTCAGATCCAATGGATAAAAAATTGGAGGGTTACCTTAAGAAAATGTTTATTCAACAAGGTTTTATTTTACAGCCCCTTGCATGCATTGCGCCTGTCACTGCTGCGGCGGCATTCTGGTTTGAGGCCCTGGAAGAGGCCATCCATACAGCTCCATTGAATGAAATTATTGACAAGCTTAGAACGCTTAAGCTAGCTAACTCATTTGTTTCTGATGCCATTGTTCATTTGACTAAACTAACGGCTAAGAATTCCGGATTCGCCATCCAGGCGCATAGGGCGCTATGGCTTAAATCCTGGTCAGCTGACGTGACTTCAAAGTCTAAATTACTCAACATTCCTTTCAAGGGGCAGACCTTAGTCGGGCCTGGCTTGAAGGAAATTATTGCTGACATTACTGGAGGCAAGGGTCATACCCTTCCTCAGGACAGGGCCAAATCAAAGGCCAAACAGTCTAATTTTCGTGCCTTTCGAAATTTCAAGGCAGGAGCAGCATCAACTTCCTCCACTTCAAAACAAGAGGGAACTGTTGCTCATTCCAGACAGGCCTGGAAACCTAACCAGTCCTGGAACAAGGGCAAGCAGGCCAGAAAGCCTGCTGCTGCCCCCAAGACAGCATGAAGGAACGGCCCCCTATCCGGAAACGGATCTAGTGGGGGGCAGACTTTCTCTATTCGCCCAGGCGTGGGCAAGAGATGTTCAGGATCCCTGGGCGTTGGAGATCATATCTCAGGGATATCTTCTGGACTTCAAAGCTTCTCCTCCACAAGGGAGATTTCATCTTTCAAGGTTATCAGCAAACCAGATAAAGAAAGAGGCATTCCTAAGCTGTGTGCAAGACCTCCTAGTAATGGGAGTGATCCATCCAGTTCCGCGGACGGAACAAGGACAGGGGTTTTATTCAAATCTGTTTGTGGTTCCCAAGAAAGAGGGAACCTTCAGACCAATCTTGGATCTAAAGATCTTAAACAAATTCCTCAGAGTTCCATCATTCAAAATGGAAACTATTCAGACCATCCTACCCATGATCCAAGAGGGTCAGTACATGACCACAGTGGACTTAAAGGATGCCTACCTTCACATATCGGTTCCTAAGGTTTGCCTTTCTAGACAGGCATTACCAATTTTTAGCTATTCCCTTCGGGTTGGCCACAGCCCGAGAATTTTTACAAAGGTTCTGGGCTCACTTCTGGCGGTTCTAAGACCGCGAGGCATAGCGGTGGCTCCTTATCTAGACGACATCCTAATACAGGCGTCAAGCTTTCAACTGGTCCATCGTTGGGGCAAACCAGAACTAGATCTCATGGCGTCTCGCCAGAACGCCAAGCTTCCTTGTTACGGATCCAGGTCCAGGGACCTGGGAGCGACGCTGATAGATGCTCTAGCAGCTCCTTGGTTCTTCAACCTGGCTTATGTCTTTCCACCGTTTCCTCTGCTCCCTCGATTGATTGCCAAAATCAATCAGGAGAGAGCATCGGTGATTCTGATAGCGCCTGCGTGGCCACGCAGGACCTGGTATGCAGACCTAGTGGACATGTCATCTCTTCCACCATGGACTCTGCCTCTGAGACAGGACCTTCTAATACAAGGTCCTTTCAATCATCCAAATCTAATTTCTCTGAGACTGACTGCATGGAGATTGAACGCTTGATTCTATCAAGGCGTGGCTTCTCGGAGTCAGTCATTGATACCTTAATACAGGCACGAAAGCCTTTCACCAAGAAAATCTACCATAAGATATGGCGTAAATATCTTTATTGGTGTGAATCCAAGAGTTACTCATGGAGTAAGGTTAGGATTCCTAGGATATTGTCCTTTCTCCAAGAGGGTTTGGACAAAGGCTTATCAGCTAGTTCTTTAAAGGGACAGATCTCTGCTCTGTCTATTCTTTTGCACAAGCGTCTGGCAGAGGTTCCAGACGTCTAGGCATTTTGTCAGGCTTTGGTTAGGATTAAGCCTGTGTTTAAAACTGTTGCTCCCCCGTGGAGCTTAAACTTGGTTCTTAAAGTTCTTCAGGGAGTTCCGTTTGAACCCCTTCATTCCATTGATATTAAACTTTTATCTTGGAAAGTTCTGTTTTTGATGGCTATTTCCTCGGCTCGAAGAGTCTCTGAGTTATCTGCCTTACAATGTGATTCTCCTTATCTGATTTTTCATTCAGACAAGGTAGTTCTGCGTACCAAACCTGGGTTTTTACCTAAGGTGGTTTCTAACAGGAATATCAATCAAGAGATTGTTGTTCCATCATTGTGTCCTAATCCTTCTTCAAAGAAGGAACGTCTTTTGCATAATCTGGACGTAGTCCGTGCCTTGAAGTTTTACTTACAGGCTACTAAAGATTTTCGTCAAACATCTGCCCTGTTTGTCGTTTACTCTGGACAGAGGAGAGGTCAAAAAGCTTCGGCAACCTCTCTCTCCTTTTGGCTTCGGAGCATAA
Organism: Bombina bombina; assembly: GCF_027579735.1. Lineage (NCBI taxonomy): Eukaryota > Metazoa > Chordata > Amphibia > Anura > Bombinatoridae > Bombina > Bombina bombina. Next base: position 44,501,213 of record NC_069505.1, on the reverse strand, counting down.
TACGCTTAGCCTATGAGACTGCTGGACAGCAGCCCCCTGACAGGATTACAGCTCATTCTACTAAAGCTGTGGCTTCCACCTGGGCCTTTAAAAATGAGGCCTCTGTTGAACAGATTTGCAAGGCTGCGACTTGGTCTTCGCTTCACACCTTTTCAAAATTTTACAAATTTGATACTTTTGCTTCTTCGGAGGCTGTTTTTGGGAGAAAGGTTCTACAGGCAGTGGTTCCTTCCGTTAAAGTTCCTGCCTTGTCCCTCCCATCATCCGTGTACTTTAGCTTTGGTATTGGTATCCCACAAGTAATGGATGATCCGTGGACTGGATACACTTAACAAGAGAAAACATAATTTATGCTTACCTGATAAATGTATTTCTCTTGTAGTGTATCCAGTCCACGGCCCTCCCTGTCCTTTTAAGGCTGGTCTAAATTTTAATTAAACTACAGTCACCACTGCACCCTATGGTTTCTCCTTTCTAGGCTTGTTTCGGTCGAATGACTGGATATGGCAGTGAGGGGAGGAGCTATATAGCAGCTCTGCTGTGGGTGATCCTCTTGCAACTTCCTGTTGGGAAGGAGAATATCCCACAAGTAATGGATGATCCGTGGACTGGATACACTACAAGAGAAATACATTTATCAGGTAAGCATAAATTATGTTTTTTAATCCTGCTTACACTGCTGTCTCTCCTCTCTCATCAGGTATGTGCATAAGGACTCCATTTTAACCCTGCAACACATATTATAACTGCTTATTCCCCCTACAAAACGTTATCTATCTCTGGTATGCGCATAAGGACTCCATTTTAACCCTGCAACACATATTATAACTGCTTATTCCCCCTACAAAACGTTATCTATCTCTGGTATGCGCATAAGGACTCCATTTTAACCCTGCAACACATATTATAACTGCTTATTCCCCCTACAAAACGTTATCTATCTCTGGTATATGCATAAGGACTCCATTTCTCCTACATTGGTGTATCCGGTCCATGGATTCATACTTACTTGTGGGATATTCTCAATCCCTACAGGAAGTAGCAAAGAGCACACAGCAGAGCTGTCCATATAGCTCCCCTCAGGCTCCGCCCCCCTAGTCATTCTCTTTGCCGCTCTAACTAGTAGCAAGTCTCGGGAAGAATCTCTTCTCCCGATAAACATTTTGGAATTGAGAGCGATATTCAATGCGCCCCAGGCATGGCCTCAACTAGCGGAGGCCAAATTCATCAGATTTCAGTCGGACAACATGACGACTGTAGCGTGCATCAATCATCAGGGGGGAACAAAGAGTTCCCTGGCAATGAGGGAGGTATCCAAGACAGAGGATCACTCCTGCCATCTATCAGCAATTCACATCCCAGGAGTGAACAACTGGGAAGCGGATTATCTGAGTCGTCAGACTTTCCATCCGGGAGAGTGGGAACTCCACCCAGAGTTTTTTGCTCAGCTGACCCAGCTATGGGGCATTCCAGATCTGGATCTGATGGCGTTACATCAGAACTCCAAAGTTACACGTTACGGGTCCAGGGATCCCAAGGCGACATTGGTAGATGCCTTAGTAGCGCCTTGGTCGTTCAATCTAGCTTATGTCTTTCCACCGTTTCCCCTTCTCCCCCGGCTAGTAGCCAGGATCAAACAGGAGAAGGCTTCGGTAATTCTGATAGCTCCTGCGTGGCCACGCAGGACTTGGTATGCAGACCTGGTGAATATGTCATCGGTTCCACCATGGAAGCTGCCTTTGAGGCAGGACCTTCTAATTCAAGGTCCATTCGAACATCCAAACCTAGTTTCTCTGCAACTGACTGCTTGGAGATTGAACGCTTGATTCTAGCTAAGCGTGGGTTTTCGGAATCAGTTATAGATACTCTGATCCAGGCTACAAAGCCTGTCACCAAGAAAATTTACCATAAGATATGGCGGAAATATCTTTGCTGGTGCAAATCCAAGGGTTACTCATGGAGTAAGATTAGGATTCCAAGGATACTATCTTTTCTCCAAGAAGGATTGGAGAAAGGTCTGTCAGCTAGTTCTTTAAAGGGACAGATATCTGCTCTGTCTGTTTTGTTACACAAGTGTCTGGCAGCCATGCCAGATATTCAGGCGTTTGTACAGGCTTTAGTCAGAATCAAGCCTGTCTACAGACCTGTGGCTCCTCCATGGAGTCTAAATTTAGTTCTTTCAGTTCTTCAAGGGGTTCCGTTTGAATCTCTACATTCCATAGATATTAAGTTACTATCTTGGAAAGTTTTGTTTTTAGTAGCTATTTCTTCTGCTAGAAGAGTTTCTGAATTGTCTGCTTTGCAGTGTAATTCACCATATCTGGTGTTTCATACAGATGGTCGTTTTACGTACCAAACCTGGTTTTCTTCCAAAAGTGGTTTCCAATAAGAATATCAACCAGGAAATAGTTGTTCCTTCTCTGTGTCCTAATCCAGTTTCTAACAAGGAACGTCTGTTACACAATCTTGATGTGGTTCGTGCTTTAAAGTTTTATCTAAAAGCAACTAAAGACTTGAGACAAACATCGTCCTTGTTTGTCGTCTATTTTGGCAAGAGGAGAGGTCAAAAGGCCGACTGCGACCTCTCTGTCTTTCTGGCTGAAAAGCATCATCCGGTTGGCTTATGAGACTGCTGGAAGGCAGCCTCCTGAACGAATTACAGCTCACTCTACTAGAGCTGTGGCTTCCACATGGGCTTTCAAGAATGAGGCTTCTGTTGAACAGATTTGTAAGGCAGCGACTTGGTCTTCACTGCATACGTTTGCCAAATTTTACAAATTCAATACTTTTGCTTCTTCGGAGGCTATTTTTGGCAGAAAGGTTTTGCAAGCAGTGGTGCCTTCTGTTTAGGTTACCTGACTTGTTCCCTCCCTTCATCCGTGTCCTAAAGCTTTGGTATTGGTTCCCACAAGTAAGGATGAAGCCGTGGACCGGATACACCAATGTAGGAGAAAACAGAATTTATGTTTACCTGATAAATTTCTTTCTCCTACGGTGTATCCGGTCCACGGCCCGCCCTGGCATTTTGGTCAGGTTTAAATTTATTTTTTGTAAACTACAGTCACCACTGCACCCTATGGTTCTCCTTTTTCTCCTAACCGTCAGTCGAATGACTGGGGGGGCGGGGCCTGAGGGGAGCTATATGGACAGCTCTGATGTGTGCTCTCTTTGCCACTTCCTGTAGGGATTGAGAATACCCCACAAGTAAGGATGAAGCCGTGGACCGGATACACCGTAGGAGAAAGAAATTTATCAGGTAAACATAAATTCTGTTTTTAACCCTGCAACACATATTATAACTGCTTATTCCCCCTACAAAACTTTATCTCTGGTATGTGCATAAGGACTCCATTTTAACCCTGCAACACATATTATAACTGCTTCTTCTCCCTACAAAACTTTATCTATCTCTGGTATGTCTGTATTACCTTTAAAAAAACTTTATTTTCTGTGTCTTCCATTTTGATAAGAAAGGTGCCATCTGCAATGTTTGCTTAGGCCTTGTTTGATCCTGCTCTAATTTATGACCTTTGCTAATTAGGATCATGTGACTGTTATTACCTTTAAAATGAATATCCCCAGCTTGTTACATCAAGCTTAGCTACACTTTCTAATGTCTGCATTAACCTTTTCCACCCTTCTACTTAAAGTCACAGCTCTTCCTTTCACAAACAGCACTCAGAAAATTAATATTTCTCCTTCTCTTCTACCTTCCCCCCTCTACAACACACATGAACTTTATTCCTATCTCACATCCCTCAGCCAGCCATGCCTCACTGATCCTAAATTTAAACACTCACATAAGACACATTCTCATCTCCTTTCACTCACCATCTTTCTTCTTGCATCTGGGGATGTCTCGCCTAACCCAGGTCCACCCTCTGCTTCCCTCAGATCACTACCCCAAATGACACCTCATACACCTTGCACACGTAACCCTCTAAACCTCATTAACTGCACCTCTATTAGTACACCCCAATTCTCGTGTGCCCTTTGGAATGCACGCTCGGTATGCAATAAGCTTACATCTTTTCACAACCTATTTATTTCACGTTCACTTAACCTGTTAGCCCTCACTGAAACTTGGCTTTCCTCCTCTAACACAACTGCTGTAGCCTCTCTGTCCTATGGCGGCCTGCACTTCAGTCACACTCCTAGGCCTGGAGACAAACAAGGAGGAGGAGTAGGAATTCTCCTGTCTCCACACAGTACCTTTTACTGCATTCCTTCACCCCCCTCTTTCCTTCTCATCTTTTGAAGTTCACGCTATCCGCCTCTTCGTGTTGCAGTAATCTATCGGCCCCCTGGCCCAGCATCACAATTTCTGGACCACTATGAAGCCTGGCTTCCACATTTTCTCTCTTCTAATGTCCCTTCTCTCATCTTAGGGGACTTCAGCATACCTATTGATAAGCCTAACACGCCTGCTGCCTCTAAACTTCTATCCCTTACCACCTCTTTAGGCCTGTCCCAGTGGACAACATCTCCAACACACTTTGAAGGCAACTCCATAGACCTGGTCTTCCCAAATCTCTGTGCTGTTTCCAACCCCCTTAACTTCCCCTTTGCTCTCTCTGACCACCATCTATTAATTTTCTCTCTTACTCTACCTGCTACATCTTTGCAAGCCCCCCAAAAACTGCTACCTCACAGGAATTTAAATGACTTGGATCTTACAGACTTTTCCACTCAACTGAGTCCTCTGCTCTGACATTTCATCCCTCTCTTGTCCAAACCTCGTGACTCTACAGTATAATTAGGCACTAAAATCAACACTTGACAAAACTGCACCCTCCACTCTTCGACGTACATCAATCACTCGACAGCAACCGTGGTAAAACTAAACAGACCAGATATCTTCAGCGATGCTCACGGGCTGCTGAACGGCAGTGGAGGAAATCATACACCTTTGCTGATTTCCAACATTATAAATTCACCCTTAAGTCCTACAACTCTGCGCTCAGCCTGGCCAAACAAGTCTATTTCTCCTCCCTTGTGTCATCTCACGCATCCAACCCCAGAAAACTGTTCTCAACCTTTAACTCCCTTCTACGGCCGCCTGCCCCCCGCCCACTACCAACCTCACTGCTCAAATTATTGCTGATCTCTTCAAAAATAAAATTGACACCATTAGAAAAGAGATCTGCACCTCGCACCCCGCAAACCCAGCGATCCTACCCACCCCTTCTATTAACAAAAACCTATGTTACTTCCCTCCTGTAACAGAGGAAGAAGTCTCTGCACTCCTATCCTTGGCTCATATCACAACCTGCCCACTTGACCCTATTCCTTCACGACTTATTCCCTCTCTCTCTCTGCTTCACTAACCCCTACCCTAACTCATCTCTTTAACCAATCTCTCACTGCTGGCACATTTCCTGACACATTCAAGCATGCGTCAATCATACCAATCCTAAAAAAGCCCTCGCTTGACCCCTCCACGCCTTCTAACTATCGACCGGTCTCCTTACTTCCCTTTGCTTCAAAATTATTGGAACGACTAGTCTATAATCGGCTAACTCAATTTCTCACAACTAACTCCTTACTTGATCCACTACAATCTGGTTTCCGCCCTAAACACTCAACAGAAACCGCTCTTGCTAAAGTAACAAATGACCTTTTATCAGCTAAAGCAAAAGGCCATTACTCCTTACTAATTCTTCTTGACCTGTCCGCAGCTTTTGGCACAGTTGACCATCCTCTCCTCCTAAAAATACTACATTCATTTGGCATCCGAGACACAGCCCTCTCCTGGTTTGCATCATATCTTTCAGTTTCCTTTAACAACATATCTTGTGATCCTATGCCTCTCTCAGTTGGAGTACCGCAAGGCTCTGTCTCGGGCCCCTTGCTTTTATCTCTTTATGCATCCTGCCTTGGAAAACTTATAGCTTCCTTTGGATTCCTCAACAACATGTAGAACAGCTGCCATGCAAATACTGTGCTCGTGACGACTGTGGAAATCTGCCCAATTCCACTGTGACAATATGAAACACGAAAATGGACATTTTCGTGTTTCATATTTCCTTTGGATTCCAGTACCACCTATATGCTGATGATACCGAAATCTATCATTCCTCTCCTGATATCTCTCCCTCTTTACTCAACCAGATTTCTGACTGCCTCTCTGCAATTTTCTCTTGGATGTCTTCACACTACCTCCAACTCAATCTGTCCAAAACTGAGCTGCTTCTTATTCCCCCCTCTTCGAGACATCCGACACCTGACATTTCTGTGATGGTTGGAGACTCTATTCTCAACACCTAACCCCAGGTCCGCTGCCTTGGGGTCACACTAGACTCAGAACTCACATTCAACCCACATATACAAACGCTTACCAAATCCTGCCGTTCACACCTACGCAACATTTCCAGAATTCGTCCCTTCCTTACTCAAAAAACTACAAAAATTCTTATTCATTCCCTCATCCTGTCACGCATTGATTATTGCAATCTACTCCTAAATGGCCTTCCAAAACACCGCCTCTCCTCCCTCCAATCTATTATGAATGCTTCTGCTAGACTCATCCACCTAAGTCGACGATCTACATCGGCTGCTCTGCCAGTCTCTACACTGGCTCCCCATACACTCTAGAATACAATTTAAAGTATTAGCCCTAACCTACAAAGCACTCAACAGTCTAACTCCCAACTATATTTCCTCTCTCATTGTGAAATATTCCCCATCCCATCCTCTTCGATCAACCTCTGACCTACGTCTCTACACTCCTGTTATCTCTACGTCCCATTCCCGCCTCCAAGACTTCGCACGTGCTGCTCCTGTCCTCTGGAACTCTCTACCCTGCTCCATTAGACTGTCTCCAACCTTGTATAGCTTCAGATGGTCCTTGAAAACCCACCTATTCAGAGAGGCTTACCATCTCTCCTCCATCCCGCATCCGAACCAAACTAATACATGTACATGAACTGCCTGACTCACTGCTGCAAATACAACCGATGTAACAAGCTACCCCAACCTTATGTCTCTGCACCCTAAACCTATAGACTGTGAGCTCTCCGGAGCAGGGCCATCTTCCTCCTGTGCTAGATTTGTTTAGTTTTGTTATGTTTTGTATTTTATTACAAATCTTTGTCATTGTATACCTCTGTCATTGTACCCAGCGCTACGGAATTTGGCGGCGCTATACAAATAAATGATAATAATAATAAGTGTATCTGTTGTAAGTTAGTGGAGATTATATCTCCAGCTGTGGTATGTAACAGTTGTCATGATAAGCTTTTACATGCAGTGTGTGTATCCATCAGTAGTAGTACAATGCCTGTTGTTCTTTCAACATCTAATGTACATGATATCCCTGTGAATATAAAAGATTTTATTGCTAATGTGATTCAGAAGGCTTTGTCTCCTATTCCGCCTTCTAATAAACATAAAGGTCTTTTAAAACTTCTCATAAAGTTGAAGAAATTTCAAATGACCGACAACATACTGTTTTATCCTCCTCTGGGGATCTATCTGGTTCAGAAGATCCTACCTTAGATATTGACACTGACAAATCTACTTTTCTCTTTAAGATGGAGTATATTCGTTCCTTGTTAAAGAGGTGTTGATTACTTTGGATATTGAGGTAACTAGTCCTCTTGATACTTAAACTAGTAAAGGTTTCAATTCTGTTTATAAACCTCCTGTGGTTACTCCAGAGGTTTTTCCAGTTCCTGATATTTCTGATATGATTTCAAAGGAATGGGATAGGCCTGGTACTTTTTTATTCCTTCTTATAGGTTTAAAAAGTTGTTGCCTTTGCCAACAGTTAGATTGGCGTTTTGTGAAAAAATCCCTAAAGTTGATGGGGCTATTTCTACTCTTACCTAACATACTACTATCCCTATGGAAGACAGTACTTCCTTTAAGGATCCTTTAGATAGGAAACTTGAATCTTATCTAAGGAAAGCTTATTTATATTATGGCTATCTTCTCAGGCTTGCCATTTCTATGGCTGATGTTGCAGCTGCATCAACTTTTTGGTTGGAAAGCTTAGCGCAACAGGAAACAGATCTTGATTGTCTAGCATTGTTCGCTTGCTTCAACATGCTAATCATTTTATCTGTGATGCCTTTTTTATTTATCACCAAAATTGATGTTAGGGCTTTGTGGCTCAGATATTGGAGTACTGGCATGGTATCTAAGTCTAGATTACTATCTCTTTCTTTCCAAGGTAACAATTTATTTGGTCCAAGCCATTTAAGAAACCAAAGCCAGTCCCCAAGTTTGCATGAAGGTGCAGGCCTCATTCCAGCTCAGCTGGTGGGGGCAGATTAAACTTTATTCCAAAACATTTGGGCAGATTTTTTCTACAATCAATGGATTCAGAGTTTTGTCTCTCAAGGGTATCAAATTGGATTCGGAGTAAGACCTCTTGTGAGAAGATTCTTTCTCTCACGCGTCCCAACAAATCCCAGTGAAGGTTCAGGTTTTTCTGAAGTGTTTCAGATCTAGAGCTTTCAGCGGTAATCATACCAGTTTCGTTCAGGAACAGGGTTTGGGGTTTTATTCAAATCTATTCATTGTCGAACGAAATAATTAATTCAGGCCATGTTCTGGATCTGAAAATTTTGAATCTCACACAAATCAACTAGTGTTGTTTCTTCAAAGACATGTTTAGAGGATCAATTTACCAAAAAGTTTCTTGATTCCTCAGACAAGGGTCACCTTTTTAGGTTTCTAGATAGATTCAGTGTCTATGACTCTCTCTCTAACAGACAAGAGACATATTAAATTGGTTTCAGCTTGTTGGAACCTTCAGTCTCAATTATTCCCTTCAGTAGCTATGTGCATGTAAGTTTTAGGTCTTATGACTGCAGCATCGGATGCGATCTCCTTTGCCCGTCTTCATATATGACCTCTCCAGCTTTGTATGCTGATTCAGTGGTGCAGGGATTATATAAGATATCATAATTAATATCCTTAAATCCCAATGTTCGACTCTCTCTGACTTGGTGGTTAGATCACCATCGTATAGTTCAAGGGGCCTCCTTTGTTCGTCCAACCTGGACTGTAATCACAACAGATGCAAGTCTTTCAAGTTTGGGAGCTGTCTGGGGATCTCTGACAGCACAAGGGGTTTGGAGATCTCAAGAGGCGAGATTACCAATCAATATTTTAGAACTCCGTGCTATTTTCAGGTTTCTTCAGGTTTGGCCTTTGTTGAAGAGAGAATCGTTCATTTGTTTTCAGACAGACAATATCACAACTGTGGCATATGTCAATCATCAGGGTGGGACTCACAGTCCCCTAGCTATGAAAGAAGTATTGTGGATACTTTCTTGGGCGGTATCCAGCTCTTGTCTAATTCCTGTGGTTCATATCCCAGGTATAGACAATTGGGAAGTGGATTATCTCAGCCGTAAGACTATACATCTGGGGGAGTGGTCGCTCCATCCAGATGTGTTTTTTTTTTATCTAAATAAGAGACTTCCCAGGTACCTATCCAGGTCCAGGGATTCTCAGGTGGAGTCGGTGGATGCATAAGCAGTTCCTTGGTTTTACGAACCTGCTTATATCTTCCCGCCTCTAGTTCTTCTTCCAAGAGTGATCTCCAAGATCATCATGTAACATTTGTTTGTGTTTCTGGCAGCACCAGCATGGCCTTACAGATTCTGGTATGCGGATCTTGACTGGATGTCCAGTTGCCAACCTTGTCCACTTCCTTTAAGACCAGACCTGTCTCAGGGGACGTTTTTCCATCAGGATCTCAAATTATTAAATTTGAAGGTATGGAAATTGAACGCTTAGTGCTTAGTCATTGAGGTTTATCTGACTCAGTAATTGATACTATGTTACAGCCTCGTTAATCTGTTACTAGAAAGATTTATTATCAAGTTTGGAAGACTTTATATTTCATAGTGATCTTTTAATAAATTCTCCTGGCATTCTTTTAGAATTCCTAGAATTTTACAGTTCTTCAGGATAATTTGGCTAAAGGTTTGTCTGCAAGTTCCTTGAAGTGACAAATCTCTGCCCTTTCTGTTCTTATTTCACAGAAAGATTGCTAAAACTTCCTTATATTCACTGTTTTGTACATGTTTTGATCTGTATCAAGCCTGTCATTAAATCAATCTCTCCTCCTTGGAGTTTTAATTTGGTTTTGAAGGCCTTACAGGTTCCTCCTTTTGGGGCCTATGCATTCTTTGGTTATTAAACTATTTTCTTGGAAAGTGTTTTGTTTTTGGCCCATCTCTTCTGCTAGAGAGTTTCAGAATTATCTGCTCTTTCTTGTGAGTCTCCTTTTCTGATTTTACCATCAGTATAAGGCAGTTTTGCGGACTTCATTTAAATTTCTTCCTAAGGTTGTGAATGCTAACAACATTATTAGGGAAATTGTCTGTCCTTTCTTTTTTGTCCTAATCCTAAGACTTCTTTGGAGAGATCCTTACATTCTCTGGATCTTGTAAGCGCTTTGAAATATTATGTTGAAGCTACTAAAGATTTCAAGAAGACTTTTAGTCTATTTGTTGTCTTTTCTGGTTTTAGAAAAAGTCAGAAAAGCTTCTGCCATTTCCCTTGGCATTTTGGTTAAAGGTTTTGATTCATTAGACTTATTTGGAGTCGGGTCAAGGCCCCCGCCTCAAGAGAATTCACAGCTCATTCTACTAGTTCAGTCTCCACTTAGTTGTGCTTTTAAAGAATAGAGCTTCAGTTGATCCGATTTGCAAAGCAGCAACTTGGTCTCCTTTGCATACATTTACTAAATTCTACCGTTTTGATGTATTAGCCTCTTCAAGAGCAGTTTTTTGTAGAAAACGCTCTTCAGGCAGCTGTTTCAGTTTGATTCTCTGCTTTTGTTTTAATTTTTTTCATTTCAATTATGATAAAACTTATTTTTTTGGATGTGGATTTTTTTTTTTTCAGCAGAAATTGGCTGTTATTATTTTTATCCCTCCCTCTCTAGTGACTCTTCTTTGGAGTTCCACATCTTGGGTATTCCTATCCCATACGTCACTGCTCATGAACTCTATGCCAATTACATGAAAGAGAAACATAATTTATGTAAGAACTTACCATGATAAATTAATTTCTTTCATATTGGTAAGAGTCCATGAGACCCACCCTTTTTACTGGTGGTCTATGATATTTTGTATAAAGCACAATTATATTTCCCAGTTCCTTTTTGATGCTTTCTACTCCTTTTTCTGTCACCCTCACTACTTGGCTATTCGTTAAACTGAATTGTGGGTGTGGTGAGGGTGTATTTATAGCATTTTTGAAGTATTGGGAAACTTTGCCCCTCTGGTATGATTGTATATCCCATACGTCACTAGCTCATGGAGTTTGCCATGCCTAACCCCCCATACCCAAATGTTGTACAGGCAGTACCCTGTTGCCCAGCACTGTCTTCATCTGGGGATGTTTATTTACCAGTGGACTTAGCAGCATTCTGAGGATGAGCATACCTCCGTAGCTTCTGAAGGTGAGCTATCTGCTTCTGACTCTACTGAGGAAATACAGTGGAGCTGGAGGAGATAAACTTCAGATTTAAGCTTGAACCATCTTCGCTTTTCATCTCTATGTGGTCTTTTCGACTCTGGATGTTCCTGAGCCTAAGTCATCTGAGGATCCTAAGATTTCTAAACTGGACAGGGTTTATCAAGTAGACCCAGAGCTGCTAAAGATTTTTCCTGTCCCCAGCTTGCATGGCGGACATCATTTCTAGGAATGGTGGAAACTAGGATATCATTCTCCACGTCTACTAACTTTAAGAAGATGTTTCCAGATCCTGACTCTCATCTGGAACTGTGGAGTAGCATTCCAAGGTGAAGGAGGTATTTCCCACATGGCTAAACATACTACTATCCCCTCTTGAGGATAGTACCTCCTTTAGAGCCCCATGGATAGAAAGATGGAGGAGTACCTAAGGAGACTTTTTCATCAGATGGGTCTTCACTTTTAAACCTGCTGCGAGTATAGCAGCAGTTGCTGGAGCCGCCGCCTTTAGGATGTGACATGTTATCAGAGATTGTCTTAGTTAATACTCCGTTGGAAGACATCCAAGATCGCCTTAAGGCTTCAAGACGGCAAAACTTCCTACATGTGTGACGCTATTATCGCAAATCATCCATCTTAACGCTAAGTCATCTGGTTTTGCTGTCCTTTCCCAGAGAGCTCTCTGGTTGAAATCATGGTCTGATGATATGGTATCCAAATCCAGACTTCTTCCCATTAGCTTTTAAGGGGAAAACATTGTTTGGTCCATGCCTGGATTCTATTATCTCCCACGGTGACTGGGGTAAGGGTGCTTTCCTCCCTCAGGATAAAAAGGCTTGGGTTGCCTGTCCTGTAATTTTCGTCCCTTTTGTATAAACAAGGGACAGAGGTCTCCGGCCCTCTTCCAAGTCCGACCAACCCAAAAGTACCTGAAAGCCTAACCAGTCTTGATCATGAACAAGCAGGTCCAAGAAGCCCCTCCTCTGGCAATAAGTCTGCATGAAGAGATGGCCACTGATCCGGGACTGGATCGTGTTAGTGGGGGCCAGACTATCCTTTTTTTTCAGGACGCTTGGTTTTGCGACCTTGAGGAGCCCTGCATCTTGGACGTGGTCTCCCAGGGGTACAGGATAGGGTTCAGTTCTCGCCCTCCAAGAGGCAGATTCCTTCTGTCATGGCTGTCTTCATATCCTGAAAAGAGGACAGCCTTTTTGAATTGTGTAAAAGACCTAGCTTCTTGGGAGTGATTGTCCCAGTGCCCTCCTCAGAACGGGGCCTAGGATTTTATTCAAACCTATTTGTGGTTCCCAAGAAGGAGGAAACTTTTCATCCAATTTTAGACTTAGTGTCTCAACAAGTTTCTGAAGTTTCCGTCCTTCAAGATGAGAGACTATCAGATCCATACTCCTGTTAGTCCAAGAGGGTCAATTTATGGACCACCATCGACCTGAAGGACGCATACCTGCATGCTCTGATCCACAAAGATAATTTTCAGTTACTTCGTTTTGCCTTTCTGGACAACCATTTCTAGTTCGTAGCTCTGCCCTTTGGACTAGCTACGCTCCAAGAATCTTTACAAAGGTACTGGGAACTTTTTAGCAGTAGCCAGAACGCGAGTAATCGCAAGCAACACCTTACCTGGACGATGTATTGGTTCAAACTCCATCTTTTTCTTTTAGCAAGATCTCAAACCGACTCTTCTGTGTCTTCTTCGGACCCCACGGGGTGGAAGAATAAATCGAGACAAGAGTTCTCTGGTCCCCCAAAACCAGGGTGTTTTTTCTGGAAACAATTATTGATTCAATTTCCATGCAGATCTTCCTATCTGATCAACATCAAACAACCTCCTTTCTGCCTGCCACTTTCTACAGTCCCCAATGCATGCCCCTCAGTGGCTCAATGCATGGAGGTGGTATGTCTCATGGTGGCTACCATAGATATTATTCCCTTTGCTCGCTTCTATCTGCGACCTCTACAACTATGTATGCTCAAACAATGGAACAGAGATCATTCCGACCTGTCCCAACTGATCGTCCTAGACAGCCAAACAAGAGATTCTCTCTACCTGTTTGCTCTGTCAAGACCACCTGTCTCGAGGCACGTGCTTTTTGAGACCATCTTGGGAGATTGTGACAATGGATGCTAGTCTTATTGGCTGGGGTTCGGCTTGGGGTCCCTTGAAAGCTCAAGGATCCTGGTTGCTGGAGGAGTCTTCTCTTCCCATCAACATTCTGAATGAGAGCCGTATTTGATGCTCTGATGGCATGGCATCAACTTCGTTTAGTCCGATTTATTAAGACCTGTTGCTAATATCAATCATCAGGGAGGAATAAGGAGTTTGCTGGCTATGTCTCTCACATCCGTCGGCGGAGTACCACAATTGTCATATTTCGGGGATTCATTTCCAAGGGGTGGACGAATTTGGCAGGTGGATTCTGGAGCAGACAGACTTTTCCATCCCAGGGAGTGGTCTTTTCACCAGGAAGTGTTCTCCGAGATAACTCTTAGGTTGGGTGCTCTGGAGATAGACCTCATGGCCTTTCATCTTAATACCAAACTGCCCAGATACGAAATCAGGCCTGTGATTTAAGCTAAGGAGCCGGCCCATTTATGGTTTAGCACCCTGGATAGCGCTTGCTGGTTGGTTGGTACGTTTAGCCACCAATCAGCAAGCACAACCCAGGTGGCTGAACCAAAATTGGGCTGGCTCCTTAGCTTAGATTCCTGCTTTTTCAAATAAAGATAGCACAAGAACGAAAGAAATATTGATAATAGGAAAAAAATTAGAAAGTTGCATGCTCTTTCTGAATCATGAAAGAAAACAATTGGGTTTAGTATCCTTTTAATCTTGCTCTTTGTGTTTATCAACAGGCTCCATTTGAGCCTATGCTTTCTGTTGACATCAAGATTTTGTTTTGGAAAGTTTTGTTTTTGTTTGATATTTTTTCTCCAACATTGGTGTGTCCGGTCCACGGCGTCATCCTTACTTGTGGGAATATCTCTTCCCCAACAGGAAATGGCAAAGAGTCCCAGCAAAGCTGGCTATATAGTCCCTCCTAGGCTCCGCCCACCCAGTCATTCTCTTTGCCGTTGCACAGGCAACATCTCCACGGAGATGGTTAAGAGTTTTTTGGTGTTTAAATGTAGTTTTTATTCTTCTATCAAGTTTTTGTTATTTTAAAATAGTGCTGGTATGTACTATTTACTCTGAAACAGAAAAGGATGAAGATTTCTGTTTGTGAGAGGAAGATGATTTTAGCAGACAGTAACTAAAATCGATTGCTGTTTCCACATAGGACTGTTGAGATGAAGTAACTTCAGTTGGGGGAAGCAGTAGAAGACTTTTCTGCTTAAGGTATGACTAGCCATATTTCTAACAAGACCATGTAATGCTGGAAGGCTGTCATTTCCCCTCATGGGGACGGTAAGCCATTTTCTTAGTCAAACAAACAGAATAAAGGGCTTAATATGGGCTAAAAACTGGTAGACATTTTTATGGGCTAAATCGATTGCTTTATTGGGCATATTATTCATATTTATGCCTGACAATTTGCATTTATAAACTTGGGGAACGTTTATTAAACGGCAGGCACTATGTTAGACACCTTTTCCAGTCAGGGGGCCCTTCCTAGTTGTAGACTGAGCCTCATTTTCGCGCCATACTGCGCAGTTGTTTTTTTGAGAGCAGGGCATGCAGATGCATGTGTGAGGATCTGAAATTTGCTGGAAAAGCTTCTAGAAGGCGTCAATTGGTATCGTATTCCCCTCTGGGCTTGGTTGGGTCTCAGCAAAATCTATAGCTGGGACTGTATAGGGGTTAAATTTGTAAACCGGTTCCGATATTTTAAGGTTTAAAGCTCTGAAATTTGGTGTGCAATACTCTTAATGGTTTAAGACACTGTGGTGAAATTTTGGTAATTTTTGAACAATTCCTTCATACTTTTTCACATATTCAGTAATAAAGTGTTTTCTGTTTAAAATTTAAAGAGACAGTAACGGTTTTGTTTTAAAACGTTTTTTGTGCTTTGTTGACAAGTTTAAGCTGTTTAACATGTCTGTGCCTTGGTAAGCTATGTTCTATATGTATGAAAGCCAATGTGTCTCCCCATTTAAATTTATGTGATAATTGTGCCATAGCGTCCAAACAAAGTAAGGACAGTACTGCCACAGATAATGAAATTGCCCAAGATGATTCTCAGATGAGGGAGGTAAACTGATACTACATCATCTCTACTGTGTCTACACCAGTTTTGCCCCACACAGGAGGCCCCTAGTACATCTAGTGCGCCAATGCTTATTACCATGCAACAATTAACGGCTGTAATGGATAACTCCATAGCAAATATTTTATCCAAAATGCCTACTTATCAGAGAAAGCGCGATTGCTCTGTTTTAAACACTGAAGAGCAGGAGGGCGCTGATGATAATTGTTCTGTCATACCCTCACGCCAATCTGAAGGGGCCATGAGGGGGTTTTGTCAGATGGAGAAATTTCAGATTCAGGAAAAATTTCTCAACAAGCTGAACCTGATGTTGTGACATTTAAATTTAAATTAGAACATCTCCGCGCACTGCTTAAGGAGGTGTTATCTACTCTGGATGATTGTGACAACTTGGTCATTCCAGAGAACTTATGCAAGATGGACAAGTTCCTAGAGGTTCCGGTGCACCCCAACGCTTTTCTATACCCAAGCGGGGTGGCGGACATAGTAATAAGGAGTGGGAAAAGCCCGGCATACCTTTTGTTCCCCCCCCTATATTAAGAAATTATTTCCTCTGGTCGACCCCAGAAAGGACTTATGGCAGACAGTACCCTAAGGTCGAGGGGGCAAGTTTCTACTCTAAACAAACGCACTACTATTCCATATCGAAGATCGTTGTTGCTTTCCAAAGATCCTATGGATAAAAAATTGGAAGGTTTGCTTAAAAAGATTTTTTGTACAAGCAAGGTTACCTTCTACAACCCATTTCGTGCATTGTTCCTGTCACTACAGCAGCGTGGTTCTGGTTCGAGGAACTAGAAAGTCGCTCAGTAGAGAGACTCCATATGAGGAGGTTATGGACAGAGTTCACGCACTTAATTGGCTAACTCTTTTATTTTAGATGCCGCTTTGCAATTAGCTAGATTAGCGGCGAAAAATTCAGGGTTTGCTATCGTGGCGCGCAGAGCGCTTTGGCTAAAGTCTGGTCAGCGGATGTGTCATCCAAGACAAAATTGCTTAACATCCCTTTCAAAGGTAAAACTCTATTTGGACCAGAATTGAAAGAGAATTATTTCAGACATCACTGGGGGAAAAGGGCCATGCCCTTCCACAAGATAGGCCTTTCAAGGCCAAAAAAAAGTCTAATTTTCGCTCCTTTCGCAATTTAAGGAACGGACCGGCCTCTAATTCTGCATCCCTCTAAGCAAGAGGGTAATCCCTCCACAACCCAAACCAGCCTGGAAAACCGATGCAAGGCTGGAACAAGGGTAAGCAGGCCAAGAAGCCTGCCGCTGCTAACAAAACAGCATGAAGGAGTAGCCCCCGATCCGGGACCGGATCTAGTGGGGGGCAGACTCTCTCTCTTTGCTCAGGCTTGGGCAAGAGATGTTCAGGATCCTGGGCGCTAGAAATAGTTTCTCAAGGTTATCTCCTGAATTCAGGGAACTACCCCCAAGGGGAAGGTTCCACATGTCTCACTTATCCTCAAACCAAATAAAGAGACAGGCGTTCTTACATTGTGTAGAAGACCTGTTAAAGATGGGAGTGATACAACCCAGTTCCAATAAAGGAACAAGGAATGGGATTTTATTCCAATCTGTTCGTAGTTCCCAAAAAAGAGGGAACTTTCAGACCAATTTTGGATTTGAAGATCCTAAACACATTTCTCAGGGTACCATCGTTCAAGATGGAAACCATTCGAACGATTCTACCCACTATCCAGGAAAGTCAATTTATGACTACCATGGATCTAAAGGATGCGTACCTACATATTCCTATCCACAAAGAACATCATCAGTTCCTAAGGTTCGCTTTTCTGGACAAGCATTACCAGTTTGTGGCCCTCCCATTCGGGTTAGCCACTGCTCCAAGGATTTTCACAAAGGTACTAGGGTCCCTTCTAGCGGTTCTAAGACCGAGGGGCATTGCAGTAGTACCTTACTTGGACGACATTCTAATACAAGCGTCGTCCCTGTCAAAAGCAAAGGCTCATACAGACATCGTTCTGGCCTTTCTCAGATCACACGGATGGAAGGTGAACATAGAAAAAAGTTCTCTGTCTCCGTCGACAAGAGTTCCTTTCTTGGGAACAATAATAGATTCCTTAGAAATGAGGATTTTTCTGACAGAGGTCAGAAAGCTCTTGTCAAGTTCTTCATTCTGTTCCTCGTCCTTCCATAGCGCAGTGCATGGAAGTAGTAGGGTTGATGGTTGCAGCAATGGACATAGTTCCTTTTGCACGAATTCATCTAAGACCATTTTAACTGTGCATGCTCAAACAGTGGAATGGGGACTATACAGACTTGTCTCCAATGATTCAAGTAGATCAGAAGACCAGAGATTCACTCCGTTGGTGGCTGACCCTGGACCATCTGTCCCAGGGAATGAGCTTCCGCAGACCAGAGTGGGTCATTGTCACGACCGACGCCAGTCTAGTGGGCTGGGGCGCGGTCTGGGAATCCCTGAAAGCTCAGGGTCTATGGTCTCGGGAAGAGTCTCTTCTCCCGATAAACATTCTGGAACTGAGAGCGATATTCAATGCTCTCAGGGCTTGGACTCAACTAGCAAAGGCCAGATTTCATAAGGTTCCAATCAGACAACATGACGACCGTTGCGTATATCAATCATCAGGGGGGGAACAAGGAGTTCCTGGCGATGAAAGAAGTGACCAAATAATTCAATGGGCGGAGGATCACTCCTGCCACCTGTCTGCGATCCACATCCCAGGTGTGGAAAACTGGGAGGCGGATTTTCTGAGTCGTCAGACATTCCATCCGGGGGAGTGGGAAACTCCATCCGGAGATCTTTGCCCAAATAACTCAATTATGGGGCATTCCAGACATGGATCTGATGGCGTCTCATCAGAACTTCAAGGTTCCTTGCTACGGGTCCAGATCCAGGGATCCCAAGGCGACTCTAGTAGATGCACTAGTAGCACCTTGGACCTTCAACCTAGCTTATGTATTTCCACCGTTTCCTCTCATTCCCAGGCTGGTAGCCAGGATCAATCAGGAGAGGGCCTCTGTGATCTTGATAGCTCCTGCGTGGCCACGCAGGACTTGGTATGCAGACCTGGTGAATATGTCATCGGTTCCACCATGGAAGCTACCTTTGAGGACAGGACCTTCTTGTTCAGGGTCCATTCGAACATCCAAATCTGGTCTCCCTCCAGCTGACGGCTTGGAGATTGAACGCTTGATTCTATCGAAGCGTGGGTTTTCAGATTCTGTGATAGATACTCTGGTTCAGGCCAGAAAACCGGTAACTAGAAAGATTTACCATAAAATATGGAAAAGATATATCTGTTGGTGTGAATCCAAAGGATTCCCATGGAATAAGATAAAAAATCCTAAGATTCTCTCCTTTCTACAAGAAGGTTTGGAGAAAGGATTATCTGCAAGTTCTCTAAAGGGACAGATCTCTGCTTTATCTGTCTTACTACACAAAAGACTGGCAGCTGTGCCAGATGTTCAAGCATTTGTTCAGGCTCTGGTTAGGATCAAGCCTGTTTACAGACCTTTGACTCCTCCCTGGAGTCTAAATCTAGTTCTTTCAGTTCTTCAAGGGGTTCCGTTTGAACCTTTACATTCCATAGATATTAAGTTACTATCTTGGAAAGTTTTGTTTTTGGTTGCAATCTCTTCTGCTAGAAGAGTTTCAGAGTTATCTGCTCTGCAGTGTTCTCCGCCCTATCTGGTGTTCCATGCAGATAAGGTGGTTTTGCGTACTAAGCCTGGTTTTCTTCCTAAGGTTGTTTCTAACAAAAATATTAACCAGGAGATAGTTGTACCTTCTTTATGTCCGAATCCAGTTTCAAAGAAGGAACGTTTGTTACACAATTTGGACGTAGTCCGTGCTCTAAAATTCTATTTAGAGGCTACAAAAGATTTCAGACAAACATCTTCCTTGTTTGTTGTTTATTCTGGTAAAAGGAGAGGTCAAAAAGCGACTTCTACCTCTCTTTCCTTTTGGCTTAAAAGCATCATCCGATTGGCTTATGAGACTGCCGGACGGCAGCCTCCTGAAAGAATCACAGCTCACTCCACTAGGGCTGTGGCTTCCACATGGGCCTTCAAGAACGAGGCTTCTGTTGACCAGATATGTAAGGCAGCGACTTGGTCTTCACTGCACACTTTTGCCAAATTTTACAAATTTGATACTTTTGCTTCTTCGGAGGCTATTTTTGGGAGAAAGGTTTTGCAAGCTGTGGTGCCTTCCGTTTAGGTAACCTGATTTGCTCCCTCCCTTCATCCGTGTCCTAAAGCTTTCGTATTGGTTCCCACAAGTAAGGATGACGCCGTGGACCGGACACACCAATGTTGGAGAAAACAGAAATTATGCTTACCTGATAATTTATTTTCTCAACGGTGTGTCCGGTCCACGGCCCGCCCTGGTTTTTTAATCAGGTCTGATGAATTATTTTCTCTAACTACAGTCACCACGGTACCATATGGTTTCTCCTATATATATTTCCTCCTGTCCGTCGGTCGAATGACTGGGGTGGGCGGAGCCTAGGAGGGACTATATAGCCAGCTTTGCTGGGACTCTTTGCCATTTCCTGTTGGGGAAGAGATATTCCCACAAGTAAGGATGACGCCGTGGACCGGACACACCGTTGGAGAAAGTAATTTATCAGGTAAGCATAAATTCTGTTTTTCTGCTTGCAGAGTTTGAGTGATCTGCTTTACAGTGTGACCCCCCTTATCTTGTTTTCCATGCATAAAAGGCTGTTTTACGTACCAAGTTAGGTTTTCTACCTAAAGTTGTCTCTACCCGCAATATCAATCAGGAGATTGTAGTATCTTCTTTTTGCCCTAATCTTTCCTCTCAGAGGGAGCGTTTGTTGCACAATTTGGATGTAGTACGTGCTTTAAAATCTTTGGTTGCATGAAGATAGAATTTCAGATAATCTTCCTCTGTTTGTTTTGTATGCTAGTAAGCGCAGGGGTCAGAAGGCCACTTTCGCTGAGGAGTGTCATTAGTTTGGCATATGTTGAGGCTGAACAGCCTCCTGGGAGGATTATGGCTCATTCTACCCATGCAGTATCCTCCTCTTGTGCTTTTAAGAATGAGGCTTCTTATGGAGCAAATTGGTAAGGCGGCTACCCGGTCCTTTTCTCTTGTAAGGTGTATCCAGTCCACGGATCATCCATTACTTGTGGGATATTCTCCTTCCCAACAGGAAGTTGCAAGAGGATCACCCACAGCAGAGCTGCTATATAGCTCCTCCCCTAACTGCCATATCCAGTCATTCTCTTGCAACTCTCAACAAGCATGGAGGTAGTAAGAGGAAAGTGGTGAAATGTAGCTGTTATCTTGCTTCAATCAAAAGTTTGTTATTTTTAAATGGTACCGGAATTGTACTATTTTTCCCCAGGCAGAAAAATAGAAGAATCTGCCTGTGATTTCAATGATCTTAGCAGGTTGTAACTAAGATCCATTGCTGTTCTCACACATGACTGAAGAGAGAGGTAACTTCAGCAGGGTAATAGCGTGCAGGTTATCCTGCTATAAGGTATGTGCAGTTAAAATTATTTTCTAGAAGATGTGAATGCTAGAAAAATGCTGCTGATACCAAATTTATGTAAGGTAAGCCTGAATACAGTGATTTAATAGCGACTAGTATCATGCTTACTTTCTGAGGTAATACTCTTTTATATTTACAATATAAAACGTTTGCTGGCATGTTTAAACGTTTTTATATATACTTTGGTGATAAAACTTTATTGGGGCCTAGTTTTTTTCCACATGGCTGGCTTAAATTTACCTAGAAACAGTTTCCTGAGGCTTTCCACTGTGTTACTATGAGTGGGAGGGGCCTAATTTAGTGTTTTTTTGCGCAGTAGAAATTACAGACTGAGACATCCAGCTTCCTCCAGGAGTCCCATGAATGCTATAGGACATCTCTAAAGGGCTCAGAGGCTTTCCAAAATCGTTTGTTGGGGAAGGTAGGCCCACAGCAAGGCTGTGGCAGTTTGTTGTGACTGTTAAAAAACGTCTATTTCTCTTGTTAAGTGTATCCAGTCCATTACTTGTGGGATATTCTCCTTCCCAATAGGAAGTTGCAAGAGGATCACCCACAGCAGAGCTGCTATATAGCTCCTCCCCTAACTCATACCCAGTCATTCTCTTGCAAGCCTCAACCAAGATGGAGGTCGTAAGAGGAGTGTGGTGTTTTATACTTAGTTTATTCTTCAATCAAAAGTTTGTTATTTTTAAATGGTACCGGAGTGTACTGTTTATCTCAGGCAGTATTTAGAAGAAGAATCTGCCTGCTTTTTCTATGATCTTAGCAGAAGTAACTAAGATCCACTGCCGTTCTCACATATTCTGAGGAGTGAGGTAACTTCAGAGAGGGAATGGCGTGCAGGTTTTCCTGCAATAAGGTATGTGCCGTTAATATTTTTCTAGGGATGGAATTTGCTAGAAAATGCTGCTGATACTGAACTAATGTAAGTAAAGCCTTAAATGCAGTGAGAGCTACTGGTATCAGGCTTATTAATAGAGATACATACTCTTATAAAAATGTAATATAAAACGTTTGCTGGCATGTTTAATCGTTTTTATATATGTTTGGTGATAAAACTTATTGGGGCCTAGTTTTTTTCCACATGGCTGGTTTGATTTCTGCCTAGTAACAGTTTCCTGACTTTCCACTGTTGTAATATGAGTGGGAGGGGTTTTTTTGTGCAGCAAAAATTACAGACACAGCCATCCAGCTTCTTCCTGCATGATCCAGGATATCTCTGGAGGGCTCAAAAGGCTTCAAAGTCGTTTTTGAGGGAGGTAACAAGCCACAGTAGAGCTAAAAAAAAAAAAAAAACGTTTTTGTCAGTTATTATTCTGTGTTTGGTATTAAGGGGTTAATCATCCATTTGCAAGTGGGTGCAATGCTCTGCTAACTTGTTACATACACTGTAAAAATTTTGTTAGTGTAACTGCCTTTTTTCACTGTTATTTCAAATTTTGGCAAAAAATTTGTGTTTCTTAAAGGTGCAGTAACGTTTTTTATATTGCTTGTAAACTTGTTTAAAGTGTTTTCCAAGCTTGCTAGTCTCATTGCTAGTCTGTTTAAACATGTCTGACACAGAGGAAACTACTTGTTCATTATGTTTGAAAGCCATGGTGGAGCCCCATAGGAGAATGTGTACTAAATGTATTGATTTCACCGTAAACAGTAAAGATCAGTCTTTAAACTATAAAATAAATATCACCAGAAGATTCTGACGAGGGGGGAAGTTATGCTGACTAACTCTCCCCACGTGTCAGACCCTTCGCCTCCCGCTCAGGGGATGCACGCTAATATGGCGCCAATTGCATCAGGGACGCCCATAGCGATTACCTTGCAGGACATGGCTGCAATCATGAATAATACCCTGTCAGAGGTATTATCCAGGTTTCCTGAATTAAGAGGCAAGCGCGATTGCTCTGGGGTTAGGAGAAATACAGAGTGCGCAGATGCTGTAAGGGCCATGTCTGATACTGCGTCACAATATGCAGATCATGAGGACGGAGAGCTTCAGTCTGTGGGTGACGTCTCTGATTCGGGGAAACCTGATTCAGAGATTTCTAATTTTAAATTTAAGCTTGAGAACCTCCGTGTATTGCTTGGGGAGGTATTAGCTGCTCTGAATGACTGTAACACAGTTGCAGTACCAGAGAAATTGTGTAGGCTGGATAAATACTATGCGGTGCCGGTGTGTACTGATGTTTTTCCTATACCTAAAAGGCTTACAGAAATTATTAGCAAGGAGTGGGATAGACCCGGGTGTGCCTTTTTCCCCACCTCCTATATTTAGAAAAATGTTTCCAATAGACGCCCACTACACGGGACTTATGGCAGACGGTCCCTAAGGTGGAGGGAGCAGTTTCTACTTTAGCAAAGCGTACCTCTATCCCGGTTGAGGACAGTTGTGCTTTTTCAGATCCAATGGATAAAAAATTGGAGGGTTACCTTAAGAAAATGTTTATTCAACAAGGTTTTATTTTACAGCCCCTTGCATGCATAGCGCCTGTCACGGCCGCCGGCGGCATTCTGGTTTGAGGCCCTGGAAGAGGCCATCCATACAGCTCCATTGACTGAAATTATTGACAAGCTTAGAACACTTAAGCTAGCTAACTCATTTGTTTCTGATGCCATTGTTCATTTGACTAAACTAACGGCTAAGAATTCCGGATTCGCCATCCAGGCGCGTAGGGCGCTATGGCTTAAATCCTGGTCAGCTGACGTGACTTCGAAGTCTAAATTACTCAACATTCCTTTCAAGGGGCAGACCTTATTCGGGCCTGGTTTGAAGGAAATTATTGCTGACATTACTGGAGGTAAGGGTCATACCCTTCCTCAGGACAGGGCCAAAGCAAAGGCCAAACAGTCTAATTTTCGTGCCTTTCGAAATTTCAACTTCCTCCGCTTCAAAGCAAGAGGGAACATTTGCTCAATCTAAGCAGGCCTGGAAACCTAACCAGTCCTGGAACAAAGGCAAGCAGGCCAGAAAGCCTGCTGCTGCCTCTAAGACAGCATGAAGGAACGGCCCCTATCCGGCGACGGATCTAGTAGGGGGCAGACTTTCTCTCTTCGCCCAGGCATGGGCAAGAGATGTTCAAGATCATATCTCAGGGATATCTTCTGGACTTCAAAGCTTCCCCTCCACAAGGGAGATTTAATCTTTCAAGGCTATCTGCAAATCAGATAAAGAAAGAGGCATTCCTACGCTGTGTGCAAGACCTCCTAATTATGGGAGTGATCCATCCAGTTCCGCGGACGGAACAAGGACAGGGTTTTTAAAAGAGGGTTCCCAAAAAAGAGGGAACCTTCAGACCAATTTTGGATCTAAAGATCTTAAACAAATTCCTCAGAGTTCCATCTTTCAAAATGGACACTATTCGGACCATCCTACCCATGATCCAAGAGGGTCAGTACATGACCACAGTGGACCTAAAGGATGCCTACCTTAACATACCGATTCACAAAGACCATCATCGGTTTCTAAGGTTTGTCTTTCTAGACAGGCATTACCAATTTGTAGCTCTTCCCTTCGGGTTGGCTACAGCCCCGAGAATCTTTACAAAGGTTCTGGGCTCACTTCTGGCGGTTCTAAGACCGCGAGGCATAGCGGTAGCTCCGTATCTAGACGACATCCTGATACAGGCGTCAAACTTTCAAGTTGCCAAGTCTCATGCAGAGATAGTTCTGGCATTTCTGAGGTCGCACGGGTGGAAAGTGAACGAGGAAAAGAGTTCTCTATCCCCACTCACAAGAGTCTCCTTCTTAGGGACTCTTATAGATTCTGTAGAAATGAAAATTTACCTGACGGAGTCCAGGTTATCAAAACTTCTAAATGCTTGCCATGTTCTTCACTCCATTCCACGCCCTTCGGTGGCTCAGTGTATGGAGGTAATCGGCTTAATGGTAGCGGCAATGGACATAGTGCCGTTTGCGCGCCTACATCTCAGACCGCTGCAATTATGCATGCTGAGTCAGTGGAATGGGGATTACACAGATTTGTCCCCTCTGCTAAATCTGGATCAAGAGACCAGAGATTCTCTTCTCTGATGGTTGTCTCGGGTCCACCTGTCCAAGGGTATGACCTTTCGCAGGCCAGATTGGACAATTGTAACAACAGATGCCAGCCTTCTAGGTTGGGGTGCAGTCTGGAACTCCCTGAAGGCACAGGGATTGTGGACTCAGGAGGAGAAACTCCTTCCAATAAATATTCTGGAGTTAAGAGCGATATTCAATGCTCTTCTGGCTTGGCCTCAGTTAGCAACACTGAGGTTCATCAGATTTCAGTCTGACAACATCACGACTGTGGCTTACATCAACCATCAAGGGGGAACCAGGAGTTCCCTAGCGATGTTAGAATTCTCAAAAATAATTCGCTGGGCAGAGTGCCACTCTTGCCACCTGTCAGCAATCCATATCCCAGGCGTGGAGAACTGGGAGGCGGATTTTCTAAGTCGTCAGACTTTCCATCCGGGGGGAGTGGGAACTCCATCCGGAGGTGTTTGCTCAATTGATTCATCGTTGGGGCAAACCAGAGTTGGATCTCATGGCGTCTCGCCAGAACGCCAAGCTCCCTTGTTACGGATCCAGGTCCAGGGACCCAGAAGCGACGCTGATAGATGCTCTAGCAGCGCCTTGGTTCTTCAACCTGGCTTATGTGTTTCCACCGTTTCCTCTGCTCCCTCGACTGATTGCCAAAATCAAACAGGAGAGAGCATCGGTGATTCTGATAGCACCTGCGTGGCCACGCAGGACTTGGTATGCAGACCTAGTGGACATGTCATCCTTTCCACCATGGACTCTGCCTCTAAGACAGGACCTTCTGATACAAGGTCCTTTCAATCATCCAAATCTAATTTCTCTGAGACTGACTGCATGGAGATTGAACGCTTGATTCTATCAAAGCGTGGCTTCTCCGAGTCAGTCATTGATACCTTAATACAGGCACGAAAGCCTGTTACCAGGAAAATCTACCACAAG
Source organism: Bombina bombina (assembly GCF_027579735.1). Classification (NCBI taxonomy): domain Eukaryota; kingdom Metazoa; phylum Chordata; class Amphibia; order Anura; family Bombinatoridae; genus Bombina; species Bombina bombina. The sequence continues at coordinate 44,475,089 of NC_069505.1, read as the reverse complement.
ATATAGAGTAAATATCCTTATTGGTGTGAATCCAAGAATTACTCATGGAGTAAGGTTAGGATTCCTAGAATATTGTCTTTTCTCCAAGAGGGCTTGGACAAAGGATTATCAGCTAGTTCCTTAAAGGGACAGATTTCTGCTCTGTCTATTCTTTTGCACAAGCGTCTGGCAGAGGTTCCAGACGTTCAGGCATTTTGCCAGGCTTTGGTTAGAATTAAGCCTGTGTTTAAACCTGTTGCTCCTCCGTGGAGCTTAAACTTGGTTCTTAAAGTTCTTCAAGGAGTTCCGTTTGAACCCCTTCATTCCATTGATATTAAACTTTTATCTTGGAAAGTTCTGTTTTTGATGGCTATTTCCTCGGCTCGGAGAGTCTCTGAGCTATCTGCCTTACAATGTGATTCTCCTTATCTGATTTTTCATGCAGATAAGGTAGTTCTGCATACCAAACCTGGGTTTTTACCTAAGGTGGTTTCTAACAAGAATATCAATCAAGAGATTGTTGTTCCATCATTGTGTCCTAATCCTTCTTCAAAGAAGGAACGTCTTTTACATAATCTGGACGTAGTCCGTGCCTTGAAGTTTTACTTAACAGCTACTAAGGATTTTCGTCAAACATCTTCCCTGTTTGTCGTTTACTCTGGACAGAGGAGAGGTCAAAAAGCTTCGGCAACCTCTCTGTCCTTTTGGCTTCGGAGCGTAATATGCCTAGCCTATGAGACTGCTGGACAGCAGCTCCCTGAAAGGATTACAGCTCATTCTACTAGAGCTGTGGCTTCCACCTGGGCCTTCAAAAATGAGGCCTCTGTTGAACAGATTTGCAAGGCTGCGACTTGGTCTTCACTTCACACTTTTTCAAAATTTTACAAATTTGATACTTTTGCTTGTTCGGAGGCTGTTTTTGGGAGAAAGGTTCTTCGCGCAGTGGTTCCTTCCGCTTAATCCTGCCTTGTCCCTCCCATCATCCGTGTACTTTAGCTTTGGTATTGGTATCCCACAAGTAATGGATGATCCGTGGACTGGATACACTTAACAAGAGAAAACATAATTTATGCTTACCTGATAGGTTTATTTCTCTTGTAGTGTATCCAGTCCACGGCCCGCCCTGTCCTTTTAAGGCAGGTCTAAATTTTAATTAAACTACAGTCACCACTGCACCCTATGGTTTCTCCTTTCTCTGTTTGTTTTCGGTCGAATGACTAGTTATGACAGTTAGGGGAGGAGCTATATAGCAGCTCTGCTGTGGGTGATCCTCTTGCAACTTCCTGTTGGGAAGGAGAATATCCCACAAGTAATGGATGATCCGTGGACTGGATACACTACAAGAGAAATAAAACTATCAGGTAAGCATAAATTATGTTATCGTTTTTTTGATCCGTTTTTTGAACTAAGGGGTTAATCATCCATTTGCAAGTGGGTGCAATGCTCTGTTAGCTTATTATACACACTGTAAAAATTTCGTTTGATTTACTGCCTTTTTTCACTGTTTTTCAAATTCTGACAAAATTTGTTTCTCTTAAAGGCACAGTACCATTTTTATTTTTTGCTTGTTAACTTGATTTAAAGTGTTTTCCAAGCTTGCTGGTCTCATTGCTAGTCTGTACAAACATGTCTGACATAGAGGAAACTCCTTGTTCATTATGTTTAAAAGCCATGGTGGAACCCCTTCTTAGAATGTGTACCAAATGTACTGATTTCACTTTAAGCAATAAAGATCATATTCTGTCTTTAAAAAATTTATCACCAGAGGAATCTGACAAGGGGGAAGTTATGCCGACTAACTCTCCCCACGTGTCAGATCCTTTGACTCCCGCTAAAGGGACTCACGCTCAAATGGCGCCAAGTACATCTAGGGCGCCCATAGCGTTTACTTTACAAGACATGGCGGCAGTCATGGATAATACACTGTCAGCGGTATTTACCAGACTACCTGAATTTAGAGGAAAGCGAGATAGCTCTGGAGTTAGACGAAATACAGAGCATACTGACGCTTTAAGAGCTATGTCTGATACTGCCTCACAATATGCAGAAGCTAAAGAAGGAGAGCTTCTTTCTCTGGGTGATGTTTCTGACTCAGGTAAGATGATGCAACCTGATTCTGATATTTCTACATTTAAATTTATGCTTGAACACCTCCGCGTGTTACGCAGGGAGGTTTTAGCTGCTCTGAATGACTGTGATACAATTGCAGTGCCAGAGAAATTGTGTAGACTGGATAAATACTATGCAGTGCCTGTGTGCACTGATGTTTTTCCAATACCTAAAAGGTTTACAGAAATTATTACTAAGGAATGGGATAAACCAGGTGTGCCGTTTTCTCCCCCTCCTATTTTTAGAAAAATGTTTCCTATAGACGCCACCACACGGGACTTATGGCAGACAGTTCCTAAGGTGGAGGGAGCAGTTTCTACTCTAGCAAATCATACTACTATGCCTGTCGAGGACAGTTGTGCTTTCTTAGATCCAATGGATAAAAAGTTAGAGGGTTACCTTAAGAAAATGTTTATTCAACAAGGTTTTATCCTACAGCCCCTTGCATGCATTGCTCCTGTCACTGCTGCTGCGGCGTTCTGGTTTGAGTCTCTGGAAGAGGCTCTACAGGTAGCGACTCCATTGGATGACATACTTAAGCTAGCCAATTCTTTTGTTTCTGATGCCATTGTTCATTTGACTAAACTAACGGCTAAGAATTCTGGTTTTGCTATCCAGGCGCGCAGAGCGCTATGGCTTAAATCATGGTCAGCTGACGTTACTTCAAAGTCTAAGCTGCTTAACATTCCCTTCAAGGGGCAGACCCTATTCGGGCCTGGTTTGAAGGAGATTATTGCTGATATCACTGGAGGAAAAGGTCATGCCCTTCCTCAGGATAGGTTCAAATCAAGGGCCAAACAGTCTAATTTTCGTGCCTTTCGAAACTTCAAGGCAAGTGCAGCATCAACTTCCTCTAATGCAAAACAAGACAGAACTTTTGCTCAGTCCAAGACGGTCTGGAGACCTAACCAGACCTGGAACAAAGGTAAGCAGGCCAAAAAGCCTGCTGCTGCCTCTAAGACAGCATGAAGGAATGGCCCCCTATCCGGTAACGGATCTAGTAGGGGACAAACTTTCACTCTTCGCCCAGGCGTGGGCAAGAGATGTCCAGGATCCCTGGGCGTTGGAAATTATATCCCAGGGATATCTGCTGGACTTCAAGGCTTCCCCTCCAAAAGGGAGATTTCACCTTTCAAAATTATCTGCAAACCAGATAAAGAGAGAGGCATTCTTACACTGTGTACAAGACCTCCTAGTTATGGGAGTGATCCATCCAGTTCCAAAGGACGAACAGGTACAGGGATTTTACTCAAATCTGTTTGTGGTTCCCAAAAAAGAGGGAACCTTCAGACCAATTTTGGATCTAAAGATCTTAAACAAATTCCTCAGAGTTCCATCATTCAAGATGGAGACTATTCGTACCATCCTACCTATGATCCAGGAAGGTCAATACATGACTACAGTGGATCTAAAGGATGCTTATCTTCACATTCCGATACACAAAGATCATCATCGGTTTCTCAGGTTTGCCTTCCTAGACAGGCATTACCAGTTTGTAGCTCTTCCCTTTCGGTTAGCTACAGCCCCAAGAATTTTTACGAAGGTTCTGGGGTCGCTTCTGGCGGTCCTAAGGCCACGCGGCATAGCAGTGGCCCCTTATCTAGACGACATCCTGATTCAGGCGTCAAACGTCCAAATTGCCATGTCTCATACGGACATAGTGTTGGCATTTCTGAGGTTGCATGGGTGGAAGGTGAACGAGGAAAAGAGTTCTCTATCCCCCCTCACAAGAGTTTCCTTCCTAGGGACTCTGATAAATTCTGTAGAAATGAAAATTTACTTGACGGAGTCCAGGTTATCAAAACTTCTAAATTCCTGCCGTGTTCTTTATTCCATTCCTCGCCCTTCGGTGGCTCAATGCATGGAAGTAATCGGCTTAATGGTAGCGGCAATGGACATGGCCGTTTGCACGCCTACATCTCAGACCGCTGCAACTCTGCATGCTCAGTCAGTGGAATGGGGATTACATAGATTTGTCCCCTCTACTAAATCTGGATCAAGAGACCAGGGATTCTCTTCTCTGGTGGCTATCTCGGGTCCATCTGTCCAAAGGTATGACCTTTCGCAGGCCAGATTGGACAATTGTAACAACAGATGCCAGCCTTCTAGGTTGGGGTGCAGTCTGAAACTCCCTGAAGGCTCAGGGATCGTGGACTCAGGAGGAGTCACTCCTTCCAATAAATATTCTGGAACTGAGAGCGATATTCAATGCTCTTCAGGATTGGCCTCAGTTAGCAACTCTGAGGTTCATCAGATTCAGTCGGACAACATCACGGCTGTGGCTTACATCAACCATCAAGGGGGAACAAGGAGTTCCCTAGCGATGTTAGAAGTCTCAAAGATAATTCGCTGGGCAGAGATTCACTCTTGCCACCTATCAGCTATCCATATCCCAGGTGTAGAGAACTTGGAGGCGGATTTTCTAAGTCGACAGACTTTTGATCCAGGGGAGTGAGAGCTCCATCCGGAGGTGTTTGCACAATTGATTCATCGTTGGGGCAAACCAGAACTGGATCTCATGGCGTCTCGCCAGAACGCCAAGCTTCCTTGTTACGGATCCAGGTCCAGGGACCCCAAGGCAACGCTGATAGATGCTCTAGCAGCGCCTTGGTCCTTCAACCTGGCTTATGTGTTTCCACCGTTTCCTCTGCTCCCTCGTCTGATTGCCAAGATCAAGCAGGAGAGAGCATCAGTGATCTTGATAGCGCCTGCGTGGCCACGCAGGACTTGGTATGCAGATCTGGTGGACATGTCATCCTTTCCACCATGGACTCTGCTACTGAGACAGGACCTTCTACTTCAAGGTCCTTTCAACCATACAAATCTAATTTCTCTGAGGCTGACTGCCTGGAGATTGAACGCTTGATTTTATCAAAGCGTGGTTTCTCCGAGTCAGTCATTGATACCTTAATTCAGGCACGAAAGCCTGTCACCAGGAAAATCTATCATAAGATATGGCGTAAATATCTGTATTGGTGTGAATCCAAGGGCTACTCATGGAGTAAGGTCAGGATTCCCAGGATATTATCTTTTCTCCAAGAAAGATTGGAAAAAGGATTGTCAGCTAGTTCCTTAAAGGGACAGATTTCTGCACTGTCTATTCTTTTGCACAAGCGTCTGGCGGATGTTCCAGACGTTCAGGCATTTTGTCAGGCTTTAGTTAGAATCAAGCCTGTGTTTAAACCTGTTGCTCCACCTTGGAGCTTAAATTTGGTTCTTAAAGTTCTTCAGGGGGTTCCGTTTGAACCTCTTCATTCCATAGATATCAAACTGTTATCTAGGAAAGTTCTATTTTTGGTAGCTATTTCCTCGGCTCGTAGAGTTTCCGAGTTATCTGCCTTACAATGTGATTCTCCTTATCTGATCTTCCATGCAGATAAGGTAGTTTTGCGTACCAAACCTGGGTTTTTACCTAAGGTGGTATCTAATAAGAATATCAATCAAGAGATTGTTGTTCAGTCTTTGTATCCTAATCCTTCTTCAAAGAAGGAACGTCCATTACACAATCTGGACGTGGTTCGTGCTTTAAAGTTTTACTTACAAGCTACTAAAGATTTTCATCAAACATCTGCTTTGTTTGTTGTCTACTCTGGACAGAGGAGAGGTCAAAAGGCTTCGGCAACCTCTCTTTTTGGCTAAGAAGCATAATCCGCTTAGCCTATGAGACTGCTGGCCAGCAGCCTCCTGAAAAGATTACAGTTCATTCTACTAGAGCTGTGGCTTTCACATGGGCCTTTAAAAATGAGGCTTCTGTTGAACAGATTTGCAAGGCGGCGACTTGGTCTTCGCTTCATACTTTTTCAAAATTCTACAAATTTGATACTTTTGCTTCTTCGGAGGCTATTTTTGGGAGACAGGTTTTACAGGCAGTTGTACCTTCCGTTTAAGTACCTGCCTTGTCCCTCCCTTCATCCGTGTACTTTAGCTTTGGTATTGGTATCCCACAAGTAATGGATGATCCGTGGACTGGATACACCTTACAAGAGAAAACATAATTTATGCTTACCTGATAAATTTATTTCTCTTGTGGTGTATCCAGTCCACGGCCCGCCCTGTCATTTTAAGGCAGGTATTTTTTAATTTCTTTCATGTAATTAGCAAGAGTCCATGAGCTAGTGACGTATGGTATATACATTCCTACCAGGAGGGGCAAAGTTTCCCAAACCTTAAAATGCCTATAAATACACCCCTCACCACACCCACAATTCAGTTTTACAAACTTTGCCTCCTATGGAGGTGGTGAAGTAAGTTTGTGCTAGATTCTACGTTGATATGCGCTCCGCAGCAGGTTGGAGCCCGGTTTTCCTCTCAGCGTGCAGTGAATGTCAGAGGGATGTGAGGAGAGTATTGGCTGTTTGAATTCAATGATCTCCTTCTACGGGGTCTATTTCATAGGTTTTCTGTTATCGGTCGTAGAGATTCATCTCTTACCTCCCTTTTCAGATCGACGATATACTCTTATATATATACCATTACCTCTGCTGATTTTCATTTCAGTACTTGTTTGGCTTTCTACAAACATGTAGATGAGTGTCCTGGGGTAAGTAAGTCTTATTTTCTGTGACACTCTAAGCTATGGTTGGGCACTTTTTTAATAAAGTTCTAAATATATGTATTCAAACATTTATTTGCCTTGACTCAGGATGTTCAACATTCCTTATTTTCAGACAGTCAGTTTCATATTGGGGATAATGCACTTGAATCAAATATTTTTCTTACCTTAAAAATTTGACTTTTTTCCCTGTGGGCTGTTAGGCTCGCGGGGGCTGAAAATGCTTCATTTTATTGCGTCATTCTTGGCGCGGATTTTTTTGGCGCAAAAAATCTTTTCTGTTTCCGGCGTCATACGTGTCGCCGGAAGTTGCATCATTTTTTGACGTTCTTTTGCGCCAAAAATATCGGCGTTCCGGACGTGGCGTCATTTTGGCGCCAAAAGCATTTTGGCGCTAAAAAAATATGGGCGTCGCTTTTGTCTCCACATTATTTAAGTCTCATTTTTTCTTTGCTTCTGGTTGCTAGAAGCTTGTTCCTTGGCATTTTTTCCCATTCCTGAAACTGTCATTTAAGGAATTTGATCAATTTTGCTTTATATGTTGTTTTTTCTCTTACATATTGCAAGATGTCTCACGTTGCATCTGAGTCAGAAGATACTTCAGGAAAATCGCTGTCTGGTGCTGGAACTACCAAAGCTAAGTGTATCTGCTGTAAACTTTTGGTAGCTGTTCCTCCAGCTGTTGTTTGTATTAATTGTCATGACAAACTTGTTAATGCAGATAATATTTCCTTTAGTAATGTACCATTACCTGTTGCAGTTCCATCAACATCTAATGTTCAGAATGTTCCTGATAACATAAGAGATTTTGTTTCTGAATCCATCAAGAAGGCTATGTCTGTTATTCCTCCTTCTAGTAAACATAAAAAATCTTTTAAAACTTCTCTTTATACAGATGAATTTTTAAATGAACATCATCATTCTGATTCTAATGACTCTTCTGGTTCAGACGATTCTGTCTCAGAGGTTGATGCTGATAAATCTTCATATTTATTTAAAATGGAATTTATTCGTTCTTTACTTAAAGAAGTACTAATTGCTTTAGAAATTGAGGATTCTGGTCCTCTTGATACTAAATCTAAACGTTTAGATAAGGTCTTTAAATCTCCTGTGGTTATTCCAGAAGTTTTTCCTGTTCCTAATGCTATTTCTGAAGTAATTTCCAGAGAATGGAATAATTTGGGTAATTCATTTACTCCTTCTAAACGTTTTAAGCAATTATATCCTGTGCCGTCTGACAGATTAGAATTTTGGGACAAAATCCCTAAAGTTGATGGGGCTATTTCTACCCTTGCTAAACGTACTACTATTCCTACGTCAGATGGTACTTCGTTTAAGGATCCTTTAGATAGGAAAATTGAATCCTTTCTAAGAAAAGCTTATCTGTGTTCAGGTAATCTTCTTAGACCTGCTATATCATCGGCTGATGTTGCTGCAGCTTCAACTTTTTGGTTGGAAACTTTAGCGCAACAAGTAACAGATCATGATTCTCATAATATTATTCTTCTTCTTCAACATGCTAATAATTTTATCTGTGATGCCATTTTTGATATTATCAGAGTTGATGTCAGGTTTATGTCTCTAGCTATTTTAGCTAGAAGAGCTTTATGGCTTAAAACTTGGAATGCTGATATGTCTTCTAAATCGACTCTACTTTCCATTTCTTTCCAGGGTAACAAATTATTTGGTTCTCAGTTGGATTCTATTATCTCAACTGTTACTGGTGGGAAAGGAACTTTTTTACCACAGGATAAAAAATCTAAGGGTAAGAACAGAGCTAATAATCGTTTTCGTTCCTTTCGTTTCAACAAAGAACAAAAACCTGATCCTTCATCCTCAGGAGCAGTTTCAGTTTGGAAACCATCTCCAGTCTGGAATAAATCCAAGCCTTCTAGAAAAGCAAAGCCAGCTTCTAAGTCCACATGAAGGTGCGGCCCTCATTCCAGCTCAGCTGGTAGGGGGCAGGTTACGTTTTTTCAAAGAAATTTGGATCAATTCTGTTCACAATCTTTGGATTCAGAACATTGTTTCAGAAGGGTACAGAATTGGTTTCAAGATAAGACCTCCTGCAAAGAGATTTTTTTCTTTCCCGTGTCCCAGTAAATCTAGTGAAAGCTCAAGCATTTCTGAAATGTGTTTCAGATCTAGAGTTGGCTGGAGTAATTATGCCAGTTCCAGTTCTGGATCAGGGGCTGGGGTTTTATTCGAATCTCTTCATTGTACCAAAGAAGGAGAATTCCTTCAGACCAGTTCTGGATCTAAAAATATTGAATCGTTATGTAAGGATACCAACGTTCAAAATGGTAGCTGTAAGGACTATCTTGCCTTTTGTTCAGCAAGGGCATTATATGTCCACAATAGATTTACAGGATGCATATCTGCATATTCCGATTCATCCAGATCATTATCAGTTCCTGAGATTCTCTTTTCTGGACAAGCATTACCAGTTTGTGGCTCTGCCGTTTGGCCTAGCTACAGCTCCAAGAATTTTTACAAAGGTTCTCGGTGCCCTTCTGTCTGTAATCAGAGAACAGGGTATTGTGGTATTTCCTTATTGGACGATATCTTGGTACTTGCTCAGTCTTTACATTTAGCAGAATCTCATACGAATCGACTTGTGTTGTTTCTTCAAGATCATGGTTGGAGGATCAATTCACTAAAAAGTTCATTGATTCCTCAGACAAGGGTAACTTTTCTGGGTTTCCAGATAGATTCAGTGTCCATGACTCTGTCTTTGACAGACAAGAGACGTCTAAAATTGATTTCAGCTTGTCGAAACCTTCAGTCACAATCATTCCCTTCGGTAGCCTTATGCATGGAAATTCTAGGTCTTATGACTGCTGCATCGGACGCGATCCCCTTTGCTCATTTTCACATGCGACCTCTTCAGCTCTGTATGCTGAATCAATGGTGCAGGGATTACACAAAGATATCTCAATATCTTTAAAACCGATTATACGACACTCTCTAACGTGGTGGACAGATCACCATTGTTTAATACAGGGGGCTTCTTTTGTTCTTCTGACCTGGACTAATTTCAACAGATGCAAGTCTTACAGGTTGGGGAGCTGTGTGGGGATCTCTGACGGCACAAGGAGTTTGGGAATCTCAGGAGGTGAGATTACCGATCAATAGTTTGGAACTCCGTGCAATTTTCAGAGCTCTTCAGTCTTGGTCTCTTCTGAAGAGAGAATCGTTCATTTGTTTTCAGACAGACAATGTCACAACTGTGGCATACATCAATCATCAAGGAGGGACTCACAGTCCTCTGGCTATGAAAGAAGTATCTCGAATTCTGGTTTGGGCGGAATCCAGCTCCTGTCTAATCTCTGCGGTTCATATCCCAGGTATAGACAATTGGGAAGCGGATTATCTCAGTCGCCAAACGTTGCATCCGGGCGAATGGTCTCTTCACCCAGAGGTATTTCTTCAGATTGTTCAAATGTGGGAGCTTCCAGAAATAGATCTGATGGCGTCTCATCTAAACAAGAAACTTCCCAGGTATCTGTCCAGATCCCGGGATCCTCAGGCGGAAGCAGTGGATGCATTATCACTTCCTTGGAAGTATCATCCTGCCTATATCTTTCCGCCTCTAGTTCTTCTTCCAAGAGTAATCTCCAAGATTCTGAAGGAATGCTCGTTTGTTCTGCTGGTAGCTCCGGCATGGCCTCACAGGTTTTGGTATGCGGATCTTGTCCGGATGGCCTCTTGCCAGCCGTGGACTCTTCCGTTAAGACCAGACCTTCTGTCGCAAGGTCCTTTCTTCCATCAGGATCTCAAATCCTTAAATTTAAAGGTATGGAGATTGAACGCTTGATTCTTGGTCAAAGAGGTTTCTCTGACTCTGTGATTAATACTATGTTACAGGCTCGTAAATCTGTATCTAGAGAGATATATTATAGAGTCTGGAAGACTTATATTTCTTGGTGTCTTTCTCATCATTTTTCTTGGCATTCTTTTAGAATTCCGAGAATTTTACAGTTTCTTCAGGATGGTTTAGATAAAGGTTTATCCGCAAGTTCTTTGAAAGGACAAATCTCTGCTCTTTCTGTTCTTTTTCACAGAAAGATTGCTAATCTTCCTGATATTCATTGTTTTGTACAAGCTTTGGTTCGTATAAAACCTGTCATTAAGTCAATTTCTCCTCTTTGGAGTTTGAATTTGGTTCTGGGGGCTCTTCAAGCTCCTCCTTTTGAACCCATGCATTCATTGGACATTAAATTACTTCCTTGGAAAGTTTTGTTCCTTTTGGCGATCTCTGAATTATCCGCTCTTTCTTGTGAGTCTCCTTTTCTGATTTTTCATCAGGATAAGGCGGTGTTGCGAACTTCTTTTGAATTTTTACCTAAGGTTGTGAATTACAACAACATTAGTAGAGAAATTGTGGTTCCTTCATTATGTCCTAATCCTAAGAATTCTAAGGAGAAATCGTTGCATTCTTTGGATGTTGTTAGAGCTTTGAAATATTATGTTGAAGCTACTAAGTCTTTCCGATATTCTTCTAGTCTATTTGTTATCTTTTCCGGTTCTAGAAAAGGCCAGAAAGCTTCTGCCATTTCTTTGGCATCTTGGTTGAAATCTTTAATTCATCATGCCTATGTTGAGTCGGGTAAAACTCCGCCTCAGAGGATTACAGCTCATTCTACTAGGTCAGTTTCTACTTCCTGGGCGTTTAGGAATGAAGCTTCGGTTGATCAGATTTGCAAAGCAGCAACTTGGTCCTCTTTGCATACTTTTACTAAATTCTACCATTTTGATGTATTTTCTTCTTCTGAAGCAGTTTTTGGTAGAAAAGTACTTCAGGCAGCGGTTTCAGTTTGAATCTTCTGTTTATGTTTTTCATTAAACTTTATTTTGGGTGTGGATTATTTTCAGCAGGAATTGGCTGTCTTTATTTTATCCCTCCCTCTCTAGTGACTCTTGCGTGGAAAGATCCACATCTTGGATAGTCATTATCCCATACGTCACTAGCTCATGGACTCTTGCTAATTACATGAAAGAAAACATAATTTATGTAAGAACTTACCTGATAAATTAATTTCTTTCATATTAGCAAGAGTCCATGAGGCCCACCCTTTTTTTGTGGTGGTTATGATTTTTTTGTATAAAGCACAATTATTCCAATTCCTTATTTTATATGCTTTCGCACTTTTTTCTTATCACCCCACTTCTTGGCTATTCGTTAAACTGAATTGTGGGTGTGGTGAGGGGTGTATTTATAGGCATTTTAAGGTTTGGGAAACTTTGCCCCTCCTGGTAGGAATGTATATCCCATACGTCACTAGCTCATGGACTCTTGCTAATATGAAAGAAATGAATTTATCAGGTAAGTTCTTACATAAATTATGTTTTTCAACTACAGTCACCACTGCACCCTATGGTTTCTCCTTTCTCTGCTTGTTTTCGGTCGAATGACTGGATATGGCAGTTAGGGGAGGAGCTATATAGCAGCTCTGCTGTGGGTGATCCTCTTTCAACTTCCTGTTGGGAAGGAGAATATCCCACAAGTAATGGATGATCCGTGGACTGGATACACCACAAGAGAAATAAATTTATCAGGTAAGCATAAATTATGTTTTTACATACCTTTTCAAAATTTTACAAGTTTGATGTTTCTTTCATGTAATTAGCAAGAGTCCATGAGCTAGTGACGTATGGGATATACATTCCTACCAGGAGGGGCAAAGTTTCCCAAACCTTAAAATGCCTATAAATACACCCCTCACCACACCCACAATTCAGTTTTACAAACTTAGCCTCCTATGGAGATGGTGAAGTAAGTTTGTGCTAGATTCTACCTTGATATGCGCTCCGCAGCAGGTTGGAGCCCGGTTTTCCTCTCAGCGTGCAGTGAATGTCAGAGGGATGTGAGGAGAGTATTGCCTATTTGAATGCAATGATCTCCTTCTACGGGGTCTATTTCATAGGTTCTCTGTTATCGGTCGTAGAGATTCATCTCTTACCTCCCTTTTCAGATCGACGATATACTCTTATATATATATATACCATTACCTCTGCTGATTTTCGTTTCAGTACTGGTTTGGCTTTCTACAACATGTAGATGAGTGTCCTGGGGTAAGTAAGTAAGCTTATTTTCTGTGACACTCTAAGCTATGGTTAGGCACTTTTTTATAAAGTTCTAAATATATGTATTCAAACATTTATTTGCCTTGACTCAGGATGTTCAACATTCCTTATTTTCAGACAGTCAGTTTCATATTTCGGATAAATGCATTTGTTTCAATCATTTTTTCTTACCTTAAAAAATTTGACTTTTTCCCTGTGGGCTGTTAGGCTCGCGGGGGCTGAAAATGCTTCATTTTATTGCGTCATTCTTGGCGCGGACTTTTTTGGTGCAAAATTTTTTTTCTGTTTCCGGCGTCATACGTGTCGCCGGAAGTTGCGTAATTTTTTGACTTTTTTTGTGTCAAAAGTGTCGGCGTTACGGATGTGGCGTCATTTTTGGCGCCAAAAGCATTTAGGCGGCAAATAATGTGGGCGTCTTTTTTGGCGCTAAAAAATATGGGCGTCATTTTTGTCTCCACATTATTTAAGTCTCATTATTTATTGCTTCTGGTTGCTAGAAGCTTGTTCACTGGCATTTTTTTCCCATTCCTGAAACTGTCATTTAAGGAATTTGATCAATTTTGCTTTATATGTTGTTTTTTCTTTTACATATTGCAAGATGTTCCACGTTGCAACTGAGTCAGAAGATACTTCAGGAAAATCGCTGCCCATTGCTGGAGCTACCAAGCTAAGTGTATCTGCTATAAACTTTTGGTATCTGTTTCTCCAGCTGTTGTTTGTATTGCATGTCATGACAAACTTATTAATGCAGATAAAATTTCCTTTAGTACTGTTACATTACCTGTTGCTGTTCCGTCAACATCTAATTTTCAGAGTGTTCCTGATAACATAAGAGATTTTATTTTTTAAATCCATTAAGAAGGCTATGTCTGTTATTTCTCCTTCTAGTATACATAAAAGTCTTTTAAAACTTCTCTTTTTTCAGATGAATTTTTAAATGAACATCATCATTCTGATACTGATAATGGTTCTTCTGGTTCAGAGGTTTCTGTCTCAGAGGTTGATGCTGATAAATCTTTGTATTTGTTCAAGATGGAATTTATTCGTTCTTTACTTAAAGAAGTATTAATTGCATTAGAAATAGAGGATTCTGGTCCTCTTGATACTAAATCTAAACGTTTAAATAAGGTTTTTAAATCTCCTGTAGTTACTCTAGAAGTAATTTCCAGGGAATGGAATAATTTGTCATCTTTTCCGGTTCTAGAAAAGGCCAGAAAGCTTCTGCCATTTCTTTGGCATCTTGGTTGAAATCTTTATTTCATCATGCCTATGTCGAGTTGGGTAAAATTCCGCCTCGAAGGATTACAGTTCATTCTACTAGGTCAGTTTCTACTTCCTGGGCGTTTAGGAATGAAGCTTCGATTGATCAGATTTGCAAAGCAGCAACTTGGTCCTCTTTGCATACTTTTTCTAAATTCTACCATTTTGATGTGTTTTCTTCTTCTGAAGCAGTTTTTGGTAGAAAAGTACTTCAGGCAGTGGTTTCAGTTTGAATCTTCTGCTTATGTTTTTCATTAAACTTTATTTTGGGTGTGGATTATTTTCAGCAGGAATTGGCTGTCTTTATTTTATCCCTTCCTCTCTAGTGACTCTTGTGTGGAAAGATCCACATCTTGGGTAGTCATTATCCCATACGTCACTAGCTCATGGACTCTTGCTAATTACATGAAAGAAAACATAATTTATGTAAGAACTTACCTGATAAATTCATTTCTTTCATATTAGCAAGAGTCCATGAGGCCCGCCCTTTTTTGTGGTGGTTATGATTTTTTTGTATAAAGCACAATTATTCCAATTCCTTATTTTATATGCTTTCGCACTTTTTCTTATCACCCCACTTCTTGGCTATTCGTTAAACTGAATTGTGGGTGTGGTGAGGGGTGTATTTATAGGCATTTTAAGGTTTGGGAAACTTTGCCCCTCCTGGTAGGAATGTATATCCCATACGTCACTAGCTCATGGACTCTTGCTAATATGAAAGAAATGAATTTATCAGGTAAGTTCTTACATAAATTTTGTTTTTTGCCTGTGCGGGGGCTTCCTTTGGGAGAAAAGTGCTTCAAGTGGGGGTGCCTTCAGATTAGGTCCGTCTGCCTCATTTCCATCTAAAGGGGAGGAGAGTCCACTTCATCATTCATTACTGTTGGGAATTAAGAACCTGGCCACCAGGAGGAGGCAAAGACACCCCAGCCAAAGGCTTAAACAGCTCCCCCACTTCCCTCATCCCCCTATCATTCGTTGCTTTTCGTCACAGGAGGATGGCAGAGAAGTGCCGAAGATCAGAGTAGTCTCTTATGGAGGGTAGTACTCTTCGAAATGGGACTGTAGTTTTAAGTAGTCCTGTCAGCCCCTCAGTGAGAGCCTGGGTGAAAGTTAGAGTCCGGAGATGCAGGGAGAGTCTTTCTGCGAACCTATCCCAACTCATATTAACAGCTCCACAAGCAATCAGCGTTGACGAGTTTCGCTGCCTGCTTTTTACACTCAAGTCCATTTCAGGAGCGAGGCTACTAACCTGTCACACTTCAAGGGCAGTGTTCCTGTTCCACGGTGTAGATTCTGATAAGATCGTTTCATTTTTATTACATAATGATAAAATGGAAGACAGGGTCACAGTGTGACGCCTTTTATCTTTAAAGAATCATGGGTTAATATTCCTGGAAAGGGGATTATTAAACGGGGGGGGGGGGGTTTATACATGATAATGTTTATTGTGTCATTGCTGTGCTATGTGCGAGATGAGACTCTGGCAATGTGTGGAACTTTCAGGTGATTTACGGGAGTATGATGCGGCCCATTTTTTGGCGCGTTTTCTCCGTAGGCAGGGGCGCTTTCTGCCGGGCATTTCATGTGACCAGGTGTGGCTATCTATCTTTCTCTGTTGATCAGCGGCGCAGGAGAAAGATTTCTGTAGTCTGGGTCATAGGAGGTGGTGAGTGCCCTGGACATTGGGGGTTATAAAGGTGCCTATTTATTAAGTTAATCTAGTCCTTAATATCAGCGCACGCTATGGAGGACTCTGACGCGTTAGAGGGCTTGCCCTCTTTAACTAGGTCTCATTCCTGTGTTAATTGTGAGGAAGCTCTGGTAGATCAGCCTGCTCAACTATGTTCCACATGCCTTAATAAAGTTACGACCTCTAAGAGCAAACGGATGTATAGTACTACTGAGCCGTCCACCTCTGAGGGGTCCCCGTCTCGTGAGGTGCGTTCCCTGCATCTATCTCCTATTGCACATGCAGCGCCCCATGGTCCAACCATTACTTCTGATGGAGAGATTTGTTGGCCGTCAGATTTTTTGTGGATCAACTGCAAATGGCGGTATCGAAAGTGATCCATGCCTACCACGTTCTGCTAAGTGCAATTGTTTGAAGGAGATTATTGCTGATATCACTGGAGGAAAAGGTCATGCCCTTCCTCAGGATAGGTCCAAATCAAGGGCCAAACAGTCTAATTTTCGTGCCTTTCGAAACTTCAAGACAAGTGCAGCATCAACTTCCTCTAATGCAAAACAAGATGGAACTTTTGCTCAGTCCAAGACGGTCTGGAGACCTAACCAGACCTGGAACAAAGGTAAGCAGGCCAAAAAGCCTGCTGCTGCCTCTAAGACAGCATGAAGGAACGGCCCCCTATCCGGTAACGGATCTAGTAGGGGACAAACTTTCACTCTTCGCCCAGGCGTGGGCAAGAGATGTCCAGGATCCCTGGGCGTTGGAAATTATATCCCAGGGATATCTGCTGGACTTCAAGGCTTCCCCTCCAAAAGGGAGATTTCACCTTTCAAAATTATCTGCAAACCAGATAAAGAGAGAGGCATTCTTACACTGTGTACAAGACCTCCTAGTTATGGGAGTGATCCATCCAGTTCCAAAGGACGAACAGGGACAGGGATTTTACTCAAATCTGTTTGTGGTTCCCAAAAAAGAGGGAACCTTCAGACCAATTTTGGATCTAAAGATCTTAAACAAATTCCTCAGAGTTCCATCATTCAAGATGGAGACTATTCGTACCATCCTACCTATGATCCAGGAAGGTCAATACATGACTACAGTGGATCTAAAGGATGCTTATCTTCACATTCCGATACACAAAGATCATCATCGGTTTCTCAGGTTTGCCTTCCTAGACAGGCATTACCAGTTTGTAGCTCTTCCCTTTCGGTTAGCTACAGCCCCAAGAATTTTTACGAAGGTTCTGGGGTCGCTTCTGGCGGTCCTAAGGCCGCGGGCATAGCAGTGGCCCCTTATCTAGACGACATCCTGATTCAGGCGTCAAACTTCCAAATTGCCATGTCTCATACGGACATAGTGTTGGCATTTCTGAGGTTGCATGGGTGGAAGGTGAACGAGGAAAAGATTTCTCTATCCCCCCTCACAAGAGTTTCCTTCCTAGGGACTCTGATAAATTCTGTAGAAATGAAAATTTACCTGACGGAGTCCATGTTATCAAAACTTCTAAATTCCTGCCGTGTTCTTTATTCCATTCCTCGCCCTTCGGTGGCTCAATGCATGGAAGTAATCGGCTTAATGGTAGCGGCAATGGACATAGTGCCGTTTGCACGCCTACATCTCAGACCGCTGCAACTCTGCATGCTCAGTCAGTGCAATGGGGATTACATAGATTTGTCCCCTCTACTAAATCTGGATCAAGAGACCAGGGATTCTCTACTCTGGTGGCTATCTCGGGTCCATCTGTCCAAAGGTATGACCTTTCGCAGGCCAGATTGGACAATTGTAACAACAGATGCCAGCCTTCTAGGTTGGGGTGCAGTCTGGAACTCCCTGAAGGCTCAGGGATCGTGGACTCAGGAGGAGTCACTCCTTCCAATAAATATTATGAAACTGAGAGCGATATTCAATGCTCTTCAGGCTTGGCCTCAGTTAGCAACACTGAGGTTCATCAGATTCAGTCGGACAACATCACGACTGTGGCTTACATCAACCATCAAGGGGGAACAAGAAGTTCCCTAGCGATGTTAAAAGTCTCAAAGATAATTCGCTGGGCAGAGATTCACTCTTGCCACCTATCAGCTATCCAAATCCCAGGTGTAGAGAACTTGGAGGCATATTTTCTAAGTCGACAGACTTTTCATCCGGGGGAGTGGGAACTCCATCCGAAGGTGTTTGCACAATTGATTCATCGTTGGGGCAAACCAGAACTGGATCTCATGGCGTCTCACCAGAATGCCAAGCTTCCTTGTTACGGATCCAGGTCCAGGGACCCCAAGGCAACGCTGATAGATGCTCTAGCAGCGCCTTGGTCCTTCAACCTGGCTTATGTGTTTCCACCGTTTCCTCTGCTCCCTCGTCTGATTGCCAAGATCTAGCAGGAGAGAGCATCGGTGATCTTGATAGCGCCTGCGTGGCCACGCAGGACTTGGTATGCAGATCTGGTGGACATGTCATCCTTTCCACCATGGACTCTGCTACTGAGACAGGACTTTCTACTTCAAGGTCCTTTCAACCATACAAATCTAATTTCTCTGAGGCTGACTGCCTGGAGATTGAACGCTTGATTTTATCAAAGCGTGGTTTCTCCGAGTCAGTCATTGATACCTTAATTCAGGCACGAAAGCCTGTCACCAGGAAAATCTATCATAAGATATGGCGTAAATATCTGTATTGGTGTGAATCCAAGGGCTACTCATGGAGTAAGGTCAGGATTCCCAGGATATTATCTTTTCTCCAAGAAAGATTGGAAAAAGGATTGTCAGCTAGTTCCTTAAAGGGACAGATTTCTGCACTGTCTATTCTTTTGCACAAGCGTCTGGCGGATGTTCCAGACGTTCAGGCATTTTGTCAGGCTTTAGTTAGAATCAAGCCTGTGTTTAAACCTGTTGCTCCACCTTGGAGCTTAAATTTGGTTCTTAAAGTTCTTCAGGGGGTTCCGTTTGAACCTCTTCATTCCATAGATATCAAACTGTTATCTTGGAAAGTTCTATTTTTGGTAGCTATTTCCTCGGCTCGTAGAGTTTCCGAGTTATCTGCCTTACAATGTGATTCTCCTTATCTGATCTTCCATGCAGATAAGGTAGTTATGCGTACCAAACCTGGGTTTTTACCTAAGGTGGTATCTAATAAGAATATCAATCAAGAGATTGTTGTTCCGTCTTTGTATCCTAATCCTTCTTCAAAGAAGGAACGTCTATTACACAATCTGGACGTGGTTCGTGCTTTAAAGTTTTACTTACAAGCTACTAAAGATTTTCATCAAACATCTGCTTTGTGTGTTGTCTACTCTGGACAGAGGAGAGGTCAAAAGGCTTCGGCAACCTCTCTTTTTGGCTAAGAAGCATAATCCGCTTAGCCTATGAGACTGCTGGCCAGCAGCCTCCTGAAAAGATTACAGCTCATTCTACTAGAGCTGTGGCTTTCACATGGGCCTTTAAAAATGAGGCTTCTGTTGAACAGATTTGGAAGGCGGCGACTTGGTCTTCGCTTCATACTTTTTCAAAATTCTACAAATTTGATACTTTTGCTTCTTCGGAGGCTATTTTTGGGAGACAGGTTTTACAGGCAGTAGTACCTTCCGTTTAAGTACCTGCCTTGTCCCTCCCTTCATCCGTGTACTTTAGCTTTGGTATTGGTATCCCACAAGTAATGGATGATCCGTGGACTGGATACACCTTACAAGAGAAAACATAATTTATGCTTACCTGATAAATTTATTTCTCTTGTGGTGTATCCAGTCCACGTCCCGCCCTGTCATTTTAAGGCAGGTATTTTTTAATTTTCAACTACAGTCACCACTGCACCCTATGGTTTCTCCTTTCTCTGCTTGTTTTCGGTCGAATGACTGGATATGGCAGTTAGGGGAGGAGCTATATAGCAGCTCTGCTGTGGGTGATCCTCTTTCAACTTCCTGTTGGGAAGGAGAATATCCCACAAGTAATGGATGATCCGTGGACTGGATACACCACAAGAGAAATACATTTATCAGGTAAGCATAAATTATGTTTTTACATACCTTTTTAAAATTTTACAAGTTTGATGTTTTTGCCTGTGCGGGGGCTTCCTTTGGGAGAAAAGTGCTTCAAGCGGTGGTGCCTTCAGATTAGGTCCGTCTGCCTCATTTCCATCTAAAGGGGAGGAGAGTCCACTTCATCATTTATTACTGTTGGGAATTAAGAACCTGGCCACCAGGAGGAGGCGAAGACACCCCAGCCAAAGGCTTAAACAGCTCCCCCACTTCCCTCATCCCCCTATCATTCATTGCTTTTCGTCACAGGAGGATGGCAGAGAAGTGCCGAAGATCAGAGTAGTCTCTTATGGAGGGTAGTACTCTTCGGAATGGGACTGTAGTTTTAAGTAGTCCTGTCAGCCCCTCAGTGAGAGCCTGGGTGAAAGTTAGAGTCCGGAGAGGTAGGGAGAGTCTTTCTGGGAACCTATCCCAACTCATATTAACAGCTCCACAAGCAATCAGCGTTGACGAGTTTCGCTGCCTGCTTTTTACACTCAAGTCCATTTCAGGAGCGAGGCTACTAACCTGTCACACTTGAAGGGCAGTGTTCCTGTTCCACGGTGTAGATTCTGATAAGATCGTTTCATTTTTATTACATAATGATAAAATGGAAGACAGGGTCACAGTGTGACGCCTTTTATCTTTAAAGAATCATGGGTTAATATTCCTGGAAAGGGGATTATTAAACGGGGGGGGTTTATACATGATAATGTTTATTGTGTCATTGCTGCGCTATGTGCGAGATGAGACTCTGGCAATGTGTGGAACTTTCAGGTGATTTACGGGAGTATGATGAGGCCCATTTTTTGGCGCGTTTTCTCCGTAGGCAGGGGCGCTTTCTGCCGGGCATTTCATGTGACCGGGTGTGGCTATCTATCTTTCTCTGTTGATCAGCGGCGCAGGAGAAAGATTTCTGTAGTCTGGGTCATAGGAGGTGGTGAGTGCCCAGGACATTGGGGGTTATAAAGGTGCCTATTTATTAAGTTAATCTAGTCCTTAATATCAGCGCACGCTATGGAGGACTCTGACGCGTTAGAGGGCTTGCCCTCTTTAACTAGGTCTCATTCCTGTGTTTATTGTGAGGAAGCTCTGGTAGATCAGCCTGCTCAACTATGTTCCACATGCCTTAATAAAGTTACGACCTCTAAGAGCAAACGGATGTATAGTACTACTGAGCCGTCCACCTCTGAGGGGTCCCCGTCTCGTGAGGTGCGTTCCCTGCATCCATCTCCTATTGCACATGCAGCGCCCCATGGTCCAACCATTACTTCTGATGGAGAGATTTGTTGGCCGTCAGATTTTTTGTGGATCAACTGCAAATGGCGGTATTGAAAGTGATCCATGCCTTACCACGTTCTGCTAAGTGCAAGTGTAGGGCGTATCATGGCGATCCGGTCCAGGGGTTGTCTACGCCTGTGGATATTTGTGAGGCATTATACAATGACGAGGCCCACTCTGACTCTTTGGAGGAGGCCCCTTCTGGGTCGGAGTCCGTGTCATCTAAACCTCCGGCGGCAGAGGAGCCTGACTTTAGGTTTAGGATGGAAAATTTGCGCTTTATTTCTAATGAAATGATGAGTTTTATTTAATTACTATTGGGAATATCACTCCTACTCAGCAGAAGGCAGCAAAGAGCACCACAGCGAAGCTGTTAAATATCACCTCCCTTCCCTCCAACCCCAGTCATTCTCCTTGCCTACGTTAGAGCAAGGAAGTGGAAAAGTTAGTTGTTAGGAAAAGATTCTTCAAGCAAGATTTTATTATTTTTTCAGCAGTGCAAGATTGTACTGTTTTCTAGGGTGTAGCCGTAGTGCATATCCGTCTCTTCAGTAGAGCAGTGGTGGCTTTCAAGCAATGGAATCTTGTGGGGTACAATCCTCACTGCACCTCCCATATATTTATGCTGCCCTAACCGTAGAAGCCTGAGTAAAATTACTCAGTCTTTGTTTCTATCCACAGGTCCATGTGAGGGAACTGGCATCTCAAACCTTGTGAGCTGCCGTGCTGCCTGGCAGAAGTCTTAAGGTAAGTACTAACTTTAATTTTTCTGGGATACGCATATAGAGAAAAAGGTAGCACTTTCACATTCAAAATTATGGGGGACAAGTCACATTCACCTATGATAGGGAAATATTTATTCAAGGCAGCAGAGCAGGCACTGGGGACAAGGAGAATCTGGCTCAGTGATGGTGGTATAATTTTTACTTTACTCCCGACAGCTGTTATAATACTTTTAGGCGATCAGGAGTTTCATGTGGTTACGCCCACGGGGAGTTTCATGTGGTTACGCCCATTATGGGGGACAAGTCACATTCACCTATGATAGGGAAATATTTATTCAAGGCAGCAGAGCAGGCACTGGGGACAAGGAGAATCTGGCTCAGTGATGGTGGTATAATTTTTACTTTACTCCCGACAGCTGTTATAATACTTTTAGGCGATCAGGAGTTTCATGTGGTTACGCCCACGATATAGCGGCAGTTCCTGTTGCGCGCCTTTTTTCTGGCCCTGGCTCGCTTCCCGTGTGCCGCATTGAAAATCAGCTGCGTCACAGATTAAGCAGCGTTGCGGTTACGGACCGTAACTGTTAAAAGATTTGAGTCCGGATCAACTGCAAGTTATATACTTCGTTAGTAGGCAGGCAGGTAAGCACCTCAGCAAACATAAGCTGAGATGTAGAGTTGTCTGGAGTGTTATTTTGGGGGCCATTGTTTAATTTAAATAACTGAAAAATAAAGCAGTTATTTTTATTGTTTAAAATTTAAAGAGACAGTAACTATTTTTTCTTTGGGGTCTATTTTCTAAATAAAAGATCAGTTTTGTCTGTTGGTGAATAAAGATGGACCAAGAAACCCTGCAAGATGTTACATGTTCTTTATGTTTTGATGCTAATGTAGAACCACCAATCCCTTTCTGTTCCTCATGTATTGAGAGAACTTTACATTACAGGGATAGATTTTTTCCTGAGCCAACATTGTATAAGGCGGATACTGTTCAGGAGCCTTCTGACAATGTTCAAGATATGCCGCAGCTTTCTCCTCAATTGTCGCAAAATTTAGCATCCATACAACCAGTAACCTGCGCTTCCTCGATTATTCCACCTGTTGTTACCTTGCAAGACATCGCTTCCCTAATGTCATCAGCGGTATCTGATGCGTTGTCTGCTTTTCCCATGCTGCAGGGAAAGCGCAAGAGGAAATGTAAGCAATCAGTGAATAAGTTTGCTGACACAGTAGTGGCTATTCCGAATGTTCCTTCCCAGAAGCCTGAAGGGGAAGATACTTCGGTAGCATCTGAGGGTGAAATCTCAGACTCAGACAGTGTAATTCCTTTAGCTGATACTGAAGTTGTTTCTTTCAGGTTTAAGCTCGAACACCTCCGTTTGTTACTTAAGGAGGTTTTAGCTACCCTGGACGACTGACACTACCGTCGTAGTCAATCCTAAGAAGTCCAGTAAACTAAACAAGTATTTTGACAGGCCTTCCATGGTGGAGGTATTTCCTGTACCATATAGCGCTGCAGAGATTGCTAAGGAATGGGAGAGACCGGGTATCCCTTTCTCTCCATCATCTATATTTAAAAATGTTTCCTATAGCAGACTCTATCAAGGAGTCTTGGCAGACGGTACCCAAGGTGGAAGGGGCAATTTCTTTCATGTAATTGGCAAGAGTCCATGAGCTAGTGACATATGGGATATAAAATCCTACCAGGAGGGGCAAAGTTTCCCAAACCTCAAAATGCCTATAAATACACCCCTCACCACACCCATAATTCAGTTTTTCAAACTTTGCCTCCTGTGGAGGTGGTGAAGTAAGTTTGTGCTAAGATTTCTACGTTGATATGAGCTTCTCAGCATTGTTGAAGCCCGATTCCTCTCAGAGTACAGCGAATGTCAGAGGGACGTGAAGGGAGTATCACCTATTGAATACGATGATTTCTCTAACGGGGGTCTTTTTCATGGGTTCTCTGTTATCGGTCGTAGAGATTCATCTCCTACCTCCCTTTTCAGATCGACGATATACTCTCAATTTACCATTACCTCTACTAATAACTGTTTTAGTACTGGTTTGGCTATCTGCTATATGTGGATGGGTGTCTTTTGGTAAGTATGTTTTCATTACTTAAGACACTCTCAGCTGTGGTTTGGCACTTTATGCAAATTATATAAAGTTCTAAATATATGTATTGTACTTATATTTGCCATGAGTCAGGTTCATTTATTTCCTTCTGCAGACTGTCAGTTTCATATTTGGGAATATAAACACTTTAAGAAATTTATTTCTTACCTGGGGTTTAGTCTTTTTTCAATTTGACTACTTTTCTCCAACATTGGTGTGTCCGGTCCACGGCGTCATCCTTACTTGTGGGATATTCTCTTCCCCAACAGGAAATGGCAAAGAGTCCCAGCAAAGCTGGTCACATGATCCCTCCTAGGCTCCGCCCACCCCAGTCATTCTCTTTGCCGTTGCACAGGCAACATCTCCACGGAGATGGTTAAGAGTTTTTTGGTGTTTAAATGTAGTTTTTATTCTTCTATCAAGTGTTTGTTATTTTAAAATAGTGCTGGTATGTACTATTTACTCTGAAACAGAAAAAGGATGAAGATTTCTGTTTGTAAGAGGAAGATGATTTTAGCAGACAGTAACTAAAATTGATTGCTGTTTCCACACAGGACTGTTGAGATGAAGTAACTTCAGTTGGGGGAAACAGTTAGCAGACTTTTCTGCTTAAGGTATGACTAGCTATATTTCTAACAAGAGCATGTAATGCTGGAAGGCTGTCATTTCCCCTCATGGGGACCGGTAAGCCATTTTCTTAGTTAAACATAAAAGAATAAAGGGCTTCAAAAAGGGCTTAAAAACTGGTAGACATTTTTCTGGGCTAAAACGATTGCTTTACTAGGCATATTATGCAGATTCTAACTAATAATTGGTATTATAATCTTGGGGAACGTTTAGAAAAACGGCAGGCACTGTGTTGGACACCTTTTTCAGATGGGGGCCTTTCTAGTTATAGACAGAGCCTCATTTTCGCGCCATTAATGCGCAGTTGTTTTTGGAGAGCAAGGCATGCAGATGCATGTGTGAGGAGCTAAGAATCACTGAAAAAGCTTATAGAAGGCGTCATTTGGTATCGTATTCCCCTCTGGGCTTGGTTGGGTCTCAGCAAAGCATATAGCTGGGACTGTATAGGGGTTAAATGTAAAAACGGCTCCGGTTCCGTTATTTTAAGGGTTAAAGCTCTGAAATTTGGTGTGCAATACTTTTAATGCTTTAAGACACTGTGGTGAAATTTTGGTAATTTTTGAACAATTCCTTCATACTTTTTCACATATTCAGTAATAAAGTGTTTTCAGTTTGAAATTTAAAGAGACAGTAACGGTTTTATTTTAAAACGTTTTTTGTGCTTGGTTGACAAGTTTAAGCCTGTTTAACATGTCTGTACCATCAGATAAGCTATGTTCTATATGTATGAAAGCCAATGTGTCTCCCCATTTAAATTTATGTGATAAGTGTGCCATAGTGTCCAAACAAAGTAAGGACAGTAATGCCACAGATGATGATATTGCCCAAGATGATTCCTCAAATGAGGGGAGTAAACATGATGCTACATCATCCCCTAATGTGTCTACACCAGTTTTGCCCACACAGGAGGCCCCTAGTACATCTAGTGCGCCAATACTTATTACCATGCAACAATTAACGGCTGTAATGGATAACTCCATAGCAAATCTTTTATCCAAAATGCCTACTTATCAGAGAAAGAGCGATTGCTCTGTTTTAAACACTGAAGAGCAGGAGGGCGCTGATGATATTTGTTCTGACATACCCTCACACCAATCTCAAGGGGCCATGAGGGAGGTTTTGTCTGATGGAGAAATCTCAGATTCAGGAAAAATTTCTCATCAAGCTGAAACTGATGTTGTGACATTTAAAT
The DNA here is from genome assembly GCF_027579735.1 of Bombina bombina. Lineage (NCBI taxonomy): Eukaryota > Metazoa > Chordata > Amphibia > Anura > Bombinatoridae > Bombina > Bombina bombina. The sequence continues at coordinate 44,449,469 of NC_069505.1, read as the reverse complement.
TTAAATTAGAACATCTCCGCGCATTGCTTAAGGAGGTGTTATCTACTCTGGATGATTGTGACAATTTGGTCATTCCAGAGAAATTATGTAAGATGGACAAGTTCCTAGAGGTTCCGGTGCCCCCCGACGCTTTTCCTATACCCAAGCGGGTGGCGGACATAGTAAATAAAGAGTGGGAAAGGCCCGGCATACCTTTTGTTCCCCACCCTATATTTAAGAAATTATTTCCTATAGTCGACCCCAGAAAGGACTTATGGCAGACAGTCCCCAAGGTCGAGGGGGCGGTTTCTACTCTAAACAAACGCACTACTATTCCTATCGAAGACAGTTGTGCTTTTAAAGATCCTATGGATAAAAAATTAGAGGGTTTGCTTAAAAAGATTTTTGTACAGCAAGGGTTCCTTCTACAACCAATTTCATGCATTGTTCCTTTCACTACGGCAGCTTGCTTCTGGTTCGAGGAACTAGAAAAGTCGCTCAGTAGAGAATCTTCGTATGAGGAGGTTATGGACAGAGTTCAAGCACTTAAATTGGCTAACTCTTTTGTTTTAGATGCCGCTTTGCAATTAGCTAAATTAGCAGCGAAAAATTCAGGGTTTGCTATCGTGGCGCGCAGAGCGCTTTGGCTAAAGTCTTGGTCAGCGGATGTGTCATCCAAGACAAAATTGCTTAACATTCCTTTCAAAGGTAAAAAATTATTTGGACCAGATTTGAAAGAGATTATTTCAGACATCACTGGAGGAAAGGGCCACGCCCTCCCACAGGATAGGTCTTTTAAGGCTAAAAATAAGCTTAATTTTCGTCCCTTTCGCAGAAACGGACCAGCCTCTAATTCTGCATCCTCTAAGCAAGAGGGTAATACTTCACAACCCAAACCAGCCTGGAAACCAATGCAAGGCTGGAACAAGGGTAAGCAGGCCAAGAAGCCTACCACTGCTACCAAAACAGCATGAAGGGATAGCCCCCGATCCGGAACCGGATCTAGTGGGGGGTAGACTCTCTCTCTTTGCTCCAGCTTGGGCAAGAGATGTTCAGGATCCTTGGGCGCTAGAAATAGTTTCTCAAGGTTATCTTCTGGAATTCAAGGAACTGCCCCCAAGGGGAAGGTTCCACAGGTCTCAATTATCCTCAAACCAAATAAAGAGACAGGCATTCTTACATTGCGTAGAAGACCTGTTAAAGATGGGAGTGATACATCCAGTTCCAATAAAAGAACAAGGAATGGGATTTTACTCAAATCTGTTCGTAGTTCCCAAAAAAGAGGGAACATTCAGACCAATTTTGGATCTGAAGATCCTAAACAAATTTCTCAGGGTTCCATTGTTCAAAATGGAAACCATTCGAACGATCCTTCCCACCATCCAGGAAAGTCAATTTATGACCACCGTGGATTTAAAGGATGCGTACCTACATATTCCTATCCACAAGGAACATCATCAGTTCCTAAGGTTCGCTTTTCTGGACAAGCATTACCAGTTTGTGGCACTTCCATTCGGATTAGCCACTGCTACGAGAATTTTCACAAATGTACTAGGGTCCCTTCTAGCGGTTCTAAGACCAAGGGGCATTGCAGTAGTACCTTACTTGGACAACATCCTAATTCAAGCGTCGTCCCTGTCAAAAGCAAAGGCTCATACGGTCCTAGCCTTTCTCAGATCTCACGGATGGAAGGTGAACAAAGAAAAAAGTTCTCTGTCCCCGTCAACAAGAGTTCCCTTCTTGGGAACAATAATAGATTCCTTAGAAATGAGGATTTTTCTGACAGAGGTCAGAAAATCAAAACTTCTAAGCTCTTGTCAAGTACTTCACTCTGTTCCTCGTCCTTCCATAGCGCAGTGCATGGAGGTAATAGGTTTGATGGTTGCAACAATGGACATAGTTCCTTTTGCACGAATTCATCTAAGACCATTACAACTGTGCATGCTCAAACAGTGGAATGGGGATTATACAGACTTGTCTCTGATGATTCAAGTAGATCAAAAGACCAGAGATTCACTCCGTTGTTGGCTGACCCTGGACAATCTGTCACAGGGAATGAGCTTCCGCAGACCAGAGTGGGTCATTGTCACGACCGACGCCAGTCTAGTGGGCTGGGGCGCGGTCTGGGAATCCCTGAAAGCTCAGGGTTTATGGTCTCGGGAAGAGTCTCTTCTCCCGATAAACATTCTGGAACTGAGAGCGATATTCAATGCTCTCAAAGCTTGGCCTCAACTAGCAAAGGCCAAATTCATAAGGTTTCAATCAGACAACATGACGACTGTTGCATATATCAATCATCAGGGGGGAACAAGGAGTTCCCTGGCGATGAAAGAAGTGACCAAGATAATTCAATGGGCGGAGGATCACTCCTGCCACTTGTCTGCGATCCACATCCCAGGAGTGGAAAATTGGGAAGCGGATTTTCTGAGTCGTCAGACATTCCATCCGGGGGAGTGGGAACTCCATCCGGAAATCTTTGCCCAAATAACTCAATTATGGGGCATTCCAGACATGGATCTGATGGTGTCTCGTCAGAACTTCAAGGTTCCTTGCTACGGGTCCAGATCCAGGGATCCCAAGGCGACTCTAGTAGATGCACTAGTAGCACCTTGGACCTTCAACCTAGCTTATGTATTCCCACCGTTTCCTCTCATTCCCAGGCTGGTAGCCAGGATCAATCAGGAGAGGGCCTCGGTGATCTTGATAGCTCCTGCGTGGCCACGCAGGACTTGGTATGCAGACCTGGTGAATATGTCATCGGCTCCACCATGGAAGCTACCTTTGAGACAGGACCTTCTTGTTCAGGGTCCATTCGAACATCCGAATCTGGTTTCCCTCCAACTGACGGCTTGGAGATTGAACGCTTGATTTTATCAAAGCGTGGGTTTTCAGATTCTGTAATAGATACTCTGATTCAGGCTAGAAAGCCTGTAACTAGAAAAATTTACCATAAAATATGGAAAAAATATATCTGTTGGTGTGAATCCAAAGGATTGCCATGGAACAAGATAAAAATTCCTAAGATTCTATCCTTTCTACAAGAAGGTTTGGAGAAAGGATTATCTGCAAGTTCTCTAAAGGGACAGATTTCTGCTTTATCTGTCTTACTACACAAATGACTGGCAGCTATGCCAGATGTTCAAGCATTTGTTCAGGCTCTGGTTAGGATCAAGCCTGTTTACAGACCTTTGACTCCTCCCTGGAGTTTAAATCTAGTTCTTTCAGTTCTTCAAGGGGTTCCGTTTGAACCCTTACATTCCGTAGATATTAAGTTACTATCTTGGAAAGTTTTGTTTTTGGTTGCAATCTCTTCTGCTAGAAGAGTTTCAGAGTTATCTGCTCTGCAGTGTTCTCCTCCTTATCTGGTGTTCCATGCAGATAAGGGGGTTTTGCGTACTAAGCCTGGTTTTCTTCCTAAAGTTGTTTCTAACAAGAATATTAACCAGGAGATAGTTGTACCTTCTTTGTGTCCGAATCCAGTTTCAAAGAAGGAGCGTTTGTTACACAATTTGGACGTTGTCCGTGCTCTAAAATTCTATTTAGAGGCTACTAAAGATTTCAGACAAACATCATCCTTGTTTGTTGTTTATTCTGGTAAAAGGAGAGGTCAAAAAGCGACTTCTACCTCTCTTTCCTTTTGGCTTAAAAGCATTATCCGTTTGGCTTATGAGACTGCCGGACGGCAGCCTCCTGAAAGAATCACAGCTCACTCCACTAGGGCTGTGGCTTCCACATGGGCCTTCAAGAACGAGGCTTCTGTTGACCAGATATGTAAGGCAGCGACTTGGTCTTCACTGCACACTTTTGCCAAATTTTACAAATTTGATACTTTTGCTTCTTCGGAGGCTATTTTTGGGAGAAAGGTTTTGCAAGCTGTGGTGCCTTCCGTTTAGGTGACCTGATTTGCTCCCTCCCTTCATCCGTGTCCTAAAGCTTTGGTATTGGTTCCCACAAGTAAGGATGACGCCGTGGACCGGACACACCAATGTTGGAGAAAACAGAATTTATGCTTACCTGATAAATTACTTTCTCCAACGGTGTGTCCGGTCCACGGCCCGCCCTGGTTTTTTTAATCAGGTCTGATGAATTATTTTCTCTAACTACAGTCACCACGGTATCATATGATTTCTCCTATATATATTTCCTCCTGTCCGTCGGTCGAATGACTGGGGTGGGCGGAGCCTAGGAGGGATCATGTGACCAGCTTTGCTGGGACTCTTTGCCATTTCCTGTTGGGGAAGAGAATATCCCACAAGTAAGGATGACGCCGTGGACCGGACACACCGTTGGAGAAAGTAATTTATCAGGTAAGCATAAATTCTGTTTTTGCAATTGCGGGTGTGTCAAATGTTAGACTTTATTGCGTCATTTTTGGCGCGGAAAAATAAGTTTTTGACGCAACTTCGTCAATTCCGGCGTCATACGTGACGCTGAGACCTTTCACACGGCGGCGTCATTAGTGACGCAAGTGTGTAATTTCTGGTCATTTTTGGCGCCAAAAAAAAAAAGTTTACGTTGCCTTGTGCGTCATACTTGGCGCCAAATTTTCTTCATTATTTCTGATATGATTTCTAAGGAACGGAATAAGCCAGGTACTTCCTTTATTCCTTCTTCAAGGTTTAAGAGATTGTATCCTTTACCAGCAAAATCTATAGAGTTTTGGGAAAAGATCCCCAAAGTTGATGGGGCTATTTCTACTCTTGCTAAACGTACCACTATTCCTATGGAATATAGCACTTCCTTTAAGGATCCTTTAGATAGGAAACTTGAATCTTATCTGAGGAAGGCCTATTTATATTCAGGTCATCTTCTTAGACCTGCTATTTCTTTGGGTGATATTGCGGCTGCATCAACTTTCTGGTTGGAAAATTTAGCGCAACATGAATTGGATTTTGACATATCTAGCATTGTTCGCTTACTGCAACATGCTAATCATTTTATTTGTGATGCCATTTTTGATATTATCAAAATTGATGTTAGATCCATGTCTTTAGCTGTATTAGCTAGAAGAGCTTTGTGGCTTAAATCTTGGAATGCTGATATGACATCTAAATCTAGATTACTATCTCTTTCTTTCCAAGGTAATAATTTATTTGGTTCTCAGTTGGATTCTATTATTTCAACTATCACTGGAGGAAAAGGAGTTTTTTTGCCTCAGGATAAAAAACCTAAGGGTAAATCTAAGGCTTCTAACCGTTTTCGTTCCTTTCGTCAGAATAAGGAACAAAAACTCAATCCTCCTCCCAAGGAATCTGCTTCCAGTTGGAAGCCTTCCTCAAATTGGAATAAATCCAAGCCATTTAGGAAACCAAAGTCTGCCCCTAAGTCCACATGAAGGTGCGGCCCTCATTCCAGCTCAGCTGGTAGGGGGCAGATTAAGGTTTTTCAAGGATTTTTGGATAAAATCTGTCCAAAATCATTAGATTCAGAGCATTGTCTCTCAAGGGTATCGAATAGGATTCAAAGTAAGACCTCCTGTGAGAAGATTTTTTCTCTCACACATCCCTGTAAATCCAGTAAAAGCTCAGGCTTTTCTGAAGTGTGTTTCAGACCTGGAGTCTTTAGGGGTAATCATGCCAGTTCCTCCTCAGGAACAAGGTTTGGGGTTTTATTCAAACCTATTCATTGTACCAAAAAGAGAAAATTTGTTCAGACCAGTTCTGGATCTGAAATTTTTGAATCGTTATGTAAGAGTACCAACTTTCAAGATGGTGACTATGAGGACTATTCTGCCTTTTGTTCAGCAAGGACATTATATGTCCACAATAGACAATATTCCGATACATCCAGAACACTTTCAGTTTCTGAGATTCTCTTTTCTAGACAAGCACTACCAATTTGTTGCTCTTCCATTTGGCCTAGCAACAGCTCCAAGAATCTTTTCAAAGGTTCTGGGTGCCCTACTATCTGTAATCAGAGAACAGGGTATTGCGGTGTTTCCTTATTTGGACGATATCTTGGTACTAGCTCAGTCTTTACATACTGCAGAATCTCACACGAATCAACTAGTGTTGTTTCTTCGGAAACATGGTTGGAGGATCAATTTATCAAAAAGTTTCTTGATTCCTCAGACAAGGGTCACCTTTTTAGGCTTCCAGATAGATTCAGTGTCCATGACTCTGTCTCTAACAGACAAGAGACGTTTAAAATTGGTTGCAGCATGCCGGCTCCTTCAGTCTCAGTCATTCCCTTCAGTGGCTATGTGCATGGAAGTTTTAGGTCTCATGACTGCAGCATCGGACGTAATCCCCTTTGCTCGTTTTCACATGAGACCTCTACAGCTTTGTATGCTGAATCAATGGTGCAGGGATTATACAAAGATATCACAATTAATATCCTTGAATCCCAATGTACGACACTCTCTGACATGGTGGATAGATCACCATCGTTTGGTTCAAGGGGCTTCTTTTGTTGGCCCAACCTGGACTGTGATCACAACAGATGCGAGTCTTTCAGGTTGGGGAGCTGTTTGGGGATTTCTGACAACACAAGGGGTTTGGAAATCTCAAGAGGCGAGATTACCAATAAATATTTTAGAACTCTGTGCAGTTCTCAGGGCTCTTCAGTTCTGGCCTCTGCTAAAGAGAGAACCGTTCATTTGTTTTCAGACAGACAATATCACAACTGTTGCTTATGTCAATCATCAGGGTGGGACTCACAGTCCCCAAGCTATGAAAGAAGTATCTCGGATACTTGCCTGGGCGGAATCCAACTCCTGTCTAATCTCTGCGGTGCATATCCCAGGCGTAGACAATTGGGAGGCGGATTATCTCAGCCGCCAGACTTTACATCCAGGGGAGTGGTCTCTCCATCCAGATGTGTTTTCTCAGATTGTTCAGATGTGGGGGCTTCCAGAGATAGATCTCATGGCCTCTCATCTAAACAAGAAACTTCCCAGATACCTGTCCAAGTCCAGGGATGTTCAGGCAGAAGCAGTAGATGCGCTTACACTTCCTTGGTGTTATCAACCTGCTTACATCTTCCCGCTTCTAGTTCTCCTTCCAATAGTGATCTCCAAAATCATCATGGAACAGTCTTTTGTGTTGCTGGTGGCTCCAGCATGGCCACACAGGTTTTGGTATGCGGATCTGGTTCGGATGTCCAGTTGCTCACCTTGGCCACTTCCATTACGGCCGGACCTACTATCTCAAGGTCCGTTTTTCCATCAGGATCTCAAATCATTAAATTTGAAGGTATGGAAAATGAACGCTTAGTTCTAAGTCATAGAGGTTTCTCTGACTCAGTGATTAATACTATGTTACAAGCTCGTAAATCTGTCTCTAGAAAGATTTATTATAGAGTTTGGAAGACTTACATTTCATGGTGTTCTTCTCATAAATTCTCCTGGCATTCTTTTAGAATTCCTAGAATTTTACAGTTCCTTCAGGATGGTTTGGATAAGGGTTTGTCTGCAAGTTCCTTGAAAAGACAAATCTCCGCTCTTTCTGTTTTATTTCACAGAAAGATTGCTATACTTCCTGATATTCACTGTTTTGTACAGGCTTTAGTTCGTATTAAGCCTGTCATTAAATCAATTTCTCCTCCTTGGAGTCTTAATTTGGTTCTGAAGGCTTTACAGGCTCCTCCATTTGAACCTATGCATTCTTTGGACATTAAACTACTTTACTGTAAAGTGTTGTTCCTTTTGGCTATTTCTTCTGCTAGAAGAGTTTCTGAGCTATCTGCTCTTTCTTGTGTGTCTCCTTTTCTGATTTTTCATCAGGATAAGGCAGTTTTGCTGACTTCTTTTCCATTTTTACCTAAGGTTGTGAATTCTAACAACATTAGTAGAGAAATTGTTGTCCCTTCCTTGTGTCCTAATCCTAAGAATTCTTTGGAGAGATCCTTACATTCTTTGGATGTGGTAAGAGCTTTGAAATATTATGTGGAAGCTACTAAAATTTTCAGGAAGACTTCCAGTTTGTTTGTTTTATTTTCTGGTCCTAGGAAAGGTCAGAAAGCTTCTGCTATTTCCTTGGCTTCTTGGTTGAAACTTTTGATTCATCAAGCTTATTTGGAGTTGGGTCAAACCCCGCCTCAGAGAATTACAGCTCATTCTACTAGATCAGTCTCCACTTCGTGGGCTTTTAAGAATGAAGCTTCAGTTGATCAGATTTGCAAAGCAGCAACTTGGTCCTCTTTGCATACATTTACTAAATTCTACCATTTTGATGTATTTGCTTCTTCGGAAGCAGTTTTTGGTATAAAAGTTCTTCAGGCAGCTGTTTCCGTTTGATTCTTCTGCTTTTGATTTAAGTTTTTTTCTTTCAAAAGTGAAAATAACTTATTTCTCTTGTTAAGTGTATCCAGTCCACGGATCATCCATTACTTGTGGGATATTCTCCTTCCCAACAGGAAGTTGCAAGAGGATCACCCACAGCAGAGCTGCTATATAGCTCCTCCCCTCACTGCCATATCCAGTCATTCTCTTGCAACTCTCAACTAAGATGGAGGTCGTAAGAGGACTGTGGTGTTTTATACTTAGTTTATTTCTTCAATCAAAAGTTTGTTATTTTTAAATGGTACCGGAGTGTACTGTTTATCTCAGGCAGTATTTAGAAGAAGAATCTGCCTGCGTTTTCTATGATCTTAGCAGAAGTAACTAAGATCCTTTGCTGTTCTCACATATTCTGAGGAGTGAGGTAACTTCAGAGGGGGAATAGCGGGCAGGTTTTCCTGCAATAAGGTATGTGCAGTTAAAATATTTTTCTAGGGATGGAATTTGCTAGAAAATGCTGCTGATACCGAAGTAATGTAAGTAAAGCCTTAAATGCAGTGATAGCGACTGGTATCAGGCTTATTAATAGAGATACATACTCTTATAAAAGTGTATTTTAAAACGTTTGCTGGCATGTTTAATCGTTTTTTACATATGTTTGGTGATAAAACTTATTGGGACCTAGTTTTTTCCACATGGCTGGCTTGAATTTTGCATAGAAACAAAAAAACTAGAAATACTAATTGTACAAAGAAATACACTTAGGATTATTAGAAAAGAATACCACAAAGAAAATTATTTCTTTAACTCCAAATAATCATATGAATATGAAAATTACTCTATTAGTTTAAAATGTTCCATTACATTCATACTTTAATACTTTATTGTTACAACTAGGAACAAACATTCACACAGAAGTAGCCTGAAAGGGTTAAAAACACTTAAACCCAGTTGAATTAAATGGATATAGTCAGCAATGCTCTATGTATTCAGCCTGATGCCCACAAAATTATTGTGCGAGATAAGCTAAGCCCTTACAATCCGAGGGCTGTTTTACTTTTAAATAGTTATATTTTTTAAAGGTAAATAGTAGGCACCAGGATTCAACAAATATATAGGTATATACAGATTCTATTATTCACTAGGCAAGCAGTTAAAAAAGCGACAGACAGGAGAGAACTAGCTTCTCCTGCTGGACCCCTGACGCGCGTTTCACAGAACGCTTCCTCAGAGGGGGTGCGGGCCGCTGCTACTGGGCGTTATTTATGTTGGTGGTTGTCCCACCTCAAGCCCCTGATTTGATGTCCCTCTCGATTTCAAATGGCTCTGATTGGATGCTCATTCTGTCAATCATATGAGTAGACAGTGACATCCGGTATTGCGTGACGCGAGAAGGGAATGTGAGTAGGGGGGCGTATGTGATGTCAGTAAAGGACCAATCAACACTGAGTAAACAAGGGGTGTGTGTATTCAGTAGCAATGATTGGGTGATCACTGCGGTTTGTAAAATAAGGCATTGAGACTTAAGAATTACTTTGTATCGTACCTTACTACTGCTTAGTAGTAAATTATTATGTCGTATCGCAATGGCATAATTAGGATCTTAGTCTTTAAGGCAAATACATAGAATATACGATTTATAGGCGGACGCGTTTAAGGGATATAACGTGTTTATTCAAGGGTAGTGAGACAGATTGCCGCATGTAATGGCAGCATATAGGGAGATGCTAGGATGTCATAGTATTATTAGTATGTGGATATATTTATTTGTTAATATATAGTTGGAAGTTAGAGTAGCCGATCATGATATAGGATACTGTTTTATAATTTATACTGCTTTAGTTTCGAGATAATGCAGAATAGTAGTTATACTTAGTAAGGTAACGTGATTCGGTATTCTTGATGTATATTGTGCAGATGGGACTCACAAGGAAAAATTATGAATCCGATCAGTAAATGCACCGGCAGCATATAGTTATGTGTTAGGTTTGATACTATATTGCATTGTCTTTATTTCCATCTGTCGATGTATATATAATTTTAGGCTGATGTACTGATAGTGGGATAGGACGTATCCTGTCGTTTGGTCTTGGGTTAGACTATTTTATTTTCATCTCCATATATATAGAGAGAGAATTTTTTAAGCTAGTAAATACAAATTGATGAAGTTTAGTCTAGACTCTAGATTCTTATTTGGAATCCCAAGTGTGGGTTATTATTAGAGAGTAGCTATAGTGCTATGTAACAAGGAGTGATAGAATTAAACACAGGAAATGTGATGTGTGAGGAATAAAACTGTACATAAATAAAAAAGTGAAAGGGAGATGAGGGAAAGGACTGAATAAAATATATACTTATTTACGATATCTTCCAAATGTGAGTTAATATGATATAATGATCAGTCTGTACAGTGAAAGAAGAAAGTGTGTGGTATTCTTGACTGGATGAAATATTGATCTTTGTAGTGGGAAGTGATGCCTTATTATTGTGAAAAGGGGAGTGTAAAAAGGAGCCACATAAGTGTATTAAGGGTGAGTGAAAACTAATTTGTGTTATGATGTGAGGTTGGGCTAGAAGTGTACCCTTAATTGAACAGATAAAGTAGGAAAGATAATGTCAAAATTAGTGAGTGGCAAATTATAAATACCAGGTAGAGGAGAGAGACTGAGACTCATATTGGTAATTGATTCTGTATACTGTTTTAATTGGTGTGTAATTTAACTGTGTATCTGGATACAATGAAAATACATAGTTATTTCTTTGGAGTTAAGTCCCTTATCTCACATTATTTAGATAATATCCCCTGTGTTATACACTTATAATGGATATTGTATCAATCGAGATGATTAACAGTTATTATCCTATGTGGGTTGTTCTAATGATAACCTTAATGTGTATTTTCTCCCAAAATTAGGTGAGTATATAATATTGAAGACACAATTTTAGATAATAATGATACTATGTATTTTTAACTTAAGGATTAGATATATACAAAAAAGTTATTGAAGTCATTCATGCCAAACGGTTTAACCGCATTTAAGAGGTATATCCATTTGCACTCCATTTTTAATAAAGCCTTTTCAATGTTGCCACCTCTTATGCCAAGAGATGCTTTTTGGATCACAGTGTATTTTAGGTCCATAGGTGAACCATTGTGGTGTGGTACCTGCTCTGCCTGTAAATATGTTCTGAAAACAAAAACAATAACTAAAAAAACAGGACAAATATATAACCTCCAAGCACATTTCTCATGCACCACTATAGGAGTAATATATGCACTCTACTGCTCTTGCCAAATGGCATACGTTGGCATGACGACAAGGGAGATAAAAACACGCATCTTGGAACATGTGTATAACATCAAATATGCCCAAAGAGATAAAGATAAAGGCAAAAAAATCACCTCTGTGGCCAAACATTTCTTATCACACCACAATGGTTCACCTATGGACCTAAAATACACTGTGATCCAAAAAGCATCTCTTGGCATAAGAGGTGGCAACATTGAAAAGGCTTTATTAAAAATGGAGTGCAAATGGATATACCTCTTAAATGCGGTTAAACCGTTTGGCATGAATGACTTCAATAACTTTTTTGTATATATCTAATCCTTAAGTTAAAAATACATAGTATCATTATTATCTAAAATTGTGTCTTCAATATTATATACTCACCTAATTTTGGGAGAAAATACACATTAAGGTTATCATTAGAACAACCCACATAGGATAATAACTGTTAATCATCTCGATTGATACAATATCCATTATAAGTGTATAACACAGGGGATATTATCTAAATAATGTGAGATAAGGGACTTAACTCCAAAGAAATAACTATGTATTTTCATTGTATCCAGATACACAGTTAAATTACACACCAATTAAAACAGTATACAGAATCAATTACCAATATGAGTCTCAGTCTCTCTCCTCTACCTGGTATTTATAATTTGCCACTCACTAATTTTGACATTATCTTTCCTACTTTATCTGTTCAATTAAGGGTACACTTCTAGCCCAACCTCACATCATAACACAAATTAGTTTTCACTCACCCTTAATACACTTATGTGGCTCCTTTTTACACTCCCCTTTTCACAATAATAAGGCATCACTTCCCACTACAAAGATCAATATTTCATCCAGTCAAGAATACCACACACTTTCTTCTTTCACTGTACAGACTGATCATTATATCATATTAACTCACATTTGGAAGATATCGTAAATAAGTATATATTTTATTCAGTCCTTTCCCTCATCTCCCTTTCACTTTTTTATTTATGTACAGTTTTATTCCTCACACATCACATTTCCTGTGTTTAATTCTATCACTCCTTGTTACATAGCACTATAGCTACTCTCTAATAATAACCCACACTTGGGATTCCAAATAAGAATCTAGAGTCTAGACTAAACTTCATCAATTTGTATTTACTAGCTTAAAAAATTCTTTCTCTATATATATGGAGATGAAAATAAAATAGTCTAACCCAAGACCAAACGACAGGATACGTCCTATCCCACTATCAGTACATCAGCCTAAAATTATATATACATCGACAGATGGAAATAAAGACAATGCAATATAGTATCAAACCTAACACATAACTATATGCTGCCGGTGCATTTACTGATCGGATTCATAATTTTTCCTTGTGAGTCCCATCTGCACAATATACATCAAGAATACCGAATCACGTTACCTTACTAAGTATAACTACTATTCTGCATTATCTCGAAACTAAAGCAGTATAAATTATAAAACAGTATCCTATATCATGATCGGCTACTCTAACTTCCAACTATATATTAACAAATAAATATATCCACATACTAATAATACTATGACATCCTAGCATCTCCCTATATGCTGCCATTACATGCGGCAATCTGTCTCACTACCCTTGAATAAACACGTTATATCCCTTAAACGCGTCCGCCTATAAATCGTATATTCTATGTATTTGCCTTAAAGACTAAGATCCTAATTATGCCATTGCGATACGACATAATAATTTACTACTAAGCAGTAGTAAGGTACGATACAAAGTAATTCTTAAGTCTCAATGCCTTATTTTACAAACCGCAGTGATCACCCAATCATTGCTACTGAATACACACACCCCTTGTTTACTCAGTGTTGATTGGTCCTTTACTGACATCACATACGCCCCCCTACTCACATTCCCTTCTCGCGTCACACAATACCGGATGTCACTGTCTACTCATATGATTGACAGAATGAGCATCCAATCAGAGCCATTTGAAATCGAGAGGGACATCAAATCAGGGGCTTGAGGTGGGACAACCACCAACATAAATAACGCCGAGTAGCAGCGGCCCGCACCCCCTCTGAGGAAGCGTTCTGTGAAACGTGCGTCAGGGGTCCAGCAGGAGAAGCTAGTTCTCTCCTGTCTGTCGCTTTTTTAACTGCTTGCCTAGTGAATAATAGAATCTGTATATACCTATATATTTGTTGAATCCTGGTGCCTACTATTTACCTTTAAAAAATATAACTATTTAAAAGTAAAACAGCCCTCGGATTGTAAGGGCTTAGCTTATCTCGCACAATAATTTTGTGGGCATCAGGCTGAATACATAGAGCATTGCTGACTATATCCATTTAATTCAACTGGGTTTAAGTGTTTTTAACCCTTTCAGGCTACTTCTGTGTGAATGTTTGTTCCTAGTTGTAACAATAAAGTATTAAAGTATGAATGTAATGGAACATTTTAAACTAATAGAGTAATTTTCATATTCATATGATTATTTGGAGTTAAAGAAATAATTTTCTTTGTGGTATTCTTTTCTAATAATCCTAAGTGTATTTCTTTGTACAATTAGTATTTCTAGTTGTTTAGTTCTACCCTCTAAGAATCCACATTAGATGTGCACCACAATTATTACAAGTGACTACTTAGTATTGGTATATTATATACCTTCTCTGATTTACATAATAGGTACAACATCTAATTACTGAATAACTCCTACCATCCCCCACCACACTTTTCAAAGCTTTGCATAGAAACAGTTCCCTGAGGCTTCCCACTGTTGTAATATAAGTGGGAGGGGCCTATTTTAGCGCTTTTTTGCGCAGCAGAAATTACAGACACAGACATCCAGCTTCTTCCTGCATGATCCAGGACTTTTCTCTGGAGGGCTCAAAAGGCTTCAAAAGTCGTATTGAGGGAAGTAAAAAGCCACAGTAGAGCTATGGCAGTTGTTGTGACTGTTTAAAAAACGTTTTTGTCATTTGTTATTCCGTTTTTGGTATTAAGGGGTTAATCATCCATTTACAAGTGGGTGCAATGCTCTGCTAACTTATTACATACACTGTAAAAATTTCGTTTGTAACTGCATTTTTTCACTGGTATTTCAAAATTTGGAGAAAATTTGTGTTTCTTAAAGGCGCAGCAACGTTTTTTATATTGCTTGTAAACTTGTTTAAAGTGTTTTCCAAGCTTGCTTGTCTCATTGCTAGTCTGTTTAAACATGTCTGACACAGAGGAACCTACTTGTTCATTATGTTTGAAAGCCATGGTGGAGCCCCATAGGAGAATGTGTACTAAATGTATTGATTTCACCTTAAACAGTAAAGATCAGTCTTTATCTATAAAAGAATTATCACCAGAGGGTTCTGTCGAGGGGGAAGTTATGCCGACTAACTCTCCCCACGTGTCAGACCCTTCGCCTCCCGCTCAGGGGACGCACGCTAATATGGCGCCAATTACATCAGGGACATCCATAGCGATTACCTTGCAGGACATGGCTGCAATCATGAATAATACCCTGTCAGAGGTATTATCTAGATTGCCTGAATTTAGAGGCAAGCGCGATAGCTCTGGGGTTAGGAGAGATACAGAGCGCGCGAATGCTGTTAGAGCCATGTCTGATACTGCGTCACAGTATGCAGAACATGAGGACGGAGAGCTTCAGTCTGTGGGTGACATCTCTGACTCGGGGAAACCTGATTCAGAGATTTCTAATTTTAAATTTAAGCTTGAGAACCTACGTGTATTGCTTGGGGAGGTATTAGCTGCTCTGAATGACTGTAACACAGTTGCAATTCCAGAGAAATTGTGTAGGCTGGATAGATACTATGCGGTGCCGGTGTGTACTGACGTTTTTCCTATACCTAAAAGGCTTACAGAAATTATTAGCAAGGAGTGGGATAGACCTGGTGTGCCCTTTTCCCCACCTCCTATATTTAGAAAAATGTTTCCAATAGACGCCACTACACGGGACTTATGGCAGACGGTCCCTAAGGTGGAGGGAGCAGTTTCTACTTTAGCAAAGCGTACCACTATCCCGGTTGAGGACAGTTGTGCTTTTTCAGATCCAATGGATAAAAAATTGGAGGGTTACCTTAAGAAAATGTTTATTCAACAAGGTTTTTTTTTTTAATATTTATTTTTATTATAAACATAAGTTATCACAATTCTTTCAAACGTTACAAATATGAGGTAAACACAGCAATCACAAGAATGATATCACACATGACATTGAAATGACATAAATATTGCATAATTTAACCAGGTTTTCATCTCCATTCCTAACAGATCTAAAGATCAAACTATAACTGAGTGGGAGGTGAAATGAGGAGTGAATAGCAGCGTTCACAGATTAGTAGAATCGTTGTCAGTTGGTAGGTTAAGGTTTTGGCGTTTTTCCCGCCTTTTGTTCTGCTTTCTTTAAAAGCGGAATTACGCTAGTAGCTAGTTGTCATGTGGGTATTGCCTGTATAAGCAGTAGAGCGGATGCTAGGGCCAACAAGGGCCACCGCTCCAAAGAAGTGAAATCAAACTTCAGTCATCTTTGCGGTATCGTGGGCTAAAGTACCCCCTATGAGGGGGGAGAGGATAGTATGTAAGGGGAGGGGGGGGGGAGGGGCTCATTGAGTGAAGGGGGGGGTGAAGGAGGGGGGGGAGGGTGGACAGACCGTCCCGGACCCGTATCAAGGG
Source organism: Bombina bombina (assembly GCF_027579735.1). NCBI lineage: Eukaryota > Metazoa > Chordata > Amphibia > Anura > Bombinatoridae > Bombina > Bombina bombina. The sequence continues at coordinate 44,433,306 of NC_069505.1, read as the reverse complement.
CCTGTGACACTAAGGGGCAGGGAATCCTAAGATTTAGTTCTGAGACTCTGCAGGTAGGCTTCCCAGGGTTCCCAAACAAGACAGAAAGCTTCCGACTTGCGCCGGACTCTGTAGACAAAGTCTTCCATGGACTTGACATAATTCAGGTATTCCAAGACACTCTGCCATTTTGGGGGGTGCACTTTTTTCCAGTTCCTGGCAATTGCCATTTTAACTGAGGTGAGTATGTATATAAGAAGGGTTCTCTGGTGCGGAGGCACTTTCTCCAAACCCAAGTGTAGAAGAGCCATTCCGGGATCCTTTATCTCTGGAAGACCCATCAAACAACAGATCTTACTGGTCTTATCCCAGAGTGACTTTAGGTTAGGACAAGTCCACCAGGTGTGTAGTGGGGTGCCAATGCCACCACAGTTCCTCCAACAGGAGGGGGGGGTGATTAGGGTAGAGGGTTTGCAGTCTGGTCGGGACCAGATGCCACCTAGTGAGCATTTTAAAGTAGAGTTCGTACATCGTGGTGCAGTGTAAGGCAGCCTTGGTTTTAGCAATAGCCAATGTCCATTTCTTAGGTGAGTATACCGTCTGCAGCTCTGCCTCCCAGGAGAGCATATGTCTCGTCTTAGGAATTGCGGGGGGAACCAGTAGGCATCGATAGTGTGCCGTGAGGGGTTTATAGGTCTGAAGGCCCGTTTTCCATCGAGCTTCCCAAGCTGTAAGAGGCCGTGGGGCATCACTCAGGAACCCCCAGGCTTTTAGTAGAGATCTTAGTCTTAGAAGTTCAAATGTCAATTGCCGCGGGACCTCAAAGTTTGCCACCATCTCTTCTTGCGTTAGAAGCCGATCTGCTACATAAAAATCACCTACTGTCAAAATTCCGACCTGCCGCCACAAGTTCAGTCTCATATTGGGAAGGGTCTGAAGTATGGGGAGTACAGGTTGGATAGGAGAAGGATGGGGGGCGATCTGAGTGTGGTGTCGTAATTTATACCATAGCATTTGGCATCCTCTAACAATTGAGTTAGAGATGGTGTGAACGGTGGCAAGATGCGGAGGAAACCACAACAAATCAGACAGATCTATATAGGCAGGCAATGAAGCCTGTTCCAGGTCCCTCCATCTCGTGGGGGGGAGGTCTCGTCCCCAAGCAGAGACATGAGAGATCATAGCCGCCTCATAGTACATCTTCACACTTGGCAATCCCAGCCCTCCCTGATCTAGGGGGGACTGTAAGATTGAGGCCGCTACTCTGGGTTTCTTGTTGTTCCAGACATATCTATTAAATAGGGTCTGAAAATTTTTCAGAAGTTTATCTGGGACTGGGAGGGGAATACATCGCAAAATGTATGTTAGCTTGGGTAGTAGCATCATTTTCAGGGCTGCAATTCTACCCATCCAGGAGAGTTCGTCATATTTCTTTGCTCTCAGGTGCTTGTCAACTGTCTTCAATAAGGTGTGGTAGTTCTCATGAAGGACCGTCTCCTTATCGTAAGACAAGAAGACACCTAGGTGCCGGATACCTTTGGTGGACCATTTGAAGGAGTATTGCTGTCGCAAAGATCTCTTTTCTAGGTGGTCCAGATGAATCGGGAACGCCTCCGTCTTGGCTACATTTATTTTGTAGTTAGAGAGTACACCGAATCTTTCAATAAGTGCCATCAGCGGTGGGAGCGATAAGGTCGGCTCTGCAATGAAAAGTGTAAGATCATCCGCGAATAATGCCACTTTTTGAACTGAATCATGCAGCAACAGACCCTGAATTTGGGTGTCCTGCCTGATGGCTTCCGCTAATGGCTCCATGACCATCGCAAAAAGGAGCGGCGACAGGGGGCATCCCTGCCTCGTTCCATTTCGTATGTGTATCTTAGGGGAGCAAAAGCCCAACCCCTTGACCACAGCTGTGGGAAGGGTATATAGGGCCTCAACTGCCCCACAGAACGAGAGCGGGATCCCAAACGTTCTCAGAGTCTCAAACATATATTCCCATCTCACCCTGTCGAAGGCCTTTTCGGCATCTAACGACAGGGTGAGAAGGGGCAAGCCCATGTCATGCGATTCAGCGAAGATGTTCAGCAGTCTACGGGTATTGTCAGAGCCCTGTCTGCCTTGGACAAATCCGACTTGGTCTAGATGGATTATAGAGGGGAGGTGTTTCCCTAATCTCGTCGCGAGAACTTTAGAGTATATCTTGATGTCCACATTGATAAGGGAAATAGGTCTATAGCTCCCACATTCCCTGAGGTCCTTCCCTTCTTTAGGGATGGTCATAATAGTAGCCTCCAAGAATTCCCCTAACATCTTTCCTCCTTTAGCCACATCATTAAACAGTCGGAGCAGAAGAGGAGAGAGAAGAGACACAAAGGTTCTGTAGAAGAGGGTGGAGAAGCCGTCCGGACCAGGGGCCTTATGAGGTTTAAGGGACAGGACGGCAGCCTTCACTTCCTCTAAGGTGAATGGTCTATCAAGGTCTGCAACACACTCCTCACTCAGCTGTGGTAGTCGCAACTTGGTTAAAAATTGCCCCAACTCTCCACCGCTCACCGGTGGGTCATTAGCACCGCTGTCTAGGTCATAAAGGGCAGCGTAATAGTCTGAGAAGGCTTGACCAATCTCCCTAGGAGAGCAGACCATGCCCCGGGCTGAATTGATGGCCGGGATCCTACTGGCAACCGCCCTGTTACGAAGTTTGCGAGCTAAGAGCCTATCGGCTTTGTTCCCTTTGCTGTAATATATTTGTTTTAATTTGAATAGGTTGGCTTGCACTTTTAAAAGCTCTCGTTTATTGATCTCAGCCCTTATTACACCCACCTGGGTGGCAAGAGCGGGGTCCGGGGCTTTTTTGTTGGCCATCTCCAGGACTCTTAGTTCGGTATACAGTTTTGATAAGGGAATCTTATGGGCCTCCTTCCATTGGGCCTTTTTATTTATGAAATGGCCTCTCAGATACGCTTTAAGGGTGGCCCAGACTATTTCAAGACTCGTATCCCCAGTGTCATTGTGTGCTAAGAAATCTAGAATGATTTCATTTAGGAGTGGAATCTCTGTTTCCGCGAGACACTGGTCTGGGAGTTTCCAGGACGGCCTACAGTCAGGGGACTGTAAGGCCAAGAGTTGGGCACTAACCATATCATGGTCTGACCACGGACAGGGCCTGATCTTTGACACAGCAAAGTTGTCAAGTGTCCATGAGTCGCAAAGCAGATAATCCAACCGAGAATATGAATTGTGGGGCACCGAGTGGTGTGTGTAGTCTAGTTCAGTCGGAGCTAGGCATCTCCAGACATCAAACAGTCCAAATTGATACATGAGCCGTCGGAAGGCCATTGACAGAGAAATTAGGTTACGGTCTGTTGGGTGGTTTGTGTTTTTTTTCTTGTCTAGTACTAGGTTCCAGACCAGATTCAAATCGCCCCCCATCAAGAGATGTCCTCTCCTGATTGAGTCTAGCTTGTGCAAGAATTTTCGGAGAAAGGGGATCTGTCCCGTATTCGGGGCATAAATGGATGCCAACGTGTAGAGGGCTCCATTCAGGACACAGACCAGGATAAGGAACCTACCCTCGGGGTCTCGTTCTATGTGGTCAATCGTACAAGTAACATCACGGTGGATCAATATGGCAACTCCTCTCTTTTTTTCCGTATAGGAGGCAGTTTCACAGATCGGATATAAAGGGGAACTCCTGGGCTGCTTAGAGCCCCTTTCCCAGTGGGTCTCCTGCAAAAACATTAAATGTATTTTGTGGGCGAATAGGTAATTAAACAGGAGACTCCTTTTGGTAGGTGAGTTAAGTCCCTGGACGTTCAGGGTGGCAGCCAAAACGGGAGCCATTGTATGAGCGGGCGCCACCTGCGTAACCAATGAGGACCTCAGTCGCGGGTACGGGGGAAGGTTTTAAGGCGGGTAGAGCAGATAAGTGGGGACAAGGGGATGTGGGTGGGAAAAGGAGGGAGGCGGGGGTTGGGGCACTTCAGGCCACGAACAGGACGTCTTGAGGTTCAAACGCTACTAGCGTATGTTGATGTGTATATAAACACTATCACAATGAGTGATCTCGCAACTAACAGTTGGAGAGCACAACTATAGGTGTGTGGGGGGGGAGAGGCCAGCAAAGATAGCCGAGCCCCAGTCGGTCAGTTTAAAACGTGCAAGAATAGGGAGAGCGAGAGAGAGGGAAAGAGAGAGACAAAAAAAGCTCCTCTCCCCCCTCGCTCACGCCCCCAGTCACTATTGCAATTTTCTCGCTGTAAGCGAGGGTCTTATATTATGTTACTGTAATAGGTGCATATCGCTATCTCTGGTATAAGGCTAAGAGAAAAATTGAGGTACGGGAAGTCTAATCTCAGTTCTGTAAGAATGAAGATTGGAGGAGAGAGTGGAATGGAAGACTCGTGTGTTAGGCTGTATTTATGGTTCTCCGTCTATAATGTCTCCTCAAGAGAGGTTGTGTGCATACAGGGTACCCTTGTAGGAGAAGGTGTTTCAGGCCCCAAATTTCTGCTATTATGAACAGAGGAGTTAGAGTAAAGAGCTTAATGCAAGAGAGGAAAGGCAACAATAAACAACATCAACATCTTTGTAAACAGTCGATATATGATGGCCATCGTCAGTTCGCAGGGGCTAAGCTTGGGAGGGGTGTCGATCTTGTACCGTAGAGCTAGTTTCACATGTAAGTCTGACGATCCCCAAGTTGAGAACTAATCTAATTCCTGGGGGATCAGGTACCAGTGGGGGGGACTGTTAGTATAAATGGTATGAGATCTACACAGTCGATGGGGCATATATTGAGGATGCTTATGAATAGCTATAAATGGTGTACTTAACCTTAGAGATATTGGTCATAGATGGGGATTAGAAAGTGTGCAACTCCTGACGATAGCCATCTAACCCCTGAGAGGTATATACATAAATATCAGTTAGAACAGCATCAACGTGGGGACCTAGTGGTCGCCAGGTTGAAGACTCTGGGCAGATATTGGTTTTTGTACTTCTGATATAACTTGAGGTACATACATAACTAACAGTAAAAACAAGAACAGAGTAAACATTAACAACATAGGTACAAATAACATCACATAATGATGACCATCAAACCAAAAGGGCCAATTTAGGGATTAAATAGGTCTGGGGACTCAGGCTGCTATTGAACGGGAGGTGAGTACCATATGAGTGTTCCCCTGACCCAACTCCTGCCTTTCCTATTAAGAAGAAAGACGGCTACCTCAGCAATTATGGTTTAGAGGGGCAAGGGTCTTCAAACAGGTGTACTCTTTTTTAATTCTAGGAGGTATGCTACCCAGGGCGGGGGTGCAAAGTTATTTACTGTACATGTTACAGCTTAGTTATTCCTCTGAACTAAAGATTAAGGCAAGCGCAACTCTGGACAGTGCGCATCTAAGCATTGGGGTAAAAATGGGGTGGGGGTTCACTCCCTTGCACAGCACTAACTAATCTAGAGGGGGTGGGCAGTCTAGAGTGGGAGTGTAGAGCTGTTGTTAATGTGCTCTATTACCGTGGGATATCTCTTCAATGTGGTTAGGGCATGTGCCTCACTAAGCAGTGGTCATCTGAGTAAAGTGCTAGAACATAGTAAGTCCCCGGGTACACATAACTTGACTGACCTTAATAAAATAGTTAAGTACAATTTACGAATAATTACAGGCACAAGGAGGTAGAGTAAGAGAGGGAAGGAGAAAGAAGGAAGAGGAGAAGAGCAGTGTAGAAAAGAAGGAGAAAAGAGAAACAAGAAGGGAGAAGAGGGGAGACGAGGAGGAGAGATAACCAGAGAACATTAATGTAAAAAGAGAGGACATCCATTATGTCTTAGCAGTCTCACCAATCTTCGTGTACCCTCGGTACACACGAGTCAGTCTCTGTAGTAGTAAAGAGTCTCACAATCGTAAGTCCCCAATTGGGGAGATAATCATATGCACATCAGAGCAGTGACCAGGATGGAGTATCTCACGAGGGAGCGTCTCTAGTCTTAGATATTGAGGTATTTCTCTGGTCACTGCTGGGTCTCTGTGGAAGGGAGCCCCACTCAGGGGCTGATGCTCTCAGGCCTCTACCAGGTACAACTGCTTGGGGTGGTATCAGAGGGTCTTGTGGCAGTAAGCTCCATCTTTGAAGTAATTCCCTTGCCTGTTGAGGTGAGGATGCTGCATATTGCTGTCCATCTTTATTGATGTAGAGCTTAACAGGGAAACCCCATCTGTATTTAATGCCCTTGTCTCTCAAGATTTTAGTGTAGGGTTGGTAATGTCTTCTGATCTGGAGAGTGTGGGGAGAGAGATCTTGGAATACCTGAATGTCAGCATACTGCTCCGGGAGTGACTTGTCCCCCGCCAGGGCTCTCAGAAGTTTCTCTCGAAACGTGTAATAATGCAGGCGGGCGACAACATCTCTTGGTTTATCGCCCTCGGCCTCAAGGCTCTATGGGCTCTATCAAGTAGCATCTCTTTCTCAATCTCCGGACCAAGGACTGCAACAAAAAAGTCGTGGAGGAATTTTTCAAGCTCCTGTGGGGGGACAGATTCTGGGATACCTTTCACCCTGATATTGTTGCGGCGAGTCCTATCCTCAAGATCTGCAAGTTTGAGTTCGAGGTCAGTGATCTGCTCTGCCAGACTCTGCGAGTAATCTAAGAGATTGCCGTGGTCTACCCTGAGATCTTCCTGCTTGCGTTCCAACGCATCTGTTCTTTCTCCTATAAGGGCTATGTCTCTTTTCAGATCAGCATGTCCCTTATCAAACTTCTTGGAGAGGGAGTCGTGGTGCGAGGCCAGGAGCGACCTGATAGAGTCCATTAAGTTGTTATCGGTGTCAGCATCTTGGTGTTGTAAACGGCCTGTGGCCTGGGATAGAGTTGTTCTGACGCGAGCATCATTAAGACTGCTTGTGTCTGAGGCATCCTCTTCCGAGCCAGATTGTTGCCTGGATGTGTGTTGGCTGAAGTGGTCTGCCACTGTTCTCTTTGGGGTTTTGTGAGAATTTTGTTTTCTTTTAAAGGATTGTGGCATCTTGTACTTTTGCAATTGTAGTGGCATGAGATATAGAAGGCAAATAGTGGAAGAAGGAAAAGACTGTTTTGCACTATAAAGAAATCTGCTGCAGGGCCGACTGGGGCTAAGGCATCAGTTCAGGAGGCTAGCACATTGTTTATACAGTTCCTGGTATCACATATAAATTGAGGCTAAGCTGGTTGAGAGCTGTGCTGTAAGGCCTGGGAGCTGAAATGGTTTTCACTGGAACGTGTATTCTGGTCTAGTCTCTCCCCTGGGGGCTTGTCCCCTTAGGACGATGTGGGAGAAGGTATAGGGGTATGACCCGCAGGCAATCAGGGCCGGCGGGAAAGGGAGGGGAGAGACCTGTAGAGTCACAGTTACAGTTTGATTAGGGGCAATATGCAGGATAACTTCATGCAAGTTATTAGTTGTGGTGATAGATGTGTACTGGCCCACAGGAAAGATGGCAATAAGTGGCTGCCCTGGCAAGATATCAGCGGTTGGGTAGATCTAAGGGTGGTAAATCAGATGTGCACTGAGCTCAAAATTTAGTGCTTATGGCTTACTGTGTAAGCTTGAAGTGCTTAAGGCAGCAGCTCCACTTGTACTCCGTGCAGGGTGTGACCTGCCAGTTAGTGACCTTAATTATATGCCCCACCGGAGTTTAGCAGCTGCGGGGCCAGCACCTAAAAAATAGCTTATTACCTTCTGGGGCTTGGTCTGATCCGCCCAAAGGGATAACTCTTCACCACAGCACCGGCCCTAGTGGTAGGCCGCGGTCAAGATGGCGGCCGAAAAGCAGTCCTCCACCGGTAATGTGTAAGTGTATCGCTGAGTGCCGGGGGCGCCCTCCGGTTGATAGGCGCAACCCCAGTCAGGAGGGTGAGATACTCACCGAGGATGGCAGGCCCCTGCAACAATGAGGTAGGTCTCTGGGAGCGGCTGTATACCGCAAGCGTCTGGGAGGTGGAAGTCCCCAGGGGTCACAAGGAGACCGGAGCACACTTGGTAAGTAAGGCCTCTTCCTTTAGTGCCAGGGGTGATAGGAACGGCTCCGGAGCGGAGCCCCGACCCTCCGGATGTCCGTGTCCCCAGTTTAGTCAGCAGCAGCAGGATAGGGTAGGCGGCACTGAAAGTTTGAGCCCAAACAGGTAACGCCACAGGGTAAAAGGTACAGACCTGGTTGGGATCCTGGTGTACAGATTCAGTCTAGGTGAGTCTCGTTAGGAGGGGTCCTCCGCAAGTATCCGCTGTGGGTCTGTGGCTATAACGGTGACGCTGCTTCACTTAACCTCAAAGATGGCTGCCGTTCGCGCCAAGTAAATTTTTATGCAGAAGGCTGGCGGACCTCCAAACTTCGGCTGATCTCAGCTGCCTGTCGGCCTCTCGATAAGCCCCACTAGCTGCTTCTCCTGTAGTTACGGCTCCTTACCCCCTTTGAGGAAAGGCAGTGTTTTACGGGTCCTTAGATTTCAGCCAGCAGTCTTGTTAACGAGACGTCCTGCAGCTCTTGTAGTCTCTCAGCCCCAAGACTCCTCAAAAGGCGAGAAAAGCTTCACAAACTTAGCGACATTGTTGGGGCATGTCTTAGTAGAGTGTAAACGTCGATTTGGAGTTGGTGGAAGCTCAATAAATATCTTAATTTGTTAATAAAACAGAGCTAATGTACAGAGCTCCACTCACACACGTCTGACCTGAATGGCGGCTAACTCCGCCCCCCTATTCAACAAGGTTTTATTTTACAGCCCCTTGCATGCATTGCGCCTGTCACTGCTGCAGCGGCATTCTGGTTTGAGGCCCTGGAAGAGGCCATCCATACAGCTCCATTGAATGAAATGATTGATAAGCTTAGAACGCTTAAGCTAGCTAACTCAGTTTAGTCAAATGAACAATGGCATCAGAAACAAATAACGGCTAAGAATTCCGGATTCGCCATCCAGACGCGTAGGGCGCTATGGCTTAAATCCTGGTCAGCTGACGTGACTTCAAAGTCTAAATTACTCAACATTCCTGTCATGATTTCGTCCGTTCATTGCCGTGTCGCCGCGGCTCCCGGATCTCCTCTGTGTGACTGACGTCACGTTGCTTAGCAACGTGACGCTTTCTCGACACACCCCTCTGATGACGTTACCGCTCCTGCCTTTAAACCACGGCGGGAGATCTGAATCGGGGCCCGTTTGTTTGTTTCCCTTGGAGTTTGTGAGTACCTTGTCAAAATCTGTTTTCCTGATACCGACTTCTGCCTGCCTGACCAAGCCTTTTGCCTTAACCCTTTTGCTGATATTTGGATACCGACTTCTGCCTGTCTGACCAAGCCTTTTGCCTTAACCCTTTTGCTGATATTTGGATACCGACTTCTGCCTGTCTGACCAAGCCTATTGCCTTAACCCTTTTGCTGATATTTGGATACCGACTTCTGCCTGTCTGACCAAGCCTTTTGCCTTAACCCTTTTTGCTTATGTTTGGATGCCGACTTCTGCCTGCCTGACCTTGCTTTTGCCTTATTCCACAATCTTTTCTTTGATTAATAAAACCTGCTTAAAAGGACATTTTCTTTTACAAACTGCAAAGGAGAACTTTGACTTTCTGTTTTGTTATAAACCTGCTTAAAGGGACATTTTCTTTTACAAACTGCAAAGGAGAACTTTGACTTTCTGTTTTGTTATAAACCTGCTTAAAGGGACATTTACTTTTTCAAAGCTGCAAAAGGGAACTTTGTTACAAGCCTGCTAATGAGGACCTTTTTTCTAAGCTGCAAATAAGTGTATTTCCTTTATATTCTTTGACCTGCTTAAAGGGACGTTTTTTCCTTTGTGGTTTCCCTGCATTCTGGAGCAACTATTATTTTTTGTAATCTTTCTCATCTGTTTCCTGAGTGGGTCACGTCCTGGATATTTCTCAGTGTGCTAGCGTGTGCTTTCTATTCACGCTAGCAGTTGGGTTGCATCCCGGACTGATTCCAAAGCGGCTGACATTACAAACGGGCCATAAAAATGGACCCCACTGAATTATCCATGGCCGTGGCTCACCAGGGACAGCTTTTGGGATCTCATGCCACTCACTTGCAGTCTCTGGACACTAAACTTGATCAAATAACGGCTCTATTACAAAATTTGGTTGCTACCGCACCTCCCAATCCTAATCCCAATCCTAATCCTATTGAGGCATTACCTCCTTCAATTCCTAACAATCAGTCTCAGGTACAACTAAGTCCCAGGATACCTCTTCCGGATAAATATGATGGGAATCCTGAAGAATGTAGAGGCTTTCTGATTCAATGCCGTCTTCATTTCCGAAATAGCCCTACTCTTTTTGCTACTCCCTCTTCTAGAATCACATTTCTTATTTCCTTAATGAAAGGAAAAGCCTTGGCTTGGGTATCACCTTTGCTAGAAAAGAATGATCCTATACTTTTGGATGTTGATACATTTCTATCTATGTTCTCAAATGTATTCGATAAACCTGGAAGGTCATCCGCTGCTGAAGCCAATCTCCTGGATTTACGTCAAGGTAATCAACCAGTCTCTCAATACGCTATTGAGTTCCCCACCCTTGCCTCTGAAACCACTTGGAATCAGGGAGCACTCAGAGCCGCATTCCGTAAAGGACTTTCTGAGCGTCTCAAGGATGAATTGGTGTATCGTGAACTTCCAGAGTCCTTAGAAGCCTTGATAAATCTCTGTATCAGTCTCGACGCCAGGTTTCGTGAATGCCAACAAGAAAAGGATAGAACACAGAGGTCTTCAACTTGAACTCCTTTTCGTTTGGCTCCTCGTTTTTCTAATCCAGTCACTCCAGTCTCTCCTACTACTGATCAGGCTGAACCCATGGAGGTGGGAAGTATAAAATTAACTGAGACTGAACGCTTGAGAAGACGGACTCTTGGCTTATGTCTGTACTGTGGCCTTAAAGGGCATTTATTAAGGGATTGTCTTACTAGGCCAGTAAAAGCCAGGGCTTAACTCTAGTCCAGGGAACTGAGTTAAGCCAAAACAGTTGCCATTCCCTATACAAGAAACTCTTTGTTCCAGTAACCCTTCTAATTGGACATAAGAAGATTTATACCCAAGCTCTAATTGATTCTGGTGCTGGAGGAGTGTTCATTGACTCTACATTCGTCTCTACTCACTCTATACCCTTACTAAAGAAGGAGTATTCCATTTCAGTCTCTACGGTCAGTGGAGATCCTTTGGGTTCTGGATATATTCAGTTTTCTACTCAACCCTTACTCCTCACCGTAGGAATACTTCATTCCGAGACAATTTGTTTTGATGTCATCCCCACTCCACAATTTCCCATTATCTTGGGATTACCCTGGCTCCAAATTCACAATCCCATTTTTTCTTGGACTTTCGGTGAACTCACTTCCTGGGGATCTACATGCCAGACTAAATGTCTTCAAAAGATTACCAAGTTACCACTCACTATTGCTCTCACAGTTGAAACTCCGGACTCCTTACCTATGCCTTATCATGACTTTGTGGATGTTTTCTCCAAAAAAGAAGCTGAACGTCTTCCTCCTCACCGCCCTTTTGATTGTCCCATTGATCTCCTTCCCGGGGCTGCCTATCCTCGAGGCAAGACATATCCACTTTCTAAACCAGAAAACATGGCTTTGGAAGAATATATTAAAGACAATCTGGCTAGAGGATTTATTCGACCCTCCTCTTCCCCTGTAGGGGCTGGTTTCTTTTTTGTAGGAAAAAAGGATGGCGGATTAAGACCCTGTATCGATTATCGAGGATTAAATCAGATTACCATCAAGAACAGTTATCCTCTACCCCTTATTCCTGAACTTTTTACTTATCTTCAGGGAGCCACCATATTCACCAAACTCGACCTACGTGGTGCATACAATCTGATCCGTATACGCAAAGGAGATGAGTGGAAGACTGCCTTTAACACTCGATTTGGGCATTATGAATATTTGGTCATGCCCTTCGGGCTATGCAATGCTCCGGCGGTTTTTCAACATTTTGTAAACGAGATCTTTCGTGATTTTTTGAATATCTTTGTCATCATATACCTTGACGACATCTTAATTTTTTCTCAGAATCACCAAGATCATGTGCACCACGTCAAGAAAGTACTTCAACGTTTAAGAGAATTCCATCTGTTTGCTAAATTGGAGAAATGTTCTTTCCATCAAAAATCCATACCCTTTCTGGGTTATGTAATATCGGCATCTGGATTTGAAATGGACCCTACTAAACTTTCTGCCATTTTGGATTGGCCTAGACCTGATTCTTTGAAGGCTTTACAACGTTTTCTAGGCTTCGCCAACTACTACAGGAAGTTCATCAAGAATTTTGCTACTATTACTTCTCCTCTTACTGCTCTCACTAGAAAAGGACAAAACTGTAAAAAATGGCCTCCTGAGGCTATAGAAGCTTTTGAGTCTCTCAAAGAAGCTTTTTCCTCTGCACCTATTCTCCGTCATCCAACTCCTGTGTTTCAATTTATCCTGGAAGTTGATGCTTCCTCTGTTGCTGCTGGAGCTGTTCTGTCTCAACGAATACCAGAGACTGGAAAGATTCATCCTGTTGCTTTCTTCTCTAAAAAATTCACTCCTTCGGAATTTAACTATGACGTAGGGAATAAAGAGTTGCTTGCCATCAAAATGGCATTGGATGAATGGAGACATTGGCTGGAAGGTACTTCTTTGCCATTTACTATACTCACTGATCATAAGAACCTTCTGTATCTCCAAACAGCCAAACGATTGAATTCCAGGCAAGCACGCTGGTCATTATTCTTCTCCCGGTTTCACTATAATTTGTCTTACATACCTGGTTCAAAAAATATTAAAGCAGACGCCCTTTCCAGACAATTTCAAGATTCCCCAGTTCCTGAGTCTGGTACCATTCTCCAACCTCATGAAGTCATAGCCCAGTTAACAACTTCCTGGTTACAAGAATTACAGTCTGCTCAAGGGAATCTTCCTTTGTCCTGTAAACCTCCTGATGGTTTACTCTTTGTTCCTGAACGCCTTCGTTCCAAGATTTTATTTTGGGCTCATGATAGTCCCCTTTCTGGACATCCTGGCATCAGTATTACCACTCGAAACCTCAAACAACATGTCTGGTGGCCTACTCTCTCTCAAGATGTGAAGGATTACGTCTCAGTATGCACACAATGTGCCATGAACAAAACTCCACGCCAACTTCCTTCAGGATTGCTCCAACCATTGCCTATACCTCACCAGCCTTGGACTCATGTATCCATGGACTTCATTACCGACCTTCCCTTGTCCGCTGGAAACAATACTATCTGGGTGGTGGTCGACAGGTTCACTAAGACTGCCCATTTTGTACCCTTACCAGGATTACCATCTGCCAAAAGACTCTCTGAACTTTTTATTTCACATATTGTAAGAATCCATGGATTTCCTCTAGATATTGTTTCAGATAGAGGGGTACAGTTTGTTTCTCGATTTTGGAGGTCACTTTGTAAACATTTTGGAACTACTATATCTCTCTCTACTTCTCACCACCCACAATCGAATGGCCAGACTGAAAGAGTAAACCAGTGTCTTGAAACATATCTTAGACATTATGTGGATCATTATCACTCTAACTGGACTTCTTACCTTCCTTTGGCTGAATTGGCTCATAATGCCCGGTACAATTCCTCCCTTCAGACTTCTCCTTTTCATGCAGCTTACGGATATCAGCCCAGAACATTCCCTTTGCATACTTCCTCCACAGTGAATCCTGCTTCTGATCTTACAGCCCGAAGATTAACTCGACATTGGCAGAAAATACATCGTATTCTTTCTGTAACTTCTAGACGTTACAAGTTCTTTTCAGACCTTCGACGGAAGAAAGCTCCCAAATATCGCCCTGGTGATAAAGTTTGGATTTCCTCTCGATTTCTTCGCCTGAAACAACCTTCTAACAAATTGGGACCACGATACGTGGGTCCTTTCCGAATACTGGGTCAGGTGTGTTCTACTGCTTATCGGGTGGCTTTACCCAAGACTCTCAAAGTCCATCCGGTATTCCATGTTTCTCTTTTAAAACCTGTGATGACTAACAGGTATTCTAAGCCTTTTTCTAAACCTCCACCGTTATTTGTGCATGGACACCCTGAGTTTGAGATCAGCCATATTCTAGATTCCAAGTTGCGTGGCAAGAAATTGTATTATCTCATTCATTGGAAAGGTTATCCAGTCACGGAACGTTCTTGGGAACCGGCTCATCAAGTAAATGCTCCTACTTTGATCAAGACCTTCCACAAGACTCATCCTGATAGGCCTGGTCCTGTCCCCCGGAGGGGTCCTTGAGGAGGGGGGTGCTGTCATGATTTCGTCCGTTCATTGCCGTGTCGCCACGGCTCCCGGATCTCCTCTGTGTGACTGACGTCACGTTGCTTAGCAACGTGACGCTTTCTCGACACACCCCTCTGATGACGTTGCCGCTCCTGCCTTTAAACCACGGCGGGAGATCTGAATCGGGGCCCGTTTGTTTGTTTCCCTTGGAGTTTGTGAGTACCTTGTCAAAATCTGTTTTCCTGATACCGACTTCTGCCTGCCTGACCAAGCCTTTTGCCTTAACCCTTTTGCTGATATTTGGATACCGACTTCTGCCTGTCTGACCAAGCCTTTTGCCTTAACCCTTTTGCTGATATTTGGATACCGACTTCTGCCTGTCTGACCAAGCCTATTGCCTTAACCCTTTTGCTGATATTTGGATACCGACTTCTGCCTGTCTGACCAAGCCTTTTGCCTTAACCCTTTTTGCTTATGTTTGGATGCCGACTTCTGCCTGCCTGACCTTGCTTTTGCCTTATTCCACAATCTTTTCTTTGATTAATAAAACCTGCTTAAAAGGACATTTTCTTTTACAAACTGCAAAGGAGAACTTTGACTTTCTGTTTTGTTATAAACCTGCTTAAAGGGACATTTACTTTTTCAAAGCTGCAAAAGGGAACTTTGTTACAAGCCTGCTAATGAGGACCTTTTTTCTAAGCTGCAAATAAGTGTATTTCCTTTATATTCTTTGACCTGCTTAAAGGGACGTTTTTTCCTTTGTGGTTTCCCTGCATTCTGGAGCAACTATTATTTTTTGTAATCTTTCTCATCTGTTTCCTGAGTGGGTCACGTCCTGGATATTTCTCAGTGTGCTAGCGTGTGCTTTCTATTCACGCTAGCAGTTGGGTTGCATCCCGGACTGATTCCAAAGTGGCTGACAATTCCTTTCAAGGGGCAGACCTTATTCGGGCCTGGCTTGAAGGAAATTATTGCTGACATTACTGGAGGCAAGGGTCATACCCTTCCTCAGGACAGGGCCAAATCAAAGGCCAAACAGTCTAATTTTTGTGCCTTTCAAAATTTCAAGGCAGGAGCAGCATGAACTTCCTCCGCTTCAAAACAAGAGGGAACTGTTGCTCATTCCAGACAGGCCTGGAAACCTAACCAGTCCTGGAACAAGGGCAAGCAGGCCAGAAAGCCTGCTGCTGCCCCCAAGACAGCATGAAGGAACGGCCCCCTATCCGGAAACGGATCTAGTGGGGGGCAGACTTTCTCTCTTTGCCCAGGCGTGGGCAAGAGATGTTCAGGATCCCTGGGCGTTGGAGATCATATCTCAGGGATATCTTCTGGACTTCAAAGCTTCTCCTCCACAAGGGAGATTTCATCTTTCAAGGTTATCAGCAAACCAGATAAAGAAAGAGGCATTCCTAAGCTGTGTGCAAGACCTCCTAGTAATGGGAGTGATCCATCCAGTTTCGCGGACGGAACAAGGACAGGGATTTTATTCAAATCTGTTTGTGTTTACCAAGAAAGAGGGAACCTTCAGACCAATCTTGGATCTAAAGATCTTAAACAAATTCCTCAGAGTTCCATCATTCAAAATGGAAACTATTCGGACCATCCTACCCATGATTCAAGAGGGTCAGTACATGACCACAGTGGACTTAAAGGATGCCTACCTTCACATACCGATTCACAAAGATCATCATCGGTTCCTAAGGTTTGCCTTTCTAGACAGGCATTACCAATTTGTAGCTCTTCCCTTCGGGTTGGCCACTGCCCCGAGAATTTTTACAAAGGTTCTGGGCTCACTTCTGGCTGTTCTAAGACCGCGAGGCATAGTGGTGGCTCCGTATCTAGACGACATCCTGATACAGGCGTCAAGCTTTCAAATTGCCAAGTCTCATACAGAGATAGTTCTGGCATTTCTGAGGTCGCATGGGTGGAAAGTGAACGTGGAAAAGAGTTCTCTATCACCACTCACAAGAGTCTCCTTCCTAGGGACTCTGATAGATTCTGTAGAGATGAAAATTTACCTGACGGAGTCCAGGTTATCAAAACTTCTAAATGCTTGCCGTGTCCTTCATTCCACGCCCGTCAGTGGCTCAGTGCATGGAAGTAATCGGCTTAATGGTAGCGGCAATGGACATAGTGCCATTTGCGCGCCTGCATCTCAGACCGCTGCAATTATGCATGCTAAGTCAGTGGAATGGGGATTACTCAGATTTGTCCCCTCTACTAAATCTGGATCAAGAGACCAGAGATTCTCTTCTCTGGTGGCTATCTCGGGTCCATCTGTCCAAGGGTATGACCTTTCGCAGGCCAGACTGGACGATTGTAACAACAGATGCCAGCCTTCTAGGTTGGGGCACAGTCTGGAACTCCCTGAAGGCTCAGGGATCGTGGACTCAGGAGGAGAAACTCCTCCCAATAAATATTCTGGAGTTAAGAGCAATATTCAATGCTCTTCTAGCTTGGCCTCAGTTAGCAACACTGAGGTTCATCAGATTTCAGTCGGACAACATCACGACTGTGGCTTACATCAACCATCAAGGGGGAACCAGGAGTTCCCTAGCGATGTTAGAAGTCTCAAAGATAATTCGCTGGGCAGAGTCTCACTCTTGCCACCTGTCAGCGATCCACATCCCAGGCGTAGAGAACTGGGAGGCAGATTTTCTAAGTCGTCAGACTTTTCATCCGGGGGAGTGGGAACTCCATCCGGAGGTGTTTGCTCAGCTGGTCCATCGTTGGGGCAAACCAGAACTGGATCTCATGGTGTCTCGCCAGAACGCCAAGCTTCCTTGTTACGGATCCAGGTCCAGGGACCCGGGAGCGACGCTGATAGATGCTCTAGCAGCTCCTTGGTTCTTCAACCTGGCTTATGTGTTTCCACCGTTTCCTCTGCTCCCTCGACTGATTGCCAAAATCAAGCAGGAAAGAGCATCAGTGATTCTGATAGCGCCTGCGTGGCCACGCAGGACCTGGTATGCAGACCTAGTGGACATGTCATCTTTTCCACCATGGTCTCTGCCTCTGAGGCAGGACCTTCTAATACAAGGTCCTTTCAATCATCCAAATCTAATTTCTCTGAGACTGACTGCATGGAGATTGAACGCTTGATTCTATCAAGGCGTGGCTTTTCTGAGTCAGTCATTGATACCTTAATACAGGCACGAAAGCCTGTCACCAGGAAAATTTACCATAAGATATGGCGTAAATATCTTTATTGGTGTGAATCCAAGAATTACTCATGGAGTAAGGTTAGGATTCCTAGGATATTGTCTTTTCTCCAAGAGGGTTTGGACAAAGGCTTATCAGCTAGTTCTTTAAAGGGACAGATCTCTGCTCTGTCTATTCTTTTGCACAAGCGTCTGGCAGAGGTTCCAGACGTCCAGGCATTTTGTCAGGCTTTGGTTAGAATTAAGCTTGTTTTTAAAACTGTTGCTCCCCCGTGGAGCTTAAACTTGGTCCTTAAATTTCTTCAAGGAGTTCCGTTTGAACCCCTTCATTCCATTGATATTAAACTTTTATCTTGGAAAGTTCTGTTTTTGATGGCTATTTCCTCGGCTCGAAGAGTCTCTGAGTTATCTGCCTTACATTGTGATTCTCCTTATCTGATTTTTCATTCAGACAAGGTAGTTCTGCGTACCAAACCTGGGTTTTTACCTAAGGTGGTTTCTAACAGGAATATCAATCAAGAGATTGTTGTTCCATCATTGTGTCCTAATCCTTCTTCAAAGAAGGAACATATTTTGCATAATCTGGACATAGTCCGTGCCTTAAAGTTTTACTTACAGGCTACTAAGGATTTTTGTCAAACATCTGCCCTGTTTGTCGTTTACTCTGGACAGAGGAGAGGTCAAAAAGCTTTGGCAACCTCTCTCTCCTTTTGGCTTCGGAGCATAATACGCTTAGCCTATGAGACTGCTGGACAGCAGCCCCCTGAAAGGATTTCAGCTCATTCTACTAGAGCTGTGGCTTCCACCTGGGCCTTTAAAAATGAGGCCTCTGTTGAACAGATTTGCAAGGCTGCGACTTGGTCTTCGCTTCACACCTTTTCAAAATTTTACAAATTTGACACTTCTTCGGAGGCTGTTTTTGGGAGAAAGGTTCTACAGGCAGTGGTTCCTTCCGTTTAAGTTCCTGCCTTGTCCCTCCCATCATCCGTGTACTTTAGCTTTGCTATTGGTATCCCACAAGTAATGGATGATCCGTGGACTGGATACACTTAACAAGAGAAAACATAATTTATGCTTACCTGATAAATTTATTTCTCTTGTAGTGTATCCAGTCCACGGCCCGCCCTGTCCTTTTAAGGCAGGTCTAAATTTTTAATTAAACTACAGTCACCACTGCACCCTATAGTTTCTCCTTTCTCGTCTTGTTTCGGTCGAATGACTGGATATGGCAGTGAGGGGAGGAGCTATATAGCAGCTCTGCTGTGGGTGATCCTCTTGCAACTTCCTGTTGGGAAGGAGAATATCCCACAAGTAATGGATGATCCGTGGACTGGATACACTACAAGAGAAATAAATTTATCAGGTAAGCATAAATTATGTTTTTTTGGGTTGTGGATTATTTTTTCAGCGGAATATGGCTGTTTTTATTTTATTCCCTCCCTAGTGACTCTTGTGTGGAAGACTCCACATCTTGGGTATTGATATCCCATATGTCACTAGCTCATGGGCTCTTGCCAATTACATGAAAGAAAACATAATTTATATAAGAACTTACCTGATAAATTCATTTCTTTCATATTGGCAAGAGTCCATGAGGCCCACCCTTTTTATGGTGGTTATGATTTTTTGTATAAAGCACAATTATTTCCAAATTTCCTTTGTTGATGCTTTCTACTCCTTTCTTTATCACCCCACTGCTTGGCTATTCGTTAAACTGAATTGTGGGTGTGGTGAGGGGTGTATTTATAGGCATTTTGAGGTTTGGGAAACTTTGCCCCTCCTGGTAGGATTGTATATCCCATATGTCACTAGCTCATGGACTCTTGCCAATATGAAAGAAATGAATTTATCAGGTAAGTTCTTACATAAATTATGTTTTCCACTCTAGCCAAGAGAACAACTATTCCCATAGAGTATAGTTGTTCCTTTAAGAACCCTATGTACAAGAAGTTAGAGGGTTTGCTTAAGAAAATGTATGTACACCAAGGTTTACAATGGCAACCTGCAGTCTGTATTGCTACTGTCACTAGTGCGGCAGCATACTGGTTTGATGCGTTGTCTGATTCGTTGTCTGATTCTATTCGGACAGACATTCCCCTCAAAGAAATCCAGGATAGGATAAAGGCCCTTAAGTTGGCCAACTCCTTTATCACGGATGCTTCCCTTCAGGTTATTAAACTAGGAGCTAAGATTTCTGGTTTTGCCGTACTGGCCCACAAAGCTTTATGGTTAGAATCTTGGTCTGCGGATGTGTCATCTAAGTCTAAACTTTTGGCGATTCCTTACAAGGGAAAGACCTTGTTTGGGCCGGGTTTGACAGAAATAATTTCTGACATCACGGGAGGAAAGGGCCATTTCCTCCCTCAGGATAAGAGAAATAAACCAAAGGGACGTCAGAGTAATTTTCGTTCCTTTCGAAATTTCAAGGGAAAGCCTTCCTCTCCCTCTTCCAAGCAGGAGCAGTCCAAGCCTTCCTGGAGGCCCAATCAGTCTTGGAGCAAGGGAAAACAATCCAAAAAGCCTGCTATTGAATCAAAGACAGCATGAAGGGCCTGCCCCCGATCCGGGACCGGATCTTGTGGGGGGCAGACTTTCCTTCTTCGCTCAGACTTGGGTTCAAGATGTTCAGGATCCCTGGGCGGTGGACATCCTGTCCCAGGGATACAAGCTAGAGTTCAAGACCTTTCCTCCCAGGGGCAGGTTTCTGCTTTCAAGATTATCTGTAGACCAGATAAAGAGAGATGTTCTTACACTGTGTTCGGGACCTCTCCAACCTGGGAGTGATTGTTCCTGTCCAAATGCAGGGTCTGGGGTTCTACTCCAATCTGTTCGTGGTTCCCAAAAAAAGAGGGAACCTTCAGACCAATTTTAGATCTCAAGAGTCTAAACAAGTTCCTCAGAGTACCATCCTTCAAGATGGAAACTATTCGTTCCATTCTTCCTTTGGTTCAAGAGGGTCAGTTTATGACAACGGTAGATTTAAAGGACGCGTACCTGCATGTTCCCATCCACAGGGACAATCACTACCAGGGTAATTTTCCAGTTTGTGGCTCTTCCATTCGGCCTAGCCACAGCTCCCAGAATTTTTTCAAAGGTTCTGGGATCCCTGATGGCGGTGCTCCGATTGTGGGTCATTGAAGTGGTGCCTTATCTGGACGACATTCTGGTTCAGGCTCCATCCTTTCAACAAGCAAGATCCCACGCGGGAATGTTATCTTTCCTGTGATCTCACAGATGGAAGGTAAATTTGGAGTAGACTTTCCTTAGTCCCATCTACAAGGGTAATTTTCTTGGGAACCATAATAGATTCCTTATCAATGACTTTTTTTTGACAGAAAAGCGCTTCAGTCCTCTCCTTGGCCATCAGTGGCTCAGTGCATGGAGGTAATCGGTCTGATGGTAGCGGCAATGGACATCATCCCTTTCGCCCATTTCCACCTCAGACCTCTGTAGTTAAGCGTGCTCAGACAGTGGAACGGAGATTATGCGGATCTGTCTCCGCAATTGCAGCTGGAGCAGGAGACAAGGGATTCTCTTCTTTGGTGGTTGTCTCAGGATCATCTCTCCCAGGGAACCTGCTTTCGCAGACCCTCTTGGATGATTGTGACAACAGACGCTAGCCTTCTGGGATGGGGAGCAGTCTGGGGCTCTCTAAAGGCTCAGGGAACATGGACTCGGTCGGAGTCTGCTCTACCCATAAATATTCTCGAGCTAAGAGCAATTTTCAATGCTCTTCTGGCCTCACTTAGCTTCGGCCTGGTTCATCAGGTTCCAGTCGGACAACATAACTTCAGTGGCTTACCTCAACCATCAGAGAGGAACTCGGAGTTCTTGGCCATGACAGAGGTAGCCAAGATAATTCAGTGGGCGGAGACCCACAGCTTCTGTCTGTCAGAGATGCACATCCCAGGTGTGGACAACTGGGAGGAGGACTTCCTGAGCAGGCAGAGTTTTCACCAGGGGGAGTGGGAACTCCATCCAGAAGTTTTCCAGCCTGATTCTCAAATGTGGTCAGCCAGAATTGGATCTCATGGCATCTCGGCAGAATGCCAAGCTTCCGAGGTCAAGGGACCCTCAGGCTGTACTGATAGACGCCCTGGCGGTACCTTGGAATTTCAGTCTCGCATACCTATTTCCTCCGTTCGCTCTTCTACCTCGGGTCATTGCTCGAATCAAGCAGGAGAGGGCGTCAGTGATTCTCATTGCACTGGCGAGGACTTGCAGGATTTGGTATGCAGACCTGGTGGATATGTCATCTCTTCCACCTTGGAGACTTCCGTTGAGAAAGGACCTTCTTCTTCAAGGGCACTTCTAGTTTCTCTGAAGCTGACTTGCAGATTGAACGCTTAACTTTATCCAAGCGTGGATTTTAGGAATCGGTCATTGAGACCATGATTCAGGCTCGTAAACCTGTGACTAGAAAGATTTACCATAAGATATGGCGTAAATATCTGTATTGGTGTGAATCCAAGGGCTACTCTTGGAGTAGAGTTAGGTTTCCTAGAATTCTGTCTTTTCTCCAAGAAGGTTTGGAGAAGGGTTTATCGGCAAGTTCCCTAAAGGGTCAAATATCTGCCTTGTCTATTTTGTTACATAAACGTCTGGCGGACGTCCCAGACGTGCAATTGTTTTGTCAGGCTTTGGTCAGGCTAAGGCCTGTGTTCAAGCCAGTTACTCCTCCTTGGAGTCTTAATTTAGTTCTTAAGGTTCTTCAAGGGGCTCCGTTTGAGCCTATGCATTCCTTAGATATTAAGTTGTTATCTTGGAAAGTTTTGTTTCTTGTTGTTATTTCGTCTGCTCGTAGAGTTTTAGAGCTCTCGGTATTACAGTATGAGTCTCCTTACCTTATTTTTCATTCGGATAAGGTAGTTTTGCGTACTAAGTTAGGGTTTCTCCCTAAAGTAGGTTCAGATCGGAACATTAATCAGGAGATTGTTGTTCCTTCGTTGTGTCCTAATCCTTCTTCTCAAAAGGAACGCCTTCTGCACAATCTGGATGTGGTGCGTGCGTTAAAATTCTATTTACAGGGGGCGGAGCCAACTGGGAAGCTGATGGGTCACACATTTCAGGAGCTCCGGACACTACACATATAATTTAAGAATCTAGTGACCCTGCAAGCTTCTAAATCGGTCCCACTATGAAAATTTACTGACATGACTGACCTTGGCACTTATTCCCAAAATGTATAATACTGTTCTGATGAAACTACGCATGTATCGGGAGTAAACTGTCTACAAGCGGCTTTTGGGAGCCGCCATCTTAGGGCCTGCATAGTGTCTACGGGGACGACAGAGGCTTACTAACGGCGACTGTGCTACTCCGAAATCTGACGACTGCTGCCAAACTCCAACATGGACACCGCAGAGCGCATTATGGAAGAGATCCACTGTTTTTTGAATAGCTGCCAAGAGGTGCTTGCGGGCTTTGTGGTGTCTGCGCCACGGCAGTCAGAGACAGCGCCCAGTGCCTATCTTTATCGCGCTCCCGCTGTTACTGAGATGCCCAAGGGGGAGGATGCTCTGGGGCCCCGGCGTACCTCTCTCACTCGTTATCATCTTCAGGTCACTCTGGGAGCGGAGAGCGCGATGGCGGTGGCACAATCAAACAAGCAAGAAAATGGAGGCGGGTTGCCGAAAGCTGCACGCTGTACACATCTGGACACTGTAAGTGCTGTTGGGGCTCATCGGCTCTGGCGGATCGAGACCTCCTAGCTTGGTACCATCTATCCTCTGGTGTGGCCTTCGGAGATATCTTTGACAAGTGGCAAACTAGCCGGATGGATAAGAAATCAGCCCAAAATGTACATTACTTTATCCATGATCCCTTTCTTGAGTTGAGGACACTGGCGGGGACTTTGGCTTTGCATGAAAGACTAGGAGTGGGCTAAAAATCTCCTTTAATAAATCCATTGCAATGTGAAAGGGAAACAATGTGGTTTTGCGATCAACCTTTATCACCACTACAAGATGGACCTATTAATGTTATACCAAAGTTTAATGCTCTTATGCAGTTACTTAATCTGCTTTCCGTTATTGCAATTTCCATGTTTAGCTATAGTAATATATTTATGGAGACCCTGTTTCTGTGTTGCTAGGCACCGCACTTATTGTTAATGTACAGACTGTTCACGGCAAGACCACGGTGACCTCTTTAAGTATATATTTAAGGTCTAGATTGCATTATGGAGCTATTGTTTGATATAGTTCATCATGCTGGATTGTCTCGCCCACATAAGTGCTATTCCCTTGCCTGCTTCTGTTTAAGGTTTATTATGATTAATGCTAGGGGAACTTTTTCCACAGCAGGTGGAGCTTGGACTTCACTGAATTTCTTTTTCTGAGTTATTCATACCACTTTTCCCTCTCATAATATACAGCATCAGAGGCATGTATGTCTATTTAAAGGTATTCTATGTTAAGGTGCTGTGTTGTGTATGTAGAATGTTGATATGAGTAATGATCGCGCTACACATACACTTAACAAAAGATGGAAATGTACAGCTCTCCAGCTGCTTTGGCCCGTAGTACCTGAATTTGTCGTACTGGACAATAGCATATGCCATACCTTGATCATAAATACACAAGTCTCCCCTGATAGTAGATAGCTATTAATGTTCCCTCTAGAGGCCATCTCTTTAGCCTGACAAAGATAAAAATAACATATTATGATGTCAAAGAGAGTACCCTTTATGAGTCAGTTCACCGGGTATAGGTCGTTTGTATATATGTATGTATGTATATATATATATATATACATATATGTGTTTTTACTCCCCTCACTCCCTTCACAGTTAATGGTCACTCATAGCTGCACTAAAACTTGATATGCTGATCTCTACCATTTTAAATGTTTTTAAGACGTGAGTGTCTGCGGCCGGGATACTCTGTCCTTTTCATGTTTAGCTTTATAGACGGGATCTGCATCACGTATATAGATGGGAGACCAAATAGTAAGTAGGGGAATACCAATTTTCACCATTATTCCCACAATTACAACCATACCCCGTTCCCTGCTAAGTCTATTACCTTTGGCCCATTTGCTTAACACTCCAATTAACATATAGCCCTTGCCTAAATGACATCAACGATTCAGTAAAAAGGCCTAGAATATATATATACACAACTTCCTTTATATAGTTTTTAGAGCAGGCAGGTCCTGCATCATTGTCATTCCCTTTTATGTGATATAGCGCTTTACTTAAATATTTGGTCTAACATACTCAATTTACCACCTCCCCCCCCCCACCTTAATATATCTCCTATTTCAGGAGAGTGAATTATGTGGTTTCTCTACCCAATACCACACCTTATTTCTCCTTTTTATAAATATGTCTTGCACTATAAATTTATATTGGCACTACTTTTCCTCCAAGCTGAGCAAGATTGTTTAGTATTATTTTCCTTTCTCACAAATAATGTTTTCCTAAGCAATTCTTATATAACTATTGAGCTTACACTGAGGTTTACCTTGTTGTTATATATCTCTGAATAGCTCTTATTCCATTACTTAATTTATGTTTGATATTTACCTGGTTATTTACAATATCCCAATTATAGCTTTAAAAAACATAAAACAGAGGTTCTTCATTAGGGGCTCATGAGTGGCCCTATCACATCACTGCTTACCTGCCCTATACTGTACTACAACATCTTGGCGGTCTCTGTATGGCCGCTTACATCTTGCAGCAGGTTTAATGTTTGAACAGAGTTTATTGTTTATAGCTAATAGGTAATCTGTCATTTAACTATACTATGCACCTAGGTGACCTTGTCTTGGCAGTTTACTCTGTAACAATTTATTTTTCTTTTCATTATGTATGGAAAAGCAATACTTGTTGTTTGGTAAAGAACCTCAATAAAAATTTGTTTAAAAAAAAAAAAAAAAATCTATTTACAGACGACTAAGGATTTTCGTCAGTCTTCTGCTCTGTTTGTGGTTTTCTCTGGAAAACGTAAGGGGCAGAAAGCTACGGTTACTTGTCTTTCTTTGTGCCTGAAGAGTATCATTCGCTTTGCCTATGGGACTGCTGGACAACAACCTCCTAAGAGAGTTACGGCTCATTCTACGAGGGCTGTTTCCTCTTCCAGGGCATTCAAAAATAAAGCTTCTGTGGAACAGATTTGCAAATCCACACTTTTTGAAAATTCTATAAATTTGACACTTTTGCCTCGGCTGAGGCCTCTTTTGGGAGAAAGGTTCTTCAAGCAGTGGTGCCTTCCGTTTAGATTCCCTGTCTTGTCCCTCCCTTATCTGTGTACTCTAGCTTGGGTATTGATTCCTAATAGTAATTAGATTATCCGTGGACTCATCGTGTCAAGAAAGAAATACATTTATCAGGTAAGCATAAGTTTTGTTTTTTGCTGAGACAAGTGCTTGCTACTCTAGAGGTTACGGAACCGAAACTTCCAGAAGAACCTACGATTCCTAAGGTTGATAAGGTATATGAGGACATGGTGGTGCCTCAGGCCTTCCCGGCTCCTGTTAAGATGGCAAATATTATTAAGAATGAATGGGAGCGATTAGGTTCTTCCTTTTCCCCTTCTTCCTTTAAGAAACTGTTCCCCGTCCCGGACTCTCAGCTGGAGCTTTGGGGTACTGTCCCTAAGGTGGATGGTGCTATCTCCACGCTCGCGAAGCGGACTACTATTCCCCTGGAGGATAGTTCGTTGTTTAAAGAGCCCATGGATAAAAAGTTGGAAAACATGTTAAGGAAAATGTTTGTTTTTCAGCCGGCAGCAGTCGCCGGAGCTGCGACATATTGGTGTGAATCCCTGTGTGAAACGGTCGAGGGGGAGACTTCCATCGACGAGATACAGGACAAGATCAAGGTGCTGAAGATCGCCAATTCTTTCATATGTGATGCTAATATGCAAATAATTCGCCTGAACGCTAAGGTGTCAGGTTTTTCCATTTTAGCTTGCAGGGCACTGTGGCTAAAGTCTTGGTCTGCGGACATGATCTCTAAGTCGAGGCTGTTGTCCCTGCCTTTTCAAGGTAAGATGATCAAATCCAATCCTGGACTGAACAGAATATCCACGGTTGCGGGAGGCAAGGGAGCTTTCCTACTGCAGGATAAGAAGGCTAAGCCTATAGGATCTACTTTTCGTCTCTTTCGTGCAGACAAGGCCCAGCGCCAGCAGCCCGCAGCGAAAGCGGAACAATCCAAGGGAACTTGGAAACCGGCTTATTCTTGGAACAAGTCTAAGCAGAGCAAGAAGCCCGCCAAGACAAAATCGACATAATGGGGCGGCCCCCGACCGGTCTCTGGACCAAGTAGGGGGCAGATTATCTCTCTTCTCAGAAACATGGTTGCAGGACATTCAGGATCCTTGGGTTCTGGACGTTGTTGCCCAGGGCTACAGGATAGGGTTCAGATCCAATCCGCCCAGGGGCAGATTCCTCCTATCAAACCTGTCTTCAAGAAAGTGAGAAGCCTTTCTAGAATGTGTGAGAGATCTCACCTCTCTAGGTGTCATCGTACCAGTACCCCTAGCAGAAAGGGGTCTAGGGTACTATTCAAATCTTTTTTGTGGTTCTAAAGAAGGAGGGCACGTTCCGCCCGATTCTGGACCTAAAGTGTTTAAACATGTTTTTGAGTGTTCCATCGTTCAAAATGGAAACGATCAGATCTATTCTGCCCCTAGTTCAAGAGGGACAGTTCATGACAACCATAGACTTGAAGGACGCTTACCTTCATGTGCCAATCCACAGGGACCACTTCAAGTTCCTGAGATTTGCGTTTCTGGACCAACACTTCCAGTTTGTGGCCCTTCCTTTTGGTCTGGCGACGGCCCCGAGAATCTTCACAAAGGTTCTGAGGGCGCTACTTGCGGTGGCTAGAGCCAGAGGCATTGCTGTGGCGCCCTATCTGGACGACATCCTAGTTCAGGCGCCGTCACTCAGTCTCACAGAAGATCATTTGAGGGCTCTTCTTCTTTTGCTCCAATCTCACGGTTGGAAGATCAACTCAGGAAGGAGTTCCCTGATTCCCAGCAACAGGGTGGAGTTCCTGGGTACGATAATAGACTCTATGTCCATAAAGATTTTTCTCACAGACCGTCGACGCAGGAGGATTGCGTCCTTTTGTCTTGCCCTTCAGTCCTCCTCAAGCCCCTCGGTGGCTGTGTATGGAGGTGATCGGTCTCATTATTTCCAGCATAGACGTCATTCCATTCGCCAGTTTCCATCTTAGACCTCTTCAATTGTGCATGTTGAGACAGTCGAACGGCGATCATTCAGATCTATCTCAGCAAATATCCATGGATGCTCGAACTCGGCTCTCCCTCTCGTGGAGATCCATCCAGAGCAACTGTCCATGGGGACATCCTTCTTGAGGCCGTCCTGGGAGATTATCACCACGGACACGAGTCTGGCAGGATGGGGAGCTGTTTGGGGTGCCAGGAAGGGACAAGGAAAATGGTCCTGGGAGGAGTCTCTCCTTCCGATAAATTTTCTGGAACTCCGGGCAATCTACAATGCTCTAAAGGCATGGCCTCTTCTGGGTTCGTTCAGCTTCATCAGATTCCAGAATGACATTGCCTTGGTGGCTTACATCAACCACCAGGGGGTACGAGGAGCTCCCTAGTTATGAGGGAGGTGTCTCGGATCTTGGAGTGGGCGGAGTCCCACAGCTGCTCGCTTTCAGCGATTAACATTCCAGGTGTGGATAATTGGGAAGCAGACTTTCTAAGCAGGCAATCCTTCCATCCGGGAAATGGTCTCTTCACCCCGAAGTGTTTGCGGAGATTTGTCTCAGGTGGGGAACGCCAGAGAGAGATCTCATGGCGTCCAGACTCGATTGCAAGCTACCTCGATACAGGTCGAGGTCCAGGGATCCCCAGGCAGAGCTAGTAGATGCCTTGGGGGTTCAGCCTAGCTTACATTTTTCCACCGTTACCACGTCTACCTAGTGTAGTGGCACACATCAAACAGGAGCGAGCTTTGGCCATTCTGATTGCTCCATCGTGACCGCGGAGGACGTGGTGTGCGGATCTGGTGGGGATGTCATCCTCTCCGCCGTGGAAGTTACCCTGGCGCAGAGATTTGCTGGAACAGGGCCCCCTTCAACATCAAAATCTCGATTCTCTGAGGCTGACTGCGTGGAGATTGAATGCCTAGTCTTGGCCAATAGAGGCTTTTCGGAAAGTGTGATTGATACTCTAATTCAGGCAAGGAAGCCAGTCACTCGGCGCATCTACCATAAGGTGTGGAGGACTTACTTGTTCTGGTGTGAGAAGCATGGATATCCTTGGCATAAGATGAAGGTATCCAGGATTCTGTCCTTTCTCCAAGACGGTTTGGAGAAGGGTCTTGCCACTAGTTCCTTAAAGGGACAGATTTCAGCATTGTCAGTCTTGTTGCATAGGAGACTCGCTGAGCTCCCTGACATTCAATCCTTTGTTCAGGCTCTGTCTAGAATCAGGGCGCAGCACGCCCCCTTCATGCCGCGTTACTGACGTCATCACGCCTAGTTGGACTGGTTAACTCTCGAATGCTATAACACGAGAGTCTATTCCTGGAGGATATTCGTTGGATTACTTAAGTAAACAGCTCAGGTGGACGGTTCTGAGAGACATCTCTGCCACCCTCAGTAGGACGCTGTTTCGGGTACATCCCGCTTGCTGAAACTGTTATTACATACCTCATATGTTTGAGGGTATTTTCTGTGAGTAGCTCTGAAAAGGGTTGGGGCTACGGTGTGTTTTTCTCTTACATGGTGTATCCAGTCCACGGATTCATCCTTACTTGTGGGATATTCTCAATCCCTACAGGAAGTGGAAAAGAGAGCACACAGCAAAGCTGTTCATATAGCTCCCCTCAGGCTCCGCCCCCCCAGTCATTCTCTTTGCCGCTCTAACAAGTAGCATCTCCACGGGAGGGTAAAGAGTATGTGGTGTTAGATTTGTAGTTTTTTATTTCTTCAATCAAGAGTTTGTTATTTTAAAATAGTGCCGGTTTGTACTATTTACTCTGAGGCAGAAAGTGATGAAGATTTCTGCTGAGAGGAAAACGATTTTAGCATGTTGTAACTAAAATCCATTGCTGTTCCCACGCAGGACTGTTGAGTACCGGAGAACTTCAGTTGGGGGGAACAGTTTGCAGGCTTAACTGCTTAAGGTATGCTCAGTCATTTTTTTCTAACAAGACCTGGTAATGCTAGAAGACTGATAGAAATCCCCATGTGGGAAGGTAAGCCATTTTCTGAGACGCAGTATAGAAGGATGGCTTCTGTGAAGGGCTTAAATACTGGTAGACACTGTGATTGGCTAAATCGATTACTTTATTAGTGTAATCTTACATTTATTGTATAAGTGTTTTAGACGTTGGGAACACTTTGGGGTTTTTATTACGCCTGGCATATTGTAAGACACCTAATCTGACTCAGGAAGGCCCCATAACTCCGGAATGAAGAGGGAGGGGGCCTCATTTTCGCGCCTCAGTTGCACAGTTGTTTTGCAGGGCAGCTTCATGCAGCTTCACGTGTAGAGTCCTGAGAGTACAGAAGGACTTCAGGGAGGCTTATTTTCTTCTACAAATAACCCAAAAGGAAGGTAGGGCCACAGTAAAGACTGTGGCACCGTGCTGTAGTGTGTTAAACCGGTAGTTTACTAATATTTGCTCCGGTTTGGGCAATAAGGGGTTAATTGATTTGAAAATTTGTGTGCAATCATTTCAAAGCATTGGGATCATGTGGTGAAAATTTCATAAAGATCGGATGTTTTTTTGGTGATTTGGTAAAAAAGTGTGTGCTTTTTATTATTTAAAGGCACAGTAACGTTTTTTCAAAAAGTGACATTTACTGTACTGTAGTGCTGTCTAAGGCCTAGAATTGGAGTTCGGCGGTAGCCGTCAAAACCAGCGTTAGAGGCTCCTAACGCTGGTTTTGGGCGCCCGCTGGTATTTGGAGTCAGTGATTAAAGGGTCTAACGCTCACTTTTCAGCCGCGACTTTTCCATACCGCAGATCCCCCTACGCCATTTGCGTAGCCTATCTTTTCAATGGGATCTTCCTAACTCCGGTATTTAGAGTCGTTTCTGAAGTGAGCGTTAGAGCTCTAACGACAAGATTCCAGCCGCCTGAAAATAGCAGGAGTTAAGAGCTTTCTGGCTAACGCCGGTTTATAAAGCTCTTAACTACTGTACCCTAAAGTACACTAACACCCATAAACTACCTATGTACCCCTAAACCGAGCTCCCCCCACATCGCCGCCACTCGATTAAAATTTTTAACCCCTAATCTGCCGACCGCCACCTACGTTATACTTATGTACCCCTAATCTGCTACCCCTAACACCGCCGACCCCTATATTATATTTATTAACCCCTAACCTGCCCCCCACAACATCGCCGCCAGCTACTTAAAATAATTAACCCCTAATCTTCCGACCGCAAAGCGCCGCCACCTACGTTATCCCTATGTACCCCTAATCTGCTACCCCTAACACCGCCGACCCCTATATTATATTTATTAACCCCTAATCTGCCCCCCACAACGTCGCCGACACCTGCCTACACTTATTAACTCCTAATCTGCCGAGCGGACCTGAGCGCTACTATAATAAAGTTATTAACCCCTAATCCGCCTCACTAACCCTATCATAAATAGTATTAACCCCTAATCTGCCCTCCCTAACATCGCCGACACCTACCTTCAATTATTAACCCCTAATCTTCCGATCGGAGCTCACCGCTATTCTAATAAATGGATTAACCCCTAAAGCTAAGTCTAACCCTAACACTAACACCCCCCTAAGTTAAATATAATTTTTATCTAACGAAATAAATTAACTCTTATTAAATAACTTATTCCTATTTAAAGCTAAATACTTACCTGTAAACTAAACCCTAATATAGCTACAATATAAATTATAATTATATTATAGCTATTTTAGGATTAATATTTATTTTACAGGCAACTTTGTAATTATTTTAACCAGGTACAATAGCTATTAAATAGTTAAGAACTATTTAATAGTTACCTAGTTAAAATAATAACACATTTACCTGTAAAATAAATCCTAACCTAAGATATAATTAAACCTAACACTACCCTATCAATAAAATAATTAAATAAACTACCTACAATTACCTACAATTAACCTAACACTACACTATCAATAAATTAATTAAACACAATTCCTACAAATAAATACAATTAAATAAACTAGCTAAAGTACAAAAAATAAAAAAGAACTAAGTTACAGAAAATAAAAAAATATTTACAAACATAAGAAAAATATTACAACAATTTTAAACTAATTACACCTACTCTAAGCCCCCTAATAAAATAACAAAGCCCCCCAAAATAAAAAATTCCCTACCCTATTCTAAATTAAAAAAAGTTACAAGCTCTTTTACCTTACCAGCCCTGAACAGGGCCCTTTGCGGGGCATGCCCCAAGAATTTCAGCTCTTTTGCCTGTAAAAAAAAACATACAATACCCCCCCCCCCCAACATTACAACCCACCACCCACATACCCCTAATCTAACCCAAACCCCCCTTAAATAAACCTAACACTAATCCCCTGAAGATCTTCCTACCTTGTCTTCACCATCCAGGTATCACCGATCCGTCCTGGCTCCAAGATCTTCATCCAACCCAAGCGGGGGTTGGCGATCCATAATCCGGTGCTGAAGAGGTCCAGAAGAGGCTCCAAAGTCTTCATCCTATCCGGCAAGAAGAGGACATCCGGACCGGCAAACATCTTCTCCAAGCGGCATCTTCGATCTTCTTCCATCCGGAGCGAAGTGGCAGGATCCTGAAGACCTCCAGCGCGGAACATCCATCCGGACCGACGACTGAACGACGAATGACTGTTCCTTTAAGGGACGTCATCCAAGATGGCCTCCCTCGAATTCCGATTGGCTGATAGGATTCTATCAGCCAATCGGAATTAAGGTAGGAATTTTCTGATTGGCTGATGGAATCAGCCAATCAGAATCAAGTTCAATCCGATTGGCTGATCCAATCAGCCAATCAGATTGAGCTCGCATTCTATTGGCTGATCGGAACATGTTAGAGTGTTAGGTGCAGACGTAGGAAGTGTTTCCCCATAGGAAACAATGGGGCTGCGTTAGGAGCTGAACGCTGCTTTTTTGCAGGTGTTAGGTTTTTTTCAGCTCAAACAGCCCCATTGTTTCCTATGGGAGAATCGTGCACGAGCACGTTTTTGAGGCCGGCCGCGTCCGTAAGCAACTCTGGTATCGAGAGTTGCATTTGCGGTAAAAATGCTCTACGCTCCTTTTTTGGAGCCTAACGCAGCATTTGTTTGAACTCTTGATACCAGAGTTAAATTTATGGTGCGGCCAGAAAAAAGCCTGTGGAGCGTTAACAGCCCTTTTACCGCCGAACTCCAAATCTAGGCCTAAGTCTGTCAAACATGTCTGAGTCTTCAGATAGACCTTGTTCTTTATGTTTAAAAGCCATGGCGGTACCCCCATTGCATTTGTGTTTAAAGTGTGCTAAAACATCTAAGCATTTTAAAGACCATGCAGTGACACTTAAAAATGTAGCCCAAGATGATTCTTTAACGGAAGGTAATGAGGATAGTCCTTCTTCCTCTCCCCATGTGTCGACACCAGTTACGCCCGCGCAAGCGATGCCTAGTACCTCTAGCGTATTGGCCCCTATTACCTCTAGCGTATTGGCCCCTATTACTTTACAACAATTAGCAGCAGTAATGGATAATTCCCTTGCAGCATTTTTATCCAAACTGCCAGTTTTTCCAAAAAAGCGCGATAGCTCAGTTTTAAATACAGAGGATGAGCAATCAGAAGCTTTGGATGATTTATCTGTAGTACCCTCACAACACTCAGAAGTAGCAGTGAGGGACGGTCTGTCTGAGGGAGAAATTTCTGACACAGGAAAAGTTTCTCAGCGGGCAGAGTCAGATTCCTTAGCGTTTAAATTTAAGCTGGAACACCTCCGCGTCCTGCTTAAGGAGGTTTTAGCTACACTGGATGATTGTGACCCCATGGTGGTCCCAGAAAAACTGTGTAAAATGGACAGGTTTTTAGAGGTCCCTGTATACACTGAGGCATTTCCGATCCCAAAGAGGGTGGCGGATATTGTGACTAGGGAGTGGGAGAGACCAGGTGTACCCTTTGTTCCCCCCCCCCCTATCTTTAAGAAAATGTTCCCCATAAACGACCCCAGGCGGGACGCGTGGCAGACGGTCCCTAAGGTAGAGGGAGCTGTTTCAACACTTGCTAAGCGTACAACTATACCAATAGAGGACAGTTGTGCTTTCAAAGATCCTATGGATAAAAAATTGGAAGGATTGCTGAAGAAAATATTTGTTCAGCAAGGTTTTCTTCTTCAACCAATTGCCTGCATTATTCCGGTAACTACTGCAGCAGCATTTTGGTTTGAGGCTTTGGAGGAGTCGCTCCAGAGGGAGACTTCATACGACGAGGTCATGGATAGAATTCATGCTCTAAAGCTGGCTAATTCTTTTATCACTGATGCCGCTTTACAATTAGCTAAGTTAGCGGCGAAAAACTCAGGTTTTGCCATCATGGTGCGAAGAGCGCTTTGGCGCAAATCGTGGTCGGCGGATGTGTCGTCCAAAACGAAACTGTTAAATATTCCTTTCAAGGGGAAAACCCTATTTGGCCCAGAGCTGAAAGAAATTATTTTGGATATCACTGGGGGAAAGCGCCATGCCCTTCCACAAGATAGGCCGTTTAAGGCCAAAAACAAGGCTAATTTTCGCTCCTTTTGCAACTTCAGGAGCGGACCTGCTGCAACCTCTGCTGCCGCAAAGCAAGATAACGCTTCACAGCCCAAAGCAACCTGGAAACCCTTGCAGGACTGGAATAAGGGTAAACAGGCCAAGAAGCCTGCTCCTGCTACCAAGACAGCATGAAGGAGTAGCCCCCGATCCGGGATCGGATCTAGCAGGGGGCAGACTTTCTCTTTTTGCTCAGGCAAGAGATGTTCCAGATCCCTGGGCATTAGAAATAGTTGCTCAGGGGTACCTTCTAGAATTCAAGGATTCTCCCCCCAAGGGGAAGATTCCACATTTCTCGTTTGTCTTCAGACCAAGCAAAGAAACAGGCGTTCTTATGCTGTGTAGAAGATCTACTAAAAATGGGAGTGATACACCCAGTTCCAATTGCAGAACAAGGACTGGGCTTTTACTCAAATCTGTTTGTAGTTCCCAAAAAGGAAGGAACTTTCAGGCCAATCCTGGATCTAAAAATTCTAAACAAATTCCTCAGAGTTCCGTCTTTCAAGATGGAAACCATTCGGACAATCTTGCCGATGATCCAGGAAGGTCAATATATGACTACCGTGGATCTAAAGGATGGGTACCTACATATCCCTATCCACAAAGATCACCATCAGTTCCTAAGGTTCGCCTTTCTGGACAAACATTACCAGTTCGTGGCCCTTCCTTTCGGGGTGGCCACCGCTCCCAGAATTTTCACAAAGGTGCTAGGGTCCCTTCTAGCGGTACTAAGACCGCGGGGCATTGCAGTAGCACCTTAGCTAGACGACATCTTAATACAGGCATCGTCTTTTCAGGCTCATACGGACATTGTTCTGGTCTTTCTAAGGTCTCACGGGTGGAAGCTGAACGTAGAAAAGAGTTCTCTGTCCCCGCTCACAAGGGTTCCCTTCCTGGGAACACTAATAGACTCGGTAGAAATTAAAATCTTTCTGACAGAGGTCAGGAAGTCAAAACTGTTGAATTCTTGCCGAGTTCTTCATTCCATTCCTCGGCCTTCCGTGGCTCAGTGGTAATTGGTTTAATGGTTGCGGCAATGGACATAGTCCCTTTTGCCCGAATTCATCTCAGACCACTGCAACTGTGCATGCTCAAACAGTGGAATGGGGATTATGCAGATTTGTCTCCGGATCACCTGGCTCAGGGAATGAGTTTCCGCAGACCGGAGTGGATCATTGTCACGACCGATGCCAGTCTGTTAGGCTGGGGTGCGGTCCGGGACTCCCTGAAAGCTCAGGGTCTATGGTCTCATCAAATGGGCGGAGGATCACTCCTGCCATCTATCTGCAATTCACATCCCAGGGGTAGACAACTGGGAGGCGGATTTTCTAAGTCGTCAGACTTTCCATCCGGGGGAGTGGGAACTCCATCCGGAGGTTGTTGCTCAGCTGACCCAGCTATGGGGCATTCCAGAATTGGATTTGATGGCGTCCCATCAGAACGCCAAACTTCCTCTTTACGGATCCAGATCCAGGGATCCCAAGGCGGCATTGATAGATGCATTAATAGCGCCTTGGTCATTCAGTCTAGCTTATGTCTTTCCACCGTTTCCTCTTCTCCCTTGGCTAGTAGCCAGAATCAAACAGGAGAAGGCTTCAGTAATTTTGATAGCACCTGCGTGGCCACCCAGGACTTTGTATGCAGACCTAGTGGACATGTCATCGGTCCCACCATGGAAACTGCCATCGAGGCAGGATCTTCTAATTCAAGGTCCTTTCAAGCATCCAAATCTAGTTTCTCTGCAACTGACTGCTTGGAGATTGAACGCTTAATTCTAGCTAAGCGTGGGTTCTCTGAATCAGTTATAGATACTCTGATACAGGCCAGAAAGCCTGTCACCAGGAAAATTTACCATAAGATATGGTGGAAATATCTTTGTTGGTGTGAATCCAAGGGTTACTCGTGGAGTAAGGTTAGGATTCCAAGGATATTGGCTTTTCTCCAAGAAGGTTTGGAGAAAGGTCTGTCAGCTAGTTCCTTAAAGGGACAGATATCTGCTCTGTCTATCCTGTTACACAAGCGTCTGGCAGCTGTACCAGACGTTCAGGCGTTTGCACAGGCCCTAGTTAGAATCAAGCCTGTCTACAGACCTGTGGCTCCTCCATGGAGTCTAAATTTAGTTCTTTCAGTTCTTCAAGGGGTTCCGTTTGAACCTTTGCATTCCATAGATATTAAGTTTCTGAATTGTCTGCTTTGCAGTGTAATTTACCCTATCTGGTGTTCCATGCAGATAAGGTTGTTTTGCGTACCAAACCTGGTTTCCTTCCAAAAGTGGTTTCTAATAAGAATATTAACCAGGAAATCATTGTTCCTTCTCTGTGCCCTAATCCAGTTTCTAAGACGGAACGACTGTTGCACAATCTTGATGTGGTTCGTGCTTTAAAATTCTATTTAAAAGCAACTAAAGATTTCAGACAAACATCATCCTTGTTTGTTGTGTATTCTGGTAAGAGGAGAGGTCAGAAAGCGACTGCTACCTCTCCTTCTGGCTGAAAAGCATCATCCGATTGGCTTATGAGACTGCTGGACAGCAGCCTCCTAAACGAATTACAGCTCATTCCACCAGAGCTGTGGCTTCCACATGGGCTTTCAAGAATGAGGCTTCTGTTGAACAGATTTGTAAGGCAGCGACTTGGTCTTCACTGCATACATTTGCCAAATTTTACAAATTCGATACTTTTGCTTCTTCGGAGGCTATTTTTGGGAGAAAGGTTTTGCAAGCAGTGGTGCCTTCCGTTTAGGTTACCTGACTTGTTCCCTCCCTTCATCCGTGTCCTAAAGCTTTGGTATTGGTATCCCACAAGTAAGGATGAATCCGTGGACTGGATACACCATGTAAGAGAAAACAGAATTTATGCTTACCTGATAAATTACTTTCTCTTACGGTGTATCCAGTCCACGGGTCGCCCTGGCAATTAAGTCAGGTTCAAATTTATTTTAGTAAACTACAGTCACCACTGCACCCTATAGTTTCTCCTTTTTCTCCTAACCGTCGGTCGAATGACTGGGGGGCGGAGCCTGAGGGGAGCTATATGGACAGCTTTGCTGTGTGCTCTCTTTGCCACTTCCTGTAGGGATTGAGAATATCCCACAAGTAAGGATGAATCCGTGGACTGGATACACCATAAGAGAAAGTAATTTATCAGGTAAGCATAAATTCTGTTTTTAAAATTTGTAATAAATATACTGCACTTAGAGTTTTTGTGCGCTCTCTTCTTTTCATTTTAGAATTGTTGTCCTACCTGATTTGGCTGTCGGGCCAGTAAGAGCAGCCGGACTCCAGAATAGTGCTGCAAATGAAAACAAACATTTCTGAGATACCAAAACCAAATAGGATCCTTGAATACATGAGACTCTTTATTTAGAGAGTTTTTTCTATAACATACTGTTTTTTGGTTGTTATTGTTATTATATATTCTAAGGCACTTGTTGCTATTCAAAACCTTGTGATTAGATACTTGAGCATTTTAATTTTAGGTTTTACAAATATTTCAAAAAAAATTATTTTTGTATGATTAAGAATTTAACTTCTTTTTATTAAAACGCTACTTGGTTCATTATCCTTTAGGAGTGCGCTAGTTAGTGAGGAGTCATTTATAAAGATTATACTGGGCTGTAAACCTCACTATTTACATTGTTGTTGTTGTTACTTTTATTCTGTCTAGAATCAGGCCTGTCTTTAGACAGTCTGCTCCCCCATGGTGCTTAAACTTGGAGAGAGAGAATTTCCCCCCTTTTTTTTTTTTTGTCTCCTGTGTATCTTATGTGAGAGCGTGATATAAAGTGCTAGTATGTAATGCATTGTATAGGTTTAAATATGTGTAGAAACGAGAGTTGTATTGTGATTATTATTTTATGCCCTGTCGCAGAGATATGCGCTACTTGTATGT
Organism: Bombina bombina; assembly: GCF_027579735.1. Classification (NCBI taxonomy): domain Eukaryota; kingdom Metazoa; phylum Chordata; class Amphibia; order Anura; family Bombinatoridae; genus Bombina; species Bombina bombina. Next base: position 44,395,258 of record NC_069505.1, on the reverse strand, counting down.
ACAATTATACCTGTTGTTGATGAATAAAAAAAATAAATATAAACTTGGTCCTCAAGGTTTTGCAGAGGGTTCCGTTTGAGCCTATGCATTCCAATGACATTAAGATTCTGTCCTGGAAGGTTCTCTTCCTGTTGACCATTGCATCGGCACGCAGAGTATCTGAACTGGCTGCCTTGCAATGTGAGCCGCCTTATCTGGTTTTTCATGCGGATAAGGCAGTGCTTCGCACTATTTTGGGGTTTCTTCCCAAGGGGGTGTCTTACCGTAACATCAATCAGAAAATAGTGGTTCCTTCTTTGTGTCCTAACCCTTCTTCTAAGGAGAGGTTACTTCATAATCTGGATGTGGTTCGTGCCTTGAATTTCTATCTTCAGGCTACGAAGGATTTCAGACAGTCTACAGCTCTCTTTGTGGTGTATACAGGGAAGCTCAAGGGGCAGAAAGCCTCTTCTATTTCTTTGTCCTTTTGGTTGAGGAGCTTGATTCACTTGGCCTATGAGACAGCAGGACATAAGCCTCCACAGAGGATCACGGCTCATTCAACTAGAGCTGTGACTTCGTCTCGGGCCTTCAAGAATGAGGCCTCTATGGAGCAAATTTGTAAGGCGGCTACCTGGTCCTCCTTACACACTTTTACAAATTTGACGTTTTTGCTTCTCCGGAAGCTTTTTTTGGGAGAAAGGTTTGCAGGCTGTTGTGCTCTCAGATTAGGGTCCGCCTTTTCCCTCCCGGTTTCATTCAGTGTCCTGTAGAGCTTGGGACAACAGTAATGAATGAAGCCGTGGACTCTCCTCCCCTTTAGATGGAAAACATAAATTATACTTACCTGATAATTTCATTTCCATCGAGGGGAGGAGAGTCCACGGCTCCCGCGCATATCTCCGATGGGTGGACCTAAATTTAATTTATCTTCTGGCACCATTTATACCCTGATATTTCTCCTGCTGTTCCTTGTTCCCTCGGCAGAATAACTGGGGGATGGGGGAAGTGGGGGAGGTATTTGGTGTCTTTGCCTCCGCCTGGTGGCCAGGTTCTTAATTCCCAACAGTAATGAATGAAGCCGTGGACTCTCCTTCCCTCGATGGAAATGAAATTATCAGGTAAGCATAATTTATGTTTTTCCCTCCCTGTTCATTCTGTAGCCTCTCTAGCTTGGGTATTAGATTCCCAACAGTAATTAATGGATTTGTGGACTCTTCCTGCCATTAAAATGAAAACTAAATGTATGCTTACCTGATTTTTCCTTATCTCCCGTTCTCTCTATACCCCTAGTTTTTCACCTACTTTTCCTTTTTCTTTGGCCGAATTACGGGGGAAGTAAGGGAAGTGGCTCGGGTGTCTTTGCCTCTTCCTGGTGGCCAGGTGTTGTATTCCCAAAAGTAATTAATGAATTTGTGGACTTTCCGTGACAGGAAAGAAAATAGTTTATCAGGTAAGCATAAATTTTGTTTTTATTTACATTTACAGTGTTCTATGCTGAGAAATAATGATTTAAAAAATGTTAGAACAAGCAGAAAAATGAAATGTATGCTTACCTTATAAATTTATTTCTTCTATAAGATACGACGAGTCCACAGATTCATCCTTTACTTGTGGGATATTATCCTCCTGCTAACAGGAAGTGGCAAAGAGCACCACAGCAGAGCTGTCTATATAGCTCCTCCCTTGACTCCACCCCCCAGTCATTCTCTTTGCCTACTCTAAGTACTAGGAAGGGTAAAGTGAAAGATGTGATAAAATGTTAGTTTTTATTTTCTTCAAGCAAGAGTTTTTTATTTTAAATGGTACCGGTGTGTACTATCTTCCCTCAGGCAGCAGATGGATGAAGACTTCTGCCTGGAGGCTGATGATCTTAGCAGTTGTCACTAAGATACAGAGCAGTTCCCACAGAATGGCTGAGGAGTACTTAAGAAACTTCAGTGTGAGGAACGTTTTTCATGCTATAAGCAGTGAGGTATGTTCAGTCATTTTTTTCTGGAGAGACTGTGGTATTTCAGAATTGTCTGACAGTATCCCCATGAGGGAAAGGGTAAGCAGTAATCCTAAAATATATAGAGGGGTTTTACTGAGCTTGCATATATGGGCTAAGAAAAAATGGTTGACACTGAGGTTTGAATGTTTGTGGGCAAACGTTTACATAACTGGGAGTGCTGATAACGTTTTTATGTGAGACGTTTTTCATGCTTATTGAGAAGGGTACACATGGCTTTCTTTTTGGGTTTATGAACCCACATGGCTAGTTTTTAGACCGCTCTGGTGCGGTTCATTTGGGCTGAGAGACATCGAGTGAGATGGGCGGGGCCTATTCTCACGCCTTAGTTGCGCAGTTGTTTTTATCAGGCAAGCTCCAACTCCGGTGGGCCTTTGTGAGCTGTATTGGGCCAAATTGACGGTTTAACCCGGTTTTACAGACCCCTGAGAGCAGGTAGGCGCCACAGCAGGGCTGTGGCGAGGTGCAGGGGGTGTTTTTTATTGATATAAACGTTTTCTAACTATCCATTTTTTTCTGGTAAGGGTTAAGTGTTCCTTTCCTTGTGGGGCAAACTTAGCTGCATAGTTAGGATGCTTCTATCATAAAATTGGAACGATTTTATTGTTTTAAAGCAGTTTTGGAAAAATTGTATGGTTTTTTTCTCTTAAAGGCGCAGTACCGGTTTTTTTTTCAGATTATTTTTTCACTAAATAAAGTGTTTTCAAGCCTTTTTGTGGTCATTACTAGCCTGTTTAACATGTCTGACATTGAGGAAAGCCAATGTTCCATGTGTTTAGAAGCCATTGTGGAACCCCCACTTAAAATGTGTCCCTCATGCACTGAAAGGGCCTTAAATTGCAAAGAACATATTTTAGCTGATAAAAGTATGTCGCAGGGTGATTCTCAGTCAGAAGAGAATCAGGTTATGCCATCTAATTCTCCCCAAGTGTCACAGCCTTTAACGCCCGCACAAGCAACGCCAAGTACTAGTGCGTCTAATTCTTTCACCCTGCAAGATATGGCCGCAGTTATGTCTACTACCCTCACAGAGGTTTTATCTAAACTGCCTGGGTTGCAGGGGAAGCGCAGTAGGTCCGGTGTGAGAGTAAATGCTGAGCCCTCTGACGCTTTATTAGCCATCTCCGATGTACCCTTACAGTGTTCTGAGTTGGGGGTGAGGGAATTGCTGTCTGAGGGAGAGCTTTCTGATTCAGGAAGGGTGTTCCCTCAAACAGACTCGGATATGACGGCTTTTAAGTTTAAGCTAGAACACCTCCACTTGTTTCTCAGGGAGGTTTTAGCGACTCTGGATGATTGTGACCCTATTGTAATTCCACCAGAGAAATTGTGTAAAATGGATAGATATCTAGAGGTTCCTACTTACACTAATGTTTTTCCGGTCCCTAAGAGGATTTCGGACATTGTTACTAAGGAGTGGGATAGACCAGGTATTCCGTTCTCTCCCCCTCCTACTTTTAAGAAAATGTTTCCCATATCTGACACCATTCGGGATTCGTGGCAGACGGTCCCTAAGGTGGAGGGAGCTATTTCTAACCTGGCTAAGCGTACAACTATACCCATTGAGGACAGTTGTGCTTTCAAAGATCCTATGGATAAAAAATTAGAGGGTCTTCTAAAGAAAATATTTATTCATCAGGGTTTTCTTCTGCAACCTATAGCGTGCATTGTTCCTGTAACTACTGCAGCTACTTTTTGGTTCGAGGCTCTAGAGGAGGCTCTTAAGGTTTGAGACCCCATTAGATGATATTCTGGATAGAATTAGGGCTCTCAAGCTAGCTAATTCTTTCATTACAGATGCCGCTTTTCAACTGGCTAAATTAGCGGCACAGAATTCAGGTTTTGCCATTTTAGCGCGTAGAGCGTTATGGCTTAAGTCCTGGTCTGCTGATGTGTCATCAAAATCTAAACTTTTAGCTATTCCTTTCAAGAGTAAGACCCTATTCGGGCCTGAACTGAAATAGATCATTTCTGACATCACTGGAGGAAAAGGCAATGCCCTTCCTCAGGATAAGACAAATAAGATGAGGACCAAGCAAAATAATTTTCGTTCCTTTCGAAACTTCAAAGGTGGTCCCCCTACCTCCTCCCCTGCCGCAAAGCAGGAGGGGAATTTTGCTCAATCCAAGTCAGTCTGGAGACCTAGCCAGACCTGGAATAAGGGTAAACAGGCCAAGAAGCCCGCTGCTGCCACCAAGACAGCATGAAGGGGCAGCCCCCGATCCGGGACCGGATCTAGTAGGGGGCAGACTTTCTCTCTTTGCTCAGGCTTGGGCAAGAGATGTTCAGGACTCCTGGGCTTTAGAAATCGTGACCCAGGGGTATCTTCTAGACTTCAAAGATTCTCCTCCAAGGGGGAGATTTCATCTTTCACGGTTGTCTGTAAACCAGACTAAAAAAGAGGCGTTCTTACGCTGTGTAGAAGACCTATTTACTATGGGTGTAATCTGCCCAGTTCCAAAAGCAGAACAAGGGGCAAGGGTTTTACTCCAATCTGTTCGTGGTTCCCAAAAAAGAGGGAACCTTCAGACCGATTTTAGATCTCAAGATCCTAAACAAATTTCTCTGAGTCCCATCCTTCAGGATGGAGACCATTCAGACAATTTTACCAATGATCCATTAGGGTCAATATATGACAACCGTGGATTTGAAGGATGCATATCTTCACATTCCTATCCACAAAGATCATCACCAGTTCCTCAGGTTCGCCTTCCTGAACAAGCATTACCAGTTTGTGGCTCTTCCCTTCGGGTTGGCCACAGCTCCCAGAATTTTCACAAAAATGCTAGGGTCCCTTTTGGCGGTTCTAAGGCCGCGGGGCATAACAGTTGCTCCTTATCTGGACGATATCTTAATTCAGGCGTCAACTTACCAACTAGCCAAATCTCACACGGACATCGTGTTGGCTTTTCTAAGATCTCACGGGTGGAAGGTGAACGGAAAGAAGAGTTCACTTATCCCTCTCACAAGAGTTCCATTCCTGGGAACTCTGATAGATTCGGTAAACATCAAAAATTTTCTGACGGAGGTCAGAAAATCAAAGATCTTAACCACCTGCCGAGCACTTCATTCCATTCCTCGGCCGTCAGTGGCTCAGTGTATGGAGGTAATTGGACTAATGGTAGCAGCAATGGACATAGTTCCGTTTGCTCGCTTGCATCTCAGACCACTGCAACTGTGCATGCTCAGACAGTGGAATGGGGATTATGTAAATTTATCTCCTCAGATAAATCTGGATCAAGAGACCAGAGACTCTCTTCTTTGGTGGTTGTCACAGGATCATCTGTCCCAGGGAATGTGTTTCCGCAGGCCAGCATGGGTCATAGTGACGACGGACGCCAGCCTATTGGGCTGGGGTGCAGTCTGGATTTCCCTGAAAGCACAGGGTGTGTGGACTCAGGAGGAGGCTCTCCTTCCAATAAATATTCTAGAACTGAGAGCGATATTCAACGCGCTTCAGGCGTGTCCTCAGCTGGCTTTGGCCAGATTCATAAGATTCCAGTCGGACAATATCACAACTGTAGCATATATCAATCATCAGGGGGGAACAAAGAGTTCTCTAGCGATGATAGAGGTTTCCAAAATAATTTGATGGGCAGAGATTCACTCTTGCCATCTATCAGCAATCTATATCCAAGGAGTGGAGAACTGGGAAGTGGATTTTCTAAGTCGTCAGACTTTTCATCCGGGGGAGTGGGAGCTTCATCCGGAGGTGTTTGCACAATTGATTCATCAATGGGGCACACCAGAATTGGATCTGATGGCATCTCGTCAGAATGCCAAACTTCCTTGTTACGGGTCCAGATAAAGGGATCCCCAAGCAGTACTGATAGATGCTCTAGCAGTACCTTGGTCGTTCGACCTGGCTTATGTGTTTCCACCATTTCCTCTCCTTCCTCGTCTGATTGCCAGAATCAAACAGGAGAGGGCTTCAGTGATTTTGATAGCACCTGTGTGGCCACGCAGGACTTGGTATGCAGACCTGGTGGAAATGTCATCTCTACCACCGTGGACACTGCCACTGAGACAGGACCTTCTCATTCAAGGTCCGTTCAAGCATCCAAATCTAGTTTCTCTGCGGCTGACTGCCTGGAGATTGGACGCTTGATTTTATCTAAGCGGGGATTCTCTGAGTCGGTTATAGATACCTTGATTCAGGCTCGAAAGCCTGTCACTAGGAAAATTTACCATAAGATATGGCGTAAATATCTTTATTGGTGTTAATCCAAAGCTACTCATAGAGTAAGATCAGGATTCCTAGGATTTTGTCCTTTCTCCAAGAAGGATTGGAGAAAGGGCTATCAGCTAGTTCCTTAAAGGGACAGATATCTGCTTTGTCAATTTTACTGCACAAGCGTCTGTCAGATGTTCCAGACGTTCAGTCGTTTTGTTAGGCTTTGGTTAGCATTAAGCCTGTGTTTAAACCTGTTGCTCCGCCATGGAGTTTGAATTTAGTTCTTAATGTTCTTCAGGGGGTTCCGTTTGAACCTATGCATTCCATAGATATTAAGCTTCTATCTTGGAAAGTTCTGTTTCTTTCATGTAATTGGCAAGAGTCCATGAGCTAGTGACGGATGGGATATACATTCCTACCAGGAGGGGCAAAGTTTCCCAAACCTCAAAATGCCTATAAATACACCCCCCACCACACCCACAATTCAGTTTTTACAAACTTTGCCTCATATGGAGGTGGTGAAGTAAGTTTTTGCTAGATTTCTACGTTGATATGCGCTTCGCAGCATGCTGAAGCCCGGTTTTCCTCTTAGAGTGCAGTGAATAACAGAGGGATGTGAAGGGAGTATTGCCTATTGAATGCAATGGTCATCCTATCGGGGATCTATTTCATAGGTTCTCTGTTTTCGGTCGTAGAGATTCATCTCCTACCTCCCTTTTCAGATCGACGATATACTCTTATATACCATTACCTCTGCTGATTCTCATTTCAGTACTGGTTTGGCTATCTGCTATATGTAGATGAGTGTCTTTTGGTAAGTATGTTTTCTTTTATTTATGACACTCTCAGCTATGGTTTGGTACTTTATATGTAAAGTTCTAAATATATGTTTTATACTTATATTTGCCATGATTCAGTTTAATCAGTTTATTTCCTTCTTACAGACTGTCAGTTTCATTTTGGGAAATGCATATGAATATAAAAAAAAAAATTCTTACCTGAATATTTTTCAAATTGACTTTTCTTTCTAAATTGCGGGCTATTAGGCTCGCAGGAGCAAAAAATGCTATAATTTATTGCGTCTTTTTTGGCGCGAGAATTACGTTTGACGTTATGATGTAATTTTCGGCGTCTTAGTTGGCGCCGAGAGTTTTCACGTAGTTGCGTCATCTATGACGCTCGTGTTTGTTGCAGTTTTTTTTACATTATTTAAGTCTTTGTTTCTTTTTGCTTCTGGTTTCCAGAGGCTTATTCTGTTTGCATTTTTTCCCATTCCTGAAACTGACATTTAAGGAATTTGATAATTTTGCTTTATATGTTGTTTTTTCTATTACATATTGCAAGATGTCTCAATCTGACCCTGTATCAGAATCTACTTCTGGAATGCTGCTGCCTAATGTCGGTTCTACCAAAGCTAAGTGCATTTGTTGTAAACTTGTGGTAACTGTTTCTCCGGCTGTAGTTTGTGTTAGTTGTCATGATAAACTTTCAAAAGCAGACAATATTTCCATTAGTAGTAATCCATTACCTGTTTTTGTTCCTTCAACATCTAATGTTCAGGATATTCCTGTTAATGTGAGAGAATGTGTTTCTAATTCTATTCAGAAGGCCCTGTCTATTATACCTCCTTCTAATAAACGTAAAAGGTCTTTTAAAACTTCTCATAAATTAGATGAATTTTTAAATGACCGCCAGCATTCTGATTTATCTATCTCTGATGAGGATCTATCTGGTTCAGAAGATTCTGCCTCAGATATTGACACTGACAAATCTTCATATTTATTTAAAATGGAGTTTATTCGTTCTTTATTAAAAGAGGTGTTGATTGCATTAGATATGGAGGAGTCTAGTCCTCTTGATATTAAAACCAGTAAACTATTAAGGTCTACAACTGCCGGGCAGTTCAATTTCCAGAAGCCCACATTTCAGGTATCAGTTGCCTAGAACTTGTGGTCAGTGTTGTGGATAGTAGATCAGATGCTGTGAACTTTATGATTTTGTGTGCGCAGATCGCACTTCTGTGATTTATTTTCTTTTGTTAAACTGGTTATTTATTTTCAAAACCAATAAAAATCTAATTTATAAAAAAAAAAAAAAAAAAAAACAGTTAACGTTTAAATTCGGTTTTTAAGCCTCATGTAGTTATTCCAGAGGTTTTTCCAGTTCCTGATGCTATGTCAGATGTAATTTCTAGGGAATGGAATAGTTTGGGTACTTCATTTACTCCTTCTTTAAGGTTTAAGAGACTGTACCCTTTGCCGTCTCTACTCTTGCTAAACGTACTACTATTCCTACGGCAGATAGTACTTCTTTTAAAGATCCTTTAGATAGGAAGCTTGAATCTTATCTAAGGAAGGCTTATTTATGTTCAGGTCATCTTCTTAGGCCTGCTATTTCTTTGGCTGATGTTGCTGCGGCTTCAACTTTTTGGTTGGAGGCTTTAGCGCAACAAGTACCAGATCATAATGTGTATAGCATTGTTAAGCTACTTGAACATGCTAATAATTTCATTTGTGATGCCATTTTTGATATCATTAGAATTGATGTCAGGTATATGTCTTTAGCTATTTTAGCTAGAAGAGCTTTATGGCTTAAATCTTGGAATGCGGATATGACTTCTAAGTCAACGTTGCTATATCTTTCTTTCCAAGGTAATAAATTGTTTGGTTCTCAGTTGGATTCTATCATTTCAACTGTCACTGGGGGGAAGGGAGCTTTTTTGCCTCAGGATAAAAAATCTAAGGGTAAATTTAGGGCTAACCATTTTCGTTCCTTTCGTCAGAATAAGGAACAGAAGCCTGACCCTTTTCCTAAAGGAACGGTTTCCAATTGGAAGCCTTCTCAGTTCTGGAATAAATCCAAGCCTTTTAGAAAATCAAAACCAGCCCCCAAGTCCGCATGAAGGTGCGTCCCTCATTCCAGCACAGCTGGTAGGGGGCAGACTACGATTTTTCAAAGATGTTTGGATCAATTCAATTCAAAATCATTGGATTCAGAACATTGTTTTTCATGGGTACAAAATAGGTTTCAAGGTAAGACTGTCTGTGAGAAGGTTCTTTCTCTCACACATTCCAGTGAACCCAGTAAAGGCTCAGGCTTTCCTGAAATGTGTTTCAGACCTGGAGTCATCTGAGGTAATTGTGCCAGTTCCGTATCTGGAACGGGGTCTGGGGTTTTATTCAAATCTGTTCATTGTAACAAAGAAAGAGAATTCTTTCAGACCGGTTCTGGATCTAAAAATTTTGAATCGTTATGTAAGAATACCAACATTCAAAATGGTGACTATAAGGACTATTCTGCCTTTTGTTCTGCAAGGGCATTATATGTCCACAATAGACTTACAGGATGCTTATCTTCATATTCCAATTCATCCAGATCACTATCAGTTCCTGAGATTCTCTTTTCTAGACAAGCATTACCAATTTGTTGCTCTTCCTTTTGGCCTAGCAACAGCTCCAAGGATCTTCTCAAAGGTTCTCGGTGCCCTTCTCTCTGTAATCAGAGAGCGGGGTATTGCGGTGTTTCCTTATTTGGACGATATCTTGGTACTTGCTCAGTCTTTACATTCTGCAGAATCTCACACGAATCAACTTGTGTTGTTTCTTCAAGAACATGGTTGGAGGATCAATTTTACAAAAAGTTCCTTGATTCCTCAGACAAGGGTAACCTTTTTAGGATTCCAAATAGATTCAGTATCCATGACTTTGTTTTTAATAGTCTCAGTCATTCTCTTCAGTAGCTATGTGCATGGAGGTTTTAGGTCTCATGACTGCAGCATCGGACGCGATCCCCTTTGCTCGTTTTCACATGAGACCTCTTCAGCTTTGTATGCTGAACCTATAGTGCAGGGATTATACAAAGATATCACAATTGATATCCTTAAATCCCAATACTCGACTATCTCTGACTTGGTGGTTAGATCATCACCGTTTGGTTCAGGGAGCCTCTTTTCTTCGTCCAACCTGGACTGTGATTTCAACAGATGCAAGTCTTTCAGGTTGGGGATCTCTGACAGCGCAGGGGGTTTGGAAATCTCAAAAGGCGAGATTACCAATCAATATTTTGGAACTATGTGCGATTCTTAGAACTCTTCAGTTCTGGCCTCTTCTGAAGAGAGAACCGTTTATTTGTTTTCAGACAGACAATGTCACAACTGTGGCGTATGTCAATCATCAAGGTGGGACTCACAGTCCTCAAGCTATGAAAGAAGTATCTCGGATACTTGCATGGGTGGAATCCAGCTCCTGTCTAATCTCTGCGGTCCATATCCCAGGTATAGACAATTGGGAAGCGGATTATCTCAGTCGCTAGACTTTACATCCGGGAGAATGGTCTCTTCACCCATATGTGTTTCTTCAGATTGTTCAGATATGGGGGCTTCCAGAAATAGATCTGATGGCTTCTTATCTAAACAGGAAACTTCCCAGGTATCTGTCCAGTTCCAGGGATCCTCAGGCGGAAGCAGTGGATGCGTTGTCACTTCCTTGGAATTATCAACCTGCTTATATCTTTCCGCCTCTAGTTCTTTTTCCAAGAGTGATTTTCAAAATCATAATGGAGCATTCGTTTGTACTGCTGGTGGCTCCAGCATGGCCACACAGGTTTTGGTATGCGGATCTTGTTCGGATTTCCAGTTGCCAACCTTGGCCACTTCAGTTAAGTCCAGACCTTCTATCTCAAGGCCCGTTTTTCCATCAGGATCTCAAATCATTAAATTTGAAGCTATGGAGATTGAACGCTTAGTGCTTAGTCATAGAGGTTTCTCTGATTCAGTGATCAATACTATGTTGCAGGCTCGTAAATCTGTGTCTAAAAAGATTTATTACCGAGTTTGGAAGACTTACATTTCATGGTGTTCTTCTCATAAGTTCTCTTGGCATTCTTTTAGAATTCCTAGAATTTTACAGTTTCTTCAGGATGGTTTGGATAAGGGTTTGTCTGCAAGTTCCTTAAAAGACAAATCTCTGCTCTTTCTGTTCCGTTTCACAGAAAAATCTTCCTGACATTCGTTGTTTTGTACAGGCTTTGGTTCGTATCAAGCCTGTCATTAAGTTAATCTCTCCTCCTTGGAGTCTTAATTTGGTTTTGAGAGCTTTACAGGCTCCTCTGTTTGAGCCTATGCATTCTCTGGACATTAAATTACTTTCTTGGAAAGTATTGTTTCTTTTGGCTATCTCTTCTGCTAGACGAGTTTCTGAATTATCTGCTCTTTCTTGTGAGTCTCCTTTTCTGATTTTTCATCAGGATAAGGCGGTTTTGCGGACTTCATTAAAAATTTTACCTAAGGTTGTGAATTCCAACAACATTAGTAGAGAAATTGTTGTTCCTTCGTTGTGTCCTAATCCTAAGAATTCTTTGGATGTGATAAGAACTTTGAAATATTATGTTGAAGCTACTAAAGATTTCAGGAAGACTTCTAGTCTATTTGTTATCTTTTCTGGTTCTAGGAAAGGTCAGAAAGCTTCTGCCATTTCTTTGGCTTCTTGGTTAAAGCTTTTGATTCATCATGCTTATTTGTAGTCGGGTAAATCCCCGCCTCAGAGGATTACGGCTCATTCTACTAAGTCAGTTTCGACTTCCTGGGCTTTTAAGAATGAAGCTTCTGTTGATCAGATTTACAAAGCAGCAACTTGGTCTTCTTTGCATACTTTTACTAAATTCTACCATTTTGATGTTTTCTCTTCTTCAGAAGCAGTTTTTGGTAGAAAAGTTCTTCAGGCAGCTGTTTCAGTTTGATTCTTCTGCTTATAATTTCAGGGTTTTTTTCATTATGAGATTAAAACTTTTTGATTTGGGTTGTGGATTCTTTTTTCAGCGGAATTGGCTGTCTTTATTTTTATCCCTCCCTCTCTAGTGACTCTTGCGTGGAGTTCCACATCTTGGGTATTTGCTATCCCATACGTCACTAGCTCATGGACTCTTGCCAATTACATGAAAGAAAACATAATTTATGTAAGAACTTACCTGATAAATTAATTTCTTTCATATTGCCAAGAGTCCATGAGGCCCACCCTTTTTATGGTGGTTATGCTTTTTTTGTATAAAGCACAATTATTTCCAAATTTCCTTTGTTGATGCTTTCTACTCCTTTCTTTATCACCCCACTGCTTGGCTATTCGTTAAACTGAATTGTGGGTGTGGTGAGGGGTGTATTTATAGGCATTTTGAGGTTTGGGAAACTTTGCCCCTCCTGGTAGGATTGTATATCCCATACGTCACTAGCTCATGGACTCTTGCCAATATGAAAGAAATTAATTTATCAGGCAAGTTCTTACATAAATTGTTTTTTCCCGCCTTTAGTTCTTCTTCCAAGAGTGATCTCCAAAATCAGTCCATGAGGCCCACCCTTTTTTTTTTTTTTTTATTCAATAATTTTTAATGGTTTTTGTGTTTCAAAACATTACATCAGCAAAAGGTTAAATTCAACATTTAAAACATATTTTTAAGTGCAATAACAATTGTTGTCAATCTTGTATTCATCTATAAGATGCTTCCATACAAATAAATAGTCAATCTTCAGTCTTTAAGGTTCTGTCCATCAATAATGCTTCATATCTGGGGGAGATAGAGGGGGTAGAGTAGGGGAAAGGAAAAAGAGGGAGAAGGGGGTAATGAGTGAAAGGATCCTATCAAGAGTTCCAATATTAACCTTAGGCATATTGCTAGCGTATATGTTTTTAGGCTTCTCTAGCGTCTTCCAGACCAGAGAGGCCTTGTTCCCATATAAAGAACATGTCGGTAAAAAAGTCCTATTTTCCCACATAGTAGAAGTGGTGCTTTTCCAGCGTCAAAATGTGCTTTATTTCTTTCATGTAATTAGCAAGAGTCCATGAGCTAGTGACGTATGGGATATACATTCCTACCAGGAGGGGCAAAGTTTCCCAAACCTCAAAATGCCTATAAATACAACCCTCACCACACCCACAAATCAGTTTTACAAACTTTGCCTCCCATGGAGGTGGTGAAGTAAGTTTGTGCTAGATTCTTTGTTGATATGCGCTTTGCAGCAGGTTGGAGCCCGGTTTTCCTCTCCGTGTGCAGTGAATGTCAGAGGGATGTGAAGAGAGTATTGCCTATTTGAATTCAATGATCTCCTTCTACGGGGTCTATTTCATAGGTTCTCTGTTATCGGTCGTAGAGATTCATCTCTTACCTCTTTCAGATCGACGATATACTCTTATATATACCATTACCTCTACTGATTCTCGTTTCAGTACTGGTTTGGCTTTCTACTACATGTAGATGAGTGTCCTGGGGTAAGTAAGTCTTATTTTTGTGACACTCTAAGCTATGGTTGGGCACTTTTATATAAAGTTCTAAATATATGTGTTTAAACATTTATTTGCCTTGATTCAGGATGTTCAACATTCCTTATTTCAGACAGTCGGTTTCATTATTTGGGATAATGCATTTGAATAATCAATTTTTTCTTACCTTAAAATTTGATTTTTTTTCCTGTGGGCTGTTAGGCTCGCGGGGGCTGAAAATGCTTCATTTTATTGCGTCATTCTTGGCGCGGACTTTTTTGGCGCAAAAATTTTCTTTGTCATTTCCGGCGTCATACTTGTCGCCGGAAGTTGCGTCATTTTTTTGACGTTTTTGCGCCAAAAATGTCGGCGTCACCAGATGTGGCGTCATTTTTGGCGCTTAAAGCATTTAGGCGCCAAATAATGTGGGCGTCTTTTTTGGCGCTAAAAAATATGGGCGTCATTATTGTCTCCACATTATTTAAGTCTCATTGTTTATTTGCTTCTGGTTGCTAGAAGCTTGTTCATTGGCATTTTTTCCCATTCCTGAAACTGTCTTTTAAGGAATTTGATCAATTTTGCTTTATATGTTGTTTTTTCTATTACATATTGCAAGATGTCTCAGATTGACCCTGAATCAGAAGATACTTCTGGAAAATTGCTGCCTGATGCTGGATCTACCAAAGTTAAGTGTATTTGTTGTAAACTTGTGGTAACTGTTCCTCCGGCTGTTGTTTGTAATGAATGTCATGACAAACTTGTTAATGCAGATAATATTTCCTTTAGTAATGTTCCATTACCTGTTGCTGTTCCATCAACATCTAATATTCAGGGTGTTCCTGTTAACATAAGAGATTTTGTTTCTAAATCTATTAAGAAGGCTATGTCTGTTATTCCTCCTTCTAGTAAACGTAAAAGGTCTTTTAAAACTTCTCATTTTTCAGATGAATTTTTAAATGAACATCATCATTCTGATTCTGATAATGATTCTTCTGGTTCAGAGGATTCTGTTTCAGAGGTTGATACTGATAAATCTTCATATTTATTTAAAATGGAATTTATTCGTTCTTTGCTTAAAGAAGTCTTAATTGCATTAGAAATAGAGGAATCTGGTCCTCTTGATATTAAATCTAAATGTCTGAATACGGTTTTTAAACCTCCTGTAGTTATTCCAGAGGTTTTTCCCGTCCCTGATGCTATTTCTGAAGTAATTTCCAGGGAATGGAATAATTTGGGTAATTCATTTACTCCTTCTAAACGGTTTAAGCAATTATATCCTGTGCCATCTGACAGATTAGAGTTTTGGGACAAAATCCCTAAGGTTGATGGGGCTATCTCTACTCTTGCTAAACGTACTACTATTCCTACGGCAGATAGTACTTCCTTTAAGGATCCTTTAGATAGAAAAATTGAATCCTTTCTAAGAAAAGCTTACTTATGTTCAGGTAATCTTCTTAGACCTGCTATATCTTTGGCGGATGTTGCTGCAGCTTCAACTTTCTGGTTGGAAGCTTTAGCACAACAAGTAACAGATCATAATACTCATAGCATTGTTAATCTTCTTCAACATGCTAATAATTTTATTTGTGATGCCATCTTTGATATCATTAGGTTTGATGTCAGGTATATGTCTTTAGCTATTTTAGCTAGAAGAGCTTTATGGCTTAAAACTTGGAATGCTGATATGTCTTCTAAGTCAACTTTGCTTTCCCTTTCTTTCCAGGGTAATAAATTGTTTGGTTCACAGTTGGATTCTATTATTTCAACTGTTACTGGGGGGAATGGAACTTTTTTACCACAGGATAAAAAATCTAAAGGTAAATTTAGGTCTGCTAATCGTTTTCGTTCCTTTCATCACAATAAGGAACAAAAGCCTGATCCTTCCCTTACAGGAGCGGTATCAGTTTGGAAACCATCTCCAGTCTGGAATAAATCCAAGCCTTTTAGAAAGCCAAAGCCATCTCCCAAGTCCACATGAAGGTGCGGCCCTCATTCCAGCCCAGCTGGTAGGGGGCAGATTACGATTTTTCAAAGAAATTTGGATCAATTCGATTCACAATCTTTGGATTCAGAACATTGTTTCACAAGGGTACAGAATAGGCTTCAAGATAAGGCCTCCTGCAGAAGAAGATTTTTTCTTTCCCGTGTCCCAATAAATCCAGTGAAGGCTCAAGCATTTCTGAAATGTGTTTCAGATCTAGAGTTGGCTGGAGTAATTATGCCAGTTCCAGTTCGGGAACAGGGGCTGGGGTTTTACTCAAATCTCTTCATTGTACCAAAGAAGGAGAATTCCTTCAGACCAGTTCTGGATTTAAAAATATTGAATCGTTATGTAAGGATACCAACATTCAAAATGGTAACTATAAGGACTATTCTGCCTTTTGTTCAGCAAGGGCATTATATTTCCACAATAGATTTACAAGATGCATATCTGCATATTCCGATTCATCCAGATCACTATCAGTTTCTGAGATTCTCTTTCCTAGACAAGCATTACCAGTTTGTGGCTCTGCCGTTTGGCTTAGCAACAGCTCCAAGGATTTTTACAAAGGTTCTCGGTGCCCTTCTATCTGTAATCAGAGAACAGGGTATTGTGGTATTTCCTTATTTGGACGATATCTTGGTACTTGCTCAGTCTTCACATTTAGCAGAATCTCATACGAATCGACTTGTATCGTTTCTTCGAGAACATGGTTGGAGGATCAATTTACCAAAGAGTTCGTTGATTCCTCAGACAAGGGTAACCTTTTTAGGTTTCCAGATAGATTCAGTGTCCATGACTCTGTCTCTGACGGACAAGAGACGTCTAAAATTGGTTTCAGCTTGTCGAAATCTTCAGTCTCAATCATTCCCTTCGGTAGCCTTATGCATGGAAATTCTAGGTCTTATGACTGCTGCATCGGACGCGATCCCCTTTGCTCGTTTTCACATGCGACCTCTTCAGCTCTGTATGCTGAACCAGTGGTGCAGGGATTATACAAAGATATCTCGATTAATATCTTTAAAACCGATTGTATGACACTCTCTGACGTGGTGGACAGATCACCATTGTTTAGTTCAGGGGGCTTCTTTTGTTCTTCCGACCTGGACTGTGATCTCAACAGATGCAAGTCTGACAGGTTGGGGAGCTGTATGGGGGTCTCTGACAGCACAAGGGGTTTGGGAATCTCAGGAGGCGAGATTACCAATCAACATTTTGGAACTCCGTGCAATTTTCAGAGCTCTTCAGTCGTGGCCTCTTCTAAAGAGAGAGTCGTTCATTTGTTTCCAGACGGACAATGTCACAACCGTGGCATATGTCAATCATCAAGGAGGGACTCACAGTCCTCTGGCTATGAAAGAAGTATCTCGAATACTTGTATGGGCGGAATCCAGCTCCTTTCTAATTTCTGCGGTTCATATCCCAGGTATAGACAATTGGGAAACGGATTATCTCAGTCGCCAAACGTTACATCCGGGCGAATGGTGTCTTCACCCAGAGGTATTTCTTCAGATTGTTCAAATGTGGGGTCTTCCAGAAATAGATCTGATGGCTTCTCATCTAAACAAGAAGCTTCCCAGGTATCTGTCCAGATCCAGGGATCCTCAGGCGGAAGCAGTGGATGCATTGTCACTTCCTTGGAAGTATCATCCTGCTTATATCTTTCCGCCTCTAGTTCTTCTTCCAAGAGTGATTTCCAAGATTCTAAAGGAGCGTTCGTTTGTTCTGCTGGTGGCTCCAGCATGGCCTCACAGGTTTTGGTATGCGGATCTTGTCCGGATGGCTACTTGCCAACCGTGGACTCTTCCGTTAAGACCAGACCTTCTATTGCAAGGTCCTTTTTTCCATCAGGATCTCAAATCCTTCAATTTGAAGTTATGGAGATTGAACGCTTGATTCTCAGTCATAGAGGTTTCTCTGACTCCGTAATTAATACTATGTTACAGGCTCGTAAATCTGTATCTAGGAAGATATATTATCGAGTCTGGAAGACTTACATTTCTTGGTGTTCTTCTCATCATTTTTCTTGGCATTCTTTTAGAATTCCTAGAATTTTACAGTTTCTTCAGGATGGTTTGGATAAAGGTTTGTCTGCAAGTTCCTTGAAAGGACAAATCTCTGCTCTTTCTGTTCTTTTTCACAGAAATATTGCTAGTCTTCCTGATATTCATTGTTTTGTACAGGCTTTGGTTCGTATAAAACCTGTTATTAAGTCAATTTCTCCTCCTTGGAGTTTGAATTTGGTTCTGGGGGCTCTTCAAGTTCCTCCGTTTGAACCTATGCATTCGCTGGATATTAAATTACTTTCTTGGAAAGTTTTGTTTCTTTTGGCCATCTCTTCTGTTGGAAGAGTTTCTGAATTGTCTGCTCTTTCTTGTGAGTCTCCTTTTCTGATTTTTCATCAGGATAAGGCGGTGTTGCGAACTTCATTTAAGTTTTTACCTTAGGTTGTGAATTCTAACAACATTAGTAGAGAAATTGTGGTTCCTTCATTGTGTCCTAATCCTAAGAACTCTAAGGAAAGATCTTGCATTCTTTGGATGTAGTTAGAACTTTGAAATATTATGTTGAAGCTACTAAAGATTTCCGAAAGACTTCTAGTCTATTTGTTATCTTTTCTGGTTCTAGGAAAGGTCAGAAGGCCTTTGCCATTTCTTTGGCGTCTTGGTTAAAGTCTTTGATTCATCATGCTTATGTTGAGTCGGGTAGAACTCCGCCTCAAAGGATTACAGCTCATTCGACTAGGTCAGTCTCTACTTCCTGGGCATTTAGGAATGAAGCTTCAGTTGATCAGATTTGCAAAGCAGCAACTTGGTCTTCTTTGCATACTTTTACTAAATTCTACCATTTTGATGTGTTTTCTTCTTCTGAAGCAGTTTTTGGTAGAAAAGTACTTCAGGCAGCTGTTTCAGTTTGATTCTTCTGCTTATAATTTCAGTTTTTTTCATTATAAGATTTAAACTTTGTTTTGGGTGTGGATTATTTTTCAGCGGAATTGGCTGTCTTTATTTTATCCCTCCCTCTCTAGTGACTCTTGCGTGGAAGATCCACATCTTGGGTATTCATTATCCCATACGTCACTAGCTCATGGACTCTTGCTAATTACATGAAAGAAAACATAATTTATGTAAGAACTTACCTGATAAATTCATTTCTTTCATATTAGCAAGAGTCCATGAGGCCCGCCCTTTTTGTGGTGGTTATGATTTTTTTGTATAAAGTACAATTATTCCAATTCCTTATTTTTTATGCTTTCGCACTTTTTTCTTATCACCCCACTTCTTGGCTATTCGTTAAACTGATTTGTGGGTGTGGTGAGGGGTGTATTTATAGGCATTTTGAGGTTTGGGAAACTTTGCCCCTCCTGGTAGGAATGTATATCCCATACGTCACTAGCTCATGGACTCTTGCTAATATGAAAGAAATGAATTTATCAGGTAAGTTCTTACATAAATTATGTTTCTTTCATGTAATTAGCAAGAGTCCATGAGCTAGTGACGTATGGGATATACATTCCTACCAGGAGGGGCAAAGTTTCCCAAACCTCAAAATGCCTACAAATACACCCCTCACCACACCCACAAATCAGTTTTACAAACTTTGCCTCCTATGGAGGTGGTGAAGTAAGTTTGTGCTAGATTCTACGTTGATATGCGCTCCGCAGCAGGTTGGAGCCTGGCTTTCCTCTCAGCATGCAGTGAATGTCAGAGGGATGTGAGGAGAGTATTGCCTATTTGAATTCAATGATCTCCTTCTACGGGGTCTATTTCATAGGTTCTCTGTTATCGGTCGTAGAGATTCATCTCTTACCTCCCTTTTCAGATCGACGATATACTCTTATATATATACCATTACCTCTACTGATTTTCGTTTCAGTACTGGTTTGGCTTTCTACAACATGTAGATGAGTGTCCTGGGGTAAGTAAGTCTTATTTTCTGTGACACTCTAAGCTATGGTTGGGCACTTTTTTATAAAGTTCTAAATATATGTATTCAAACATTTATTTGCCTTGACTCAGGATGTTCAACATTCCTTATTTTCAGACAGTCAGTTTCATATTTGGGATAATGCATTTGAATCATTTTTTTCTTACCTTAAAATTTGACTTTTTCCCTGTGGGCTGTTAGGCTCGCGGGGGCTGAAAATGCTTCATTTTATTGCGTCATTCTTGGCGCAGACTTTTTTGGCGCAAAATTTTTTTCTGTTTCCGGCGTCATACGTGTCACCGGAAGTTGCGTCATTTTTTACGTTCTTTTGCGCCAAAAGTGTCGGCGTTCCGGATGTGGCGTCATTTTTGGCGCCAAAAGCATTTAGGCGCCAAATAATGTGGGCGTCTTATTTGGCGCTAAAAAATATGGGCGTCACTTTCGTCTCCACATTATTTAAGTCTCATTATTTATTGCTTCTGGTTGCTAGAAGCTTGTTCACTGGCATTTTTTCCCATTCCTGAAACTGTCATTTAAGGAATTTGATTAATTTTGCTTTATATGTTGTTTTTTCTATTACATATTGCAAGATGTCCCACGTTGCAACTGAGTCAGAAGATACTTCTGGAAAATCGCTGCCTGGTGCTGGAACTGCCAAAGCTAAGTGTATCTGCTGTAAACTTTTGGTAGCTGTTCCTCCAGCTGTTGTTTGTATTGAATGTCATGACAAACTTGTTAATGCAGATAATATTTCCTTTAGTAAAGTTCCATTACCTGTTGCTGTTCCGTCAACATCTAATACTCAGAGTGTTCCTGATAACATAAGAGATTTTGTTTCTAAATCCATTATGAAGGCTATGTCTGTTATTCCTCCTTCTAGTAAACATAAAAAGTATTTTAAAACTTCTCATTGTTCAGATGAATTTTTAAATGAACATCATCATTCTGATTCTGATAGTGGTTCTTCTGGTTCAGAGGATTTTGTCTCAGAGGTTGATGCTGATAAATCTTCATATTTATTTAAAATGGAATTTATTCGTTCTTTACTTAAAGAAGTCCTAATTGCATTAGAAATTGAGGATTCTGGTCCTCTTGATACTAAATCTAAACGTTTAGATAAGGTTTTTAAATCTCCTGTAGTTATTCCAGAAGTTTTTCCTGTTCCTGGTGCTATTTCTGAAGTAATTTCCAGGGAATGGAATAATTTGGGTAATTCATTTACTCCTTCTAAACGTTTTAAGCAATTATATCCTGTGCCATCTGACAGATTAGAGTTTTGGGACAAAATCCCTAAGGTTGATGGGGCTGTCTCTACTCTACTTGCTAAGCGTACTACTATTCCTACGGCAGATGGTACTTCCTTTAAGGATCCTTTAGATAGGAAAATTGAATCCTTTCTAAGAAAAGCTTATTTGTGTTCAGGTAATCTTCTTAGACCTGCTATATCTTTAGCGGATGTTGCTGCAGCTTCAACTTTTTGGTTGGAAGCTTTAGCGCAACAAGTTACAGATCATAATTCTCATAGCATTATTATTCTGCTTTAACATGCTAATAATTTTATTTGTGATGCCATCTTTGATATCATTAGAGTTGATATCAGGTATATGTCTCTAGCTATTTTAGCTAGAAGAGCTTTATGGCTTAAAACTTGGAATGCTGATATGTCTTCTAAGTCTACTTTGCTTTCCCTTTCTTTCCAGGGTAATAAATTATTTGGTTCTCAGTTGGATTCTATTATCTCAACTGTTACTGGAGGGAAAGGAACTTTTTTACCTCAGGATAAAAAGTCTAAAGGTAAATTCAGGTCAAATAATCGTTTTCGTTCCTTTCGTCACAACAAGGAACAAAAGCCTGATCCTTCATCCTCAGGAGCGGTATCAGTTTGGAAACCATCTCCAGTCTGGAATAAATCCAAGCCTTTTAGAAAATCAAAGCCAGCTCCTAAGTCCACATGAAGGTGCGGCCCTCATTCCAGCTCAGCTGGTAGGGGGCAGATTACGTTTTTTCAAAGAAATTTGGATCAATTCCCTTCACAATCTTTGGATTCAGAACATTGTTTCAGAAGGGTACATAATTTGGTTTCAAGATAAGACCTCCTGCAAAGAGATTTTTTCTTTCCCGTGTCCCAGTAAATCCAGCGAAGGCTCAAGCATTTCTGAAATGTGTTTCAGATCTAGAGTTGGCTGGAGTAATTTTGCCAGTTCCAGTTCTGGAACAGGGGCTGGGGTTTTATTCAAATCTCTTCATTGTACCAAAGAAGGAGAATTCCTTCAGACCAGTTCTGGATCTAAAAATATTGAATAGTTATGTAAGGATACCAACATTCAAAATGGTAACTGTAAGGACTATCCTGCCTTTTGTTCAGCAAGGGCATTATATGTCTACAATAGATTTACAGGATGCATATCTGCATATTCCGATTCATCCAGATCACTATCAGTTTCTGAGATTCTCTTTCCTAGACAAGCATTACCAGTTTGTGGCTCTGCCGTTTGGCCTAGCAACAGCTCCAAGAATTTTTACAAAGGTTCTCGGTGCCCTTCTGTCTGTAATCAGAGTACAGGGTATTGTGGTATTTCCTTATTTGGACGATATCTTGGTACTAGCTCAGTCTTCACATTTAGCAGAATCTCATACGAATCGACTTGTGTTGTTTCTGCAAGATCATAGTTGGAGGATCAATTTACTAAAAAGTTCATTGATTCCTCAGACAAGGGTAACCTTTTTGGGTTTCCAGATAGATTCAGTGTCCATGACTCTATCTTTGACAGACAAGAGACGTCTAAAATTGATATCAGCTTGTCGAAACCTTCAGTCACAATCATTCCCTTCGGTAGCCTTATGCATGGAAATTCTAGGTCTTATGACTGCTGCATCGGACGCGATCCCCTTTGCTCGTTTTCACATGCGACCTCTTCAGCTCTGTATGCTGAACCAATGGTGCAGGGATTACACGAAGATATCTCAATTAATATCTTTAAAACCGATTGTACGACACTCTCTGATGTGGTGGACAGATCACCATCGTTTAGTTCAGGGGGCTTCTTTTGTTCTTCCGACCTGGACTGTAATTTCAACAGATGCAAGTCTTACAGGTTGGGGAGCTGTGTGGGGGTCTCTGACGGCACAAGGGGTTTGGGAATCTCAGGAGGTGAGATTACCGATCAATATTTTGGAACTCCGTGCAATTTTCAGAGCTCTTCAGTCTTGGCCTCTTCTAAAGAGAGAATCGTTCATTTGTTTTCAGACAGACAATGTCACATCTGTGGCTTACATCAATCATCAAGGAGGGACTCACAGTCCTCTAGCTATGAAAGAAGTATCTCGAATTCTGGTTTGGGCGGAATCCAGCTCCTGTCTAGTTTCTGCGGTTCATATCCCAGGTATAGACAATTGGGAAGCGGATTATCTCAGTCGCCAAACGTTGCATCCGGGCGAATGGTCTCTTCACCCAGAGGTATTTCTTCTGATTGTTCAAATGTGGGAACTTCCAGAAATAGATCTGATGGCCTCTCATCTAAACAAGAAACTTCCCAGGTATCTGTCCAGATCCAGGGATCCTCAAGCGGAAGCAGTGGATGCATTGTCACTTCCTTGGAAGTATCATCCTGCTTATATCTTTCCGCCTCTAGTTCTTCTTCCAAGAGTGATCTCCAAGATTCTGAAGGAATGCTCGTTTGTTCTGCTGGTAGCTCCAGCATGGCCTCACAGGTTTTGGTATGCGGATCTTGTCCGGATGGCCTCTTGCCAACTGTGGACTCTTCCGTTAAGACCAGACCTTCTGTCGCAAGGTCCTTTTTTCCATCAGGATCTCAAATCCTTAAATTTAAAGGTATGGAGATTGAACGCTTGATTCTTAGTCAAAGAGGTTTCTCTGACTCTGTGATTAATACTATGTTACAGGCTCGTAAATCTGTATCTAGGGAGATATAATATAGAGTCTGGAAGACTTATATTTCTTGGTGTCTTTCTCATCATTTTTCCTGGCATTCTTTTAGAATTCCGAGAATTTTACAGTTTCTTCAGGATGGTTTGGAGAAAGGTTTGTCTGCAAGTTCCTTGAAAGGACAAATCTCTGCTCTTTCTGTTCTTTTTCACAGAAAGATTGCTAATCTTCCTGATATTCATTGTTTTGTACAAGCTTTGGTTCGTATAAAACCTGTCATTAAGTCAATTTCTCCTCCTTGGAGTTTGAATTTGGTTCTGGGGGCTCTTCAAGCTCCTCCGTTTGAACCTATGCATTCATTGGACATTAAATTACTTTCTTGGAAAGTTTTGTTCCTTTTTGCCATCTCTTCTGCCAGAAGAGTTTCTGAATTATCTGCTCTTTCTTGTGAGTCTCCTTTTCTGATTTTTCATCAGGATAAGGCGGTGTTGCGAACTTCTTTTGAATTTTTACCTAAGGTTGTGAATTCCAACAACATTAGTAGAGAAATTGTGGTTCCTTCATTATGTCCTAATCCTAAGAATTCTAAGGAGAAATTATTGCATTCTTTGGATGTAGTTAGAGCTTTGAAATATTATGTTGAAGCTACTAAGAATTTCCGAAAGACTTCTAGTCTATTTGTTATCTTTTCCGGTTCTAGGAAAGGTCAGAAGGCCTCTGCCATTTCTTTGGCATCTTGGTTGAAATCTTTAATTCATCATGCTTATGTCGAGTCGGGTAAAACTCCGCCTCAAAGGATTACAGCTCATTCTACTAGGTCAGTTTCTACTTCCTGGGCGTTTAGGAATGAAGCTTCGGTTGATCAGATTTGCAAAGCAGCAACTTGGTCTTCTTTGCATATTTTTACTAAATTCTACCATTTTGATGTGTTTTCTTCTTCTGAAGCTGTTTTTGGTAGAAAAGTACTTCAGGCAGCTGTTTCAGTTTGAATCTTCTGCTTATGTTTTCAGTTTTTTTCATTATAAAATTTAAACTTTATTTTGGGTGTGGATTATTTTTCAGCGGAATTGGCTGTCTTTATTTTATCCCTCCCTCTCTAGTGACTCTTGCGTGGAAAGATCCACATCTTGGGTAGTCATTATCCCATACGTCACTAGCTCATGGACTCTTGCTAATTACATGAAAGAAAACATAATTTATGTAAGAACTTACCTGATAAATTCATTTCTTTCATATTAGCAAGAGTCCATGAGGCCCACCCTTTTTGTGGTGGTTATGATTTTTTTTGTATAAAGCACAATTATTCCAATTCCTTATTTTTTATGCTTTCGCACTTTTTTCTTATCACCACACTTCTTGGCTATTCGTTAAACTGATTTGTGGGTGTGGTGAGGGGTGTATTTGTAGGCATTTTGAGGTTTGGGAAACTTTGCCCCTCCTGGTAGGAATGTATATCCCATACGTCACTAGCTCATGGACTCTTGCTAATATGAAAGAAATGAATTTATCAGGTAAGTTCTTACATAAATTATGTTTTTCTGCTAACCACTAAGTCGGAATGTTTTGGGTTTCCCACATTCTGGGTATCAGTCTCTTTGCGCAAGCTAACATCAGTTGAAGGAGTCTTGTGCGGTACAAGCAGTGTAATGATGGGATGATATTAAGCAAAATGAGTTTAGGGTTAAGCGTGATGTCAAGCCCTAGAATTTTATTAATGCAGCCATCTATCCGTTGCCAGAATTCAGACAGGAGGGGGCAATCCCACCAAATATGTGTCATGGTACCCAACCCTCCACAACGCCTCCAACAAGCTGAAGAAGCATTAGGGTAGATGTATCTGGGGCGTCAGGTACCATCAGTGAGTATTTTGTAATTCATTTCGGATATGAACAACGAGGTTGAGGCAGAATGTGACATTTTGAAACTAGTTCTCCAATCCTCGTCTATAACATTCTCTAATAGTTCCGTTTCCCAATGAAAGTAGGGCGCTGATCTGGGAAAGATCCTCTTAGCATTTTATAAGTTAGCGAGAGATGAGCTCGCTTAATCTTGGGGTTTATACATAACTTCTCAAATGTTGTTAATGGTCTAAATACATTAGCTTTATGTGTGTTGTCAGAGAACGCGTGCCGTATCTGTAGGTATGAATACCAGCTATGGAAGGGTGTTCCTAGCTCGTCCTGTAGCTTAACCTATCTTTGATCCCTCCCGACTCTACCATAAGGTAAATTATGTAAGTGCTCCTCCTTATTTATATGGGTAAAAGAGGGATTTTGTAGAAAAATCTGATTGCCCAGCATAGGGGTAAGAGGCGAGATTGGGGTGGAAATTCCTGCAGTGTATGCTATCACATAGTCCCATACGTCTAGGGTAGCTTTAATATAGTTGTTCTGATATGCTAGTTGCGGTCTGTGATTTTTGGGCATCCATGCAATATCTCTCATATATTTAGTCTTCAAGAGAGAGCTTTCAATTTGCACCCACAATGCGGAATCAGCGGAGTGGGTCCAAGATATCACTCTGGCCATATGCACAGCTCTATAATAGTTTAGGAGGTTTGGAGCATTAAGTCCACCATCCTCTTTGTGCATGTATAGCGTCTGTTGGGAAACTAAAGGTTTTTTGTAGGACCAGATGAATGAGTTAATCATATTCTGCTGGGCTTTTAGGTATGAGACCGGCAAGGCCATCGGCAATGTCTGGAATAGGAATAAGTATTTTGGTATTATCATCATTTTTATAGTGTTCATCCTTCCCATCCAGGATAAATGTCCCTGCCTGTGCCACCCTTCTAATAGTTTTTTTACTGAATTTTGAAAACTAAGATAATTAATTTGGAATAAATCTTGGTGATTGTGTGATATCGTTAACCCTAAATATTTAAGTTTGTCGGCAATCCGAAAAGATGTCTGATATCTTACAAAGCCTATGTCACGGTGAGGTAAATTCAGTAACAAAATACCCAACTTCTCCATATTAATGGAGAAGTTAGATACCTGACCATAGTCCTCTAGGGTTTGTAACAAAGCAGGTAAAGTAGTAGAGGGAGATTGAAGGGTGCGGATCACATCATCAGCAAAAAGTAAGCATTTCTGATGGACGTGGTTATATTGTAAGCCTAATATATCCTTATTTTCCCTGATTTTAATAGCCAAAATCTCTATGGTTATAGCGAACAATAGTGGTGACAGTGGGCACCCCTGGCGGGTACTATTAGTGATTGGAAAGGGTTGGGATACAGTTCCATTTACTCGGACTCTAGCTTGTGGACCGGAATATAACGCTTGGATCCAAGCCACAAAGGCTTCAGAAAAGCCAAACTTTGACAGGGTCCCCCACATAAATTGCCAGCTGACCCTGTCAAAAGCCTTCTCTGCATCGGTCAAGAGGCCCACCCTTTTTATGGTCGTTATGATTTTTTTGTATAAAGCACAATTATTCCAATTCCTTGTTGATGCTTTCGCTCCTTTCTTATCACCCCACTTCTTGGCTATTCGTTAAACTGAATTGTGGGTGTGGTGGGGGTTGTATTTATAGGCATTTTGAGGTTTGGGAAACTTTGCCCCTCCTGGTAGGAATGTATATCCCATACGTCACTAGCTCATGGACTCTTGCCAATATGAAAGAAATGAATTTATCAGGTAAGTTCTTACATAAATTATGTTTTTTAGTTGCTATCTCTTCGGCTCGAAGAGTTTCTGAACTATCTGCATTGCAATGCAACTCTCCTTATCTTGTTTTCCATTCTGATAAGGTGGTTTTGCGTACCAAACCTGGATTCCTTCCTAAGGTTAACACTAGAGAAGCAATAAGCTTCAAGATAGAGTGAGTGCGCCCTTGGGCTAAAAGTATAACACACCATATAAAAATAGTAACCAAATTTACTAAAAAATTTGGTTACTATTTTTATATGGTGTGTTATACTTTTAGCCCAAGGGCGCACTCACTCTATCTTGAAGCTTATTGCTTCTCTAGTGTTTTACTTATGTCTGATACATTACAGGGATTGTATCTTTAGAGTAGTGTATAGTAATACTATCCTGTAGCGCGCACTAATCCCCCCCTTTTTTTATATTCCTTCCTAAGGTTGTTACTAATAAGAATATTAATCAGGAAATTGTTGTTCCTTCCCTGTGTCCTAATCCTTCCTCTAAGAAGGAGCGTCTGTTGCACAACTTGGACGTGGTTCGTGCTTTGAAGTTTTACTTGCAAGCGACCAAAGATTTCCGTCAAACATCTTCTCTGTTTGTTGTCTATTCTGGAAAGCATAGAGGTCAAAAAGCTACGGCTACCTCTCTTTCTTTTTGGCTGAAAAGCATCATCCGTTTGACATACGAGACTGCTGAACAGCAGCCTCCTGAAAGAATTACAGCTCACTCTACTAGAGCGGTGGCTTCCACATGGGCTTTTAAAAATGATGCTTCTGTTGAACAGATTTGTAAGGCTGCGACTTGGTCTTCACTTCATACCTTTTCCAAATTTGATACTTTTGCTTCTTCGGAGGCTATTTTTGGGAGAAAAGTTCTTCAAGCAGTGGTGCCTTCTGTTTAGGCATCTGTCTTGTCCCTCCCATTTATCCGTGTCCTGTAGCTTTGGTATTGTATCCCACAAGTAAAGGATGAATCCGTTGACTCGTCGTATCTTATAGAAGAAAAGTAAATTTATGCTTACCTGATAAATTGATTTCTTCTATGATATGACGAGTCCACGGCCCGCCCTGTCAATTTAAGACAGATTATATTTTTTTGATTTAAAACTTCAGTCACCTCTGCACCTTTTAGTTTCTCCTTTTTCTTCCTATACCTTTGGTCGAATGACTGGGGGGTGGAGTCAAGGGAGGAGCTATATAGACAGCTCTGCTGTGGTGCTCTTTGCCACTTCCTGTTAGCAGGAGCATAATATCCCACAAGTAAAGGATGAATCCGTGGACTCGTCGTATCATAGAAGAAATCAATTTATCAGGTAAGCATAAATTTACTTTTCCGAATACGGTGAGTACACAGAATCATCAATTACTGTTGGGAATATCTCTCCTGGCCAGGAGGAGGCGGCAAAGAGCACCACAGCAAAGCTGTTAAGTATCACTTCCCTTCCCATAACCCCCAGTCATTCGACCAAAGGGAAATGGAGAAAAAAGTAGTAACACAAGGTGTAGACGTGGACTCACCATATCCGGAAATAAATACATTTATCAGGTAAGCATAAATTTTGTTTTCTTTCCTAAGATATGGTGAGTCCACGGAAACATCAATTACTGTTGGGAACCAATACCCAAGCTAGAGGACACCGGTGATTAGGGAGGGACAAGACAGGTAACCTAAACAGAAGGCACCACCTCTTGAAGAACCTTTCTCCCAAAAAGGCAAAAGAATCAAATTTGTAAAATTTGGACAGGGTATGCAGAGAAAACCAAGATGCAGCCTTGCAAATGCGTTCCATAGAAGCTTCACCTTTGAAAACCCAAGAAGAAGAGACAGCCCTAGTGGAATGAGCTGTAATTCTCTCAGGAGACTGCTGCCCAGCAGTCGCATAAACAAAACCAATTATACTTCTCAACCAGAGAGAAAGAGAAGTAGCAGAAGCTTTCTGACCTTTACGTTTCCCAGAGAAACAAACAAACAGGGCAGAAGACTGGCGAAAATCCCTAGTCGCCTGAAATAAAATTTGAAAGCATGCACAACCTCCAAGTTGTGCAACAAACATTCTTCAGAAAAGAAGAACTATGACAGAGAAGGAACACTTTCCTGAGTAAAATTTCTGTCTGAAACCACTTTAGGAAGGAACATAACTTAGTATGAAGAACCGCCTCATTGGCATATAAGATAAGGCGAATCACACTGCAAAGCTGAGAGTTCTGACACTCTCCGAGCAGAAGAGATAGCAATAAGAAACAAACCTTCCAAGATAACAACTTAATATCTATGGAATGTAATAGCTCAATTGGAGCTTACTGCAAAACTTTAAGAACAAAGTTAAGGCTCCTAGGAGGAGCCACAAATCTAAACACAGGCCTAATACTGACCAAGGCCTGACAAAAAGATTGCACATCTGGCACGTCCGCCAGACGCTTATGCAGCAAAAAAGATCATGCAGAAATCTGACTCTTCAGAAAACTGACTGACAAAACCTTTCTCCTGACCTTCCTGTGGAAAGGACAAAATTCTAAGAATTCTGGCCCTACTCCAAGAGTAGCCCTAGGATTCACACCAATAAAGAAATTTATGCCATATTTTATAGAAAATCATTCTCGTAACAGGCTTGCAAGCCTTATCCATGGTCTCAATGACCGACTCAGAAACCACGCTTAGACAAAACTAAGCATTCACTCTCCAAGCAGTCAGCTTCAGAGAAACAAAATTTGGATTAAGGAAGGTACCCTGAAGTAGAAGGTCCTTCCTCAGAGGCATGTTCCAAGGTGGGAGAGACGACCTCTCCACTAGGTCCGCATACCAGAACCTGCGAGGCCACGCAGAGGCTATTAGGTCACCGATCCTCTATCCTGATTGATACGTGCAAAGACTCGTGGAAAGGAGAGCAAACGCAGAAAATAGGTAATAAGTAATATCTTACAGCGCTCAAAATATCCCAATACTGCTTTATGATAATGGGGTGCCTAGCTGCCCCTGAGGTTGATATATATTGTGGTTGAATATCAGAAAGCGCCCAACTAGAGGCTATGGGAGGTGGGTTTAAATGTCTAACACATCCTAAAACATTTAAACCCACCTCCCATAGCCTCTAGTTAGGCGCTTTCTGATATTCAACCACAGGAGAAAATAGGTAAGCCAGCCTGAAAAACCAAGGGATCTCCAGAGCATCTAACAGAGCGGCCTGTGGATCCCTTGACTTGAAACGTACCTTAGAAGCTTGGCATTTTGCCAAGACGCCAACAGATCCAACGCCAGCACCCCCATTTGAGGATTAAGCTGGAGAACAGATCTGGATGTAATTCCCACTCCCCGTGCTGAAATATCTGTCCAGAAGTTCAATTCCCAATTGACCACCCCTGGAAAGTGGAAGACAGACAGCAAAAGTGAGCTTCCGCTCACTGAACAATCCAAGTCACCTCCTACATGGCTAAGGACCTCTGAGTTTCTTCCCCGGGGGTTGATATAAACCTATAAACATATAAAACAAGGAAGAAGACTACACAAATCAGTGCAGTACAAAAGTCTAGGAACAAACAGCACCTATAAGATTATATAGTTCTATGTAAAAAGGGGACAAACATGCGCACTCTGTGCAAAAATTCAAAAATACATTTATTAATGAAAACATATAGATGAGAATCTATTAAGGTCCCCCAAAAAAAATCACCCTAGTAGATGGAACAAGGGAACTCTACTCCAGATTCATTTACCATCCATGGAAAGAGAGTTTGCTCGAAGGAAAGGTGACACCTGAAACTATATATTGTCCAGGAAGGTACCCTCACAGTGTCCCAAGACTTAGGCCTAGATTTGGAGTTTGGCGGTAGCCGTCAAAACCAGCGTTAGAGGCTCCTAACGCTGGTTTTGGCCGCCCGCTGGTATTTGGAGTCAGTGATTAAAGGGTCTAACGCTCACTTTTCAGCCGCGACTTTTCCATACCGCAGATCCCCCTACGCCATTTGCGTATCCTATATTTTCAATGGGATCTTTCTAACGCCGGTATTTAGAGTCGTTTCTGAAGTGAGCGTTAGAGCTCTAACGACAAAATTCCAGCCGCCTGAAAATAGCAGGAGTTAAGAGCTTTCTGGCTAACGCCGGTTCATAAAGCTCTTAACTACTGTACCCTAAAGTACACTAACACCCATAAACTACCTATGTACCCCTAAACCGAGCTCCCCCCACATCGCCGCCACTCGATTAAAATTTTTAACCCCTAATCTGCCGACCGCCACCTACGTTATACTTATGTACCCCTAATCTGCTGCCCCTAACCCCGCCGACCCCTGTATTACATTTATTAACCCCTAACCTGCCCCCCACAACATCGCCGCCAGCTACTTAAAATAATTAACCCCTAATCTTCCGACCGCAAAGCGCCGCCACCTACGTTATCCCTATGTACCCCTAATCTGCTACCCCTAACACCGCCGACCCCTATATTATATTTATTAACCCCTAATCTGCCCCCCTCAACGTCGCCGACACCTGCCTACACTTATTAACCCCTAATCTGCCGAGCGGACCTGAGCGCTACTATAATAAAGTTATTAACCCCTAATCCGCCTCACTAACCCTATAATAAATAGTATTAACCCCTAATCTGCCCTCCCTAACATCGCCGACACCTAACTTCAATTATTAACCCCTAATCTGACGACCGGAGCTCACCGCTATTCTAATAAATGTATTAACCCCTAAAGCTAAGTCTAACCCTAACACTAACACCCCCATAACTTAAATATAATTTACATCTAACTAAATAAATTAACTCTTATTAAATAACTTATTCCTATTTAAAGCTAAATACTTACCTGTAAAATAAATCCTAATATAGCTACAATATAAATTATAATTATATTATAGCTATTTTAGGATTAATATTTATTTTACAGGCAACTTTGTAATTATTTTAACCAGGTACAATAGCTATTAAATAGTTAAGAACTATTTAATAGTTACCTAGTTAAAATAATAACAAATTTACCTGTAAAATAAATCCTAACCTAAGATATAATTAAACCTAACACTACCCTATCAATAAAAAAATTAAATAAACTACCTACAATTACCTACAATTAACCTAACACTACACTATCAATAAATTAATTAAACACAATTGCTACAAATAAATACAATTAAATAAACTAGCTAAAGTACAAAAAATAAAAAAGAACTAAGTTACAAAAAATAAAAAAATATTTACAAACATAAGAAAAATATTACAACAATTTTAAACTAATTACACCTACTCTAAGCCCCCTAATAAAATAACAAAGCCCCCCAAAATAAAAAATTCCCTACCCTATTCTAAATTAAAAAAGTTACAAGCTCTTTTACCTTACCAGCCCTGAACAGGGCCCTTTGCGGGGCATGCCCCAAGAATTTCAGCTCTTTTGCCTGTAAAAGAATAAATACAATACCCCCCCCCCAACATTACAACCCACCACCCACATACCCCTAATCTAACCCAAACCCCCCTTAAATAAACCTAACACTAAGCCCCTGAAGATCTTCCTACCTTGTCTTCACCATCCAGGTTCACCGATCCGTCCTGAAGAGCTCCTCCGATGTCCTGATCCAAGCCCAAGCGGGGGCTGAAGAGGTCTATGATCCGGTCAAAGTCTTCATCCAAGCGGGGCAGAAGAGGATCTTCCATCCGATTGAAGTCATCATCCAGGCGGCATCTTCTATGTTCTTCCATCCGGAGCGAAGCGGCAGGATCCTGAAGACCTCCAGCGCGGAACATCCATCCGGACCGACGACTGAACGACGAATGACTGTTCCTTTAAGGGACGTCATCCAAGATGGCGTCCCTCGAATTCCGATTGGCTGATAGGATTCTATCAGCCAATCGGAATTAAGGTAGGAATTTTCTGATTGGCTGATGGAATCAGCCAATCAGAATCAAGTTCAATCCGATTGGCTGATCCAATCAGCCAATCAGATTGAGCTCGCATTCTATTGGCTGTTCCGATCAGCCAATAGAATGCGAGCTCAATCTGATTGGCTGATTGGATCGGCCAATCGGATTGAACTAGATTCTGATTGGCTGATTCCATCAGCCAATCAGAAAATTCCTACCTTAATTCCGATTGGCTGATAGAATCCTATCAGCCAATCGGAATTCGAGGGACGCCATCTTGGATGACGTCCCTTAAAGGAACAGTCATTCGTCGTTCAATCGTCGGTCCGGATGGATGTTCCGCGCTGGAGGTCTTCAGGATCCTGCCGCTTCGCTCCGGATGGAAGACCATAGAAGATGCTGCCTGGATGATGACTTCAATCGGATGGAAGATCCTCTTCTGCCCCGCTTGGATGAAGACTTTGACCGGATCATGGACCTCTTCAGCCCCTGCTTGGGCTTGGATCAGGACATCGGAGGAGCTCTTCAGGATGGATCGGTGAACCTGGATGGTGAAGACAAGGTAGGAAGATCTTCAGGGGCTTAGTGTTAGGTTTATTTAAGGGGGGTTTGGGTTAGATTAGGGGTATGTGGGTGGTGGGTTGTAATGTTGGGGGGGGGGTATTGTATTTATTCTTTTACAGGCAAAAGAGCTGAAATTCTTGGGGCATGCCCCGCAAAGGGCCCTGTTCAGGGCTGGTAAGGTAAAAGAGCTTGTAACTTTTTTAATTTAGAATAGGGTAGGGAATTTTTTATTTTGGGGGGCTTTGTTATTTTATTAGGGGGCTTAGAGTAGGTGTAATTAGTTTAAAATTGTTGTAATATTTTTCTTATGTTTGTAAATATTTTTTTTATTTTTTGTAACTTAGTTCTTTTTTATTTTTTGTACTTTAGCTAGTTTATTTAATTGTATTTATTTGTAGGAATTGTGTTTAATTAATTTATTGATAGTGTAGTGTTAGGTTAATTGTAGGTAATTGTAGGTAGTTTATTTAATTTTTTTATTGATAGGGTAGTGTTAGGTTTAATTATATCTTAGGTTAGGATTTATTTTACAGGTAAATTTGTTATTATTTTAACTAGGTAACTATTAAATAGTTCTTAACTATTTAATAGCTATTGTACCTGGTTAAAATAATTACAAAGTTGCCTGTAAAATAAATATTAATCCTAAAATAGCTACAATGTAATTATAATTTATATTGTAGCTATATTAGGATTTATTTTACAGGTAAGTATTTAGCTTTAAATAGGAATCATTTATTTAATAAGAGTTAATTAATTTCGTTAGATGTAAATTATATTTAAGTTATGGGGGTGTTAGGGTTAGGGTTAGACTTAGCGTTAGGGGTTAATACATTTATTAGAATAGCGGTGAGCTCCGCTCGGAAGATTAGGGGTTAATAATTGAAGTTAGGTGTCGGCGATGTTAGGGAGGGCAGATTAGGGGTTAATACTATTTATTATAGGGTTAGTGAGGCGGATTAGGGGTTAATAACTTTATTATAGTAGCGCTCAGGTCCGCTCGGCAGATTAGGAGTTAATAAGTGTAGGCAGGTGTCGGCGACGTTGAGGGGGGCAGATTAGGGGTTAATAAATATAATATAGGGGTCGGCGATGTTAGGGCAGCAGATTAGGGGTACATAGGGATAACGTAGGTTGCGGCGGTGTACGGAGCGGCAGATTAGGGGTTAAAAAAATATGCAGGGGTCAGCGATAGCGGGGGCGGCAGATTAGAGGTTAATAAGTGTAAGGTTAGGGGTGTTTAGACTCGGGGTACATGTTAGAGTGTTAGGTGCAGACGTAGGATGTGTTTCCCCATAGGAAACAATGGGGCTGCGTTAGGAGCTGAACGCTGCTTTTTTGCAGGTGTTAGGTTTTTTTTCAGCTCAAACAGCCCCATTGTTTCCTATGGGAGAATCGTGCACGAGCACGTTTTTGAGGCCGGCCGCGTCCGTAAGCAACTCTGGTATCGAGAGTTGCATTTGTGGTAAAAATGCTCTACGCTCCTTTTTTGGAGCCTAACGCAGCATTTGTTTGAACTCTCGATACCAGAGTTAAATTTATGGTGCGGCCAGAAAAAAGCCCGCGGAGCGTTAACAGCCCTTTTACCGCCAAACTCCAAATCTAGGCCTTAGTCTTTTTAGGATGATGAAACCCGAATCATGGGAACAATATATACACATCCTTCAGGTCTATGTTCGTTATGAACAGACCCTCTTGAACCAAAGTAGAATGGATACTACTTTGAAGGTCAGAACCTGAGAAACTCGAGGTAAATACCTAGATCCCGTTCTGAGACTGGAACCATCACTCACAAAGAGGAAGGCCCTGAACCCAGTTCAAGGAATACCTCTCATCATACCTGGATTGCAGATACTCTAGAAAGAAAAATCTTCCCCTGGGAGGAAATCTTAGGTTCGACTAAGTTTGGTTGGATTCCAACAAACATGACTGACCCTGCAGAAAGAGGATAAGGAGAACATTCCTTTAGCCTTACTGTCTTGACGAGTGGTAGAAAAACCTTATTTCACCTATCAGAGGATAATTCTGCCAGACCGAGTTCAAACAAGGTTTAATCCTTGAAAGGAAATGCCAGAAGCGTGGATTTGGAGGCAACATAAAAATGAACCTGCAACTGCAGAACTATAAAGCCTAGGCTGTACCACTAAGCCACAGGTAGGCTTCTCAGCTGCCCAAGAATTTAGCCACAATGCCTGGTGGGCTAGCACAGCAAGTCTAATAAGACGAGGCATTGCTCTAAATGAACAAATGACCTCCCGCTTCTTATCCATGGATCCGTAAAGGAGCAGCTATCCTCCATAGAGATCTAAATTCTCTGAACCATAGTAGAAAAGCTCCCTTCTACTAGGGTACCATGCATTAAAATGGAGACAGCGATAGGAAGATCCTTTAAAGCACAGGAGACAGGGAGAAAGGTATCCCTAGATTCTCCTTTTCCTGTGAAAATATCCAAGGCACGTCTAGAGAAACTTCCTCATAGGAAGGAACAACCTAGAAATGATAAAAACGTTCAAAGGTTGATGACAGAGGTATTGATGTTGTCGAAGTAGCCAAAACCTCCTTTAACAGTACATGAGGTGTGCAAACATACATCTGAAGGAGAACACTTCAGCATCAGATGAAGGAATTATACTGTCCGAATCTGAGATTTTACCCACAGAAGCTACCGGCGAATTCTCCTCACCAGACTTAGGAGAGAGAGTAACCTGTGTAGCAGAATGAGGAGCAGAAACCTTACTATCTGAATCTTCAAATGTCCTCTTGCGTTTTCCCTATAGGATAGGAAAAGCAGTTAAAACCGCAGATACCACAGAGGAACTGTAAAATCTGCAAGCAAATACACTCTTCCAAGAGTTTGAGAGTTAATGCAGGGCACTGCATGTGACACCATAAAGGCTTGGGACGTTAAAGGAGAAAGCTGTGGCATTGCCTGACCAGCATCATCCTGAGAGACATGAGACTCAAAAATGTAAAAATTCTCATTCAAATCACGGCAGAGCAGACATATGTGCATAGGCGAGTAGAGTTCTAGCTCTGTGTACAAATACAAAAAAATATTTCTTTCATGTAATTAGCAAGAGTCCATGAGCTAGTGACGTATGGGATATACATTCCTACCAGGAGGGGCAAAGTTTCCCAAACCTCAAAATGCCTATAAATACACCCCTCACCACACCCACAATTCAGTTTTACAAACTTTGCCTCCTATGGAGGTGGTGAAGTAAGTTTGTGCTAGATTCTACGTTGATATGCGCTCCGCAGCAAGTTGGAGCCCGGTTTTCCTCTCAGCGTGCAGTGAATGTCAGTGGGATGTGAGGAGAGTATTGCCTATTTGAATGCAGTGATCTCCTTCTACGGGGTCTATTTCATAGGTTCTCTGTTATCGGTCGTAGAGATTCATCTCTTACCTCCCTTTTCAGATCGACGATATACTCTTATTTATATACCATTACCTCTGCTGATTTTCGTTTCAGTACTGGTTTGGCTTTCTACAAACATGTAGATGAGTGTCCTGGGGTAAGTAAATCTTATTTTCTGTGACACTCTAAGCTATGGTTGGGCACTTTATTTATAAAGTTCTAAATATATGTATTCAAACATTTATTTGCCTTGACTCAGAATGTTCAACATTCCTTATTTTCAGACAGTCAGTTTCATATTTGGGATAAATGCGTTTGAATCAATCATTTTTTCTTACCTTAAAAATTTGACTTTTTTTCCCTGTGGGCTGTTAGGCTCGCGGGGGCTGAAAATGCTTCATTTTATTGCGTCATTCTTGGCGCGGACTTTTTTGGCACAAAAAATCTTTTCTGTTTCTGGCGTCATACGTGTCGCCGGAAGTTGCGTCATTTTTTGACGTCCTTTTGCGCCAAAAATGTCGGCGTTCCGGATGTGGCGTCATTTTTGGCGCCAAAAAGCATTTAGGCGCCAAACAATGTGGGCGTATTATTTGGCGCCAAAAAATATGGGCGTCGCTTTTGTCTCCACATTATTTCAGTCTCATTTTTTCTTTGCTTCTGGTTACTAGAAGCTTGTTTATTGGCATTTTTTCCCATTCCTGAAACTGTCATTTAAGGAATTTGATCAATTTTGCTTTATATGTTGTTTTTTCTCTTACATATTGCAAGATGTCTCACGTTGCATCTGAGTCAGAAGATACTTCAGGAAAATCGCTGTCTAGTGCTGGAACTACCAAAGCTAAGTGTATCTGCTGTAAACTTTTGGTAGCTATTCCTCCGGCTGTTGTTTGTATTAATTGTCATGACAAACTTGTTAAAGCAGATAATATTTCCTTTAGTAATGTACCATTGCCTGTTGCAGTTCCCTCAAAATCTAAGGTGCAGAATGTTCCTGATAACATAAGAGATTTTGTTTCTGAATCCATCAAGAAGGCTATGTCTGTTATTTCTCCTTCTAGTAAACATAAAAAATCTTTTAAAACTTCTCTCTCTACAGATGAATTTTTAAATGAACATCATCATTCTGATTCTGATGACTCTTCTGGTTCAGAGGATTCTGTCTCAGAGATTGATGCTGATAAATCTTCATATTTATTTAAAATTGAATTTATTCGTTCTTTACTTAAAGAAGTACTAATTGCTTTAGAAATAGAGGATTCTGGTCCTCTTGATACTAATTCTAAACGTTTAGATAAGGTGTTTAAATCTCCTGTGGTTATTCCAGAAGTTTTTCCTGTTCCTAATGCTATTTCTGAAGTAATTTCCAGAGAATGGGATAAATTGGGTAATTCATTTACTCCTTCTAAACGTTTTAAGCAATTATATCCTGTGCCGTCTGACAGATTAGAATTTTGGGACAAAATCCTTAAAGTTGATGGGGCTATTTCTACCCTTGCTAAACGTACTACTATTCCTACGTCAGATGGTACTTCGTTTAAAGATCCTTTAGATAGGAAAATTGAATCCTTTCTAAGAAAAGCTTATCTGTGTTCAGGTAATCTTCTTAGACCTGCTATATCTTTGGCGGATGTTGCTGCAGCTTCAACTTTTTGGTTGGAGACTTTAGCACAACAAGTAACAGATCATGATTCTCATAATATTATTATTCTTCTTCAGCATGCTAATAATTTTATCTGTGATGCCATTTTTGATATTATCAGAGTTGATGTCAGGTTTATGTCTCTAGCCATTTTAGCTAGAAGAGCTTTATGGCTTAAAACTTGGAATGCTGATATGGCTTCTAAATCAACTCTACTTTCCATTTCTTTCCAGGGTAACAAATTATTTGGTTCTCAGTTGGATTCCATTATCTCAACTGTTACTGGTGGGAAAGGAACTTTTTTACCACAGGATAAAAAATCTAAGGGTAAAAACAGGGCTAATAATCGTTTTCGTTCCTTTCGTTTCAACAAAGAACAAAAGCCTGATGCTTCATCCTCAGGAGCAGTTTCAGTTTGGAAACCATCTCCAGTCTGGAATAAATCCAAGCCTTCTAGAAAGGCAAAGCCTGCTTCTAAGTCCACATGAAGGTGCGGCCCTCATTCCAGCTCAGCTGGTAGGGGGCAGGTTACGTTTTTTCAAAGAAATTTGGATCAATTCTGTTCACAATCTTTGGATTCAGAACATTGTTTCAGAAGGGTACAGAATTGGTTTCAAGATGAGACCTCCTGCAAAGAGATTTTTTCTTTCCCGTGTCCCAGTAAATCCAGTGAAAGCTCAAGCATTTCTGAATTGTGTTTCAGATCTAGAGTTGGCTGGAGTAATTTTGCCAGTTCCAGTTCTGGAACAGGGGATGGGGTTTTATTCAAATCTCTTCATTGTACCAAAGAAGGAGAATTCCTTCAGACCAGTTCTGGATCTAAAAATATTGAATCGTTATGTAAGGATACCAACGTTCAAAATGGTAACTGTAAGGACTATCTTGCCTTTTGTTCAGCAAGGGCATTATATGTCCACAATAGATTTACAGGATGCTTATCTGCATATTCCGATTCATCCAGATCATTATCAGTTCCTGAGATTCTCGTTTCTGGACAAGCATTACCAGTTTGTGGCTCTGCCGTTTGGCCTAGCTACAGCTCCAAGAATTTTTACAAAGGTTCTCGGTGCCCTTCTGTCTGTAATCAGAGAACAGGGTATTGTGGTATTTCCTTATTTGGACGATATCTTGGTACTTGCTCAGTCTTTACATTTAGCAGAATCTCATACGAATCGACTTGTGTTGTTTCTTCAAGATCATGGTTGGAGGATCAATTTACCAAAAAGTTCATTGATTCCTCAGACAAGGGTAACTTTTCTGGGTTTCCAGATAGATTCAGTGTCCATGACTCTGTCTTTAACAGACAAGAGACGTCTAAAATTGATTTCAGCTTGTCGAAACCTTCAGTCACAATCATTCCCTTCGGTAGCCTTATGCATGGAAATTCTAGGTCTTATGACTGCTGCATCGGACGCGATCCCCTTTGCTCGTTTTCACATGCGACCTCTTCAGCTCTGTATGCTGAATCAATGGTGCAGGGATTACACAAAGATATCTCAATTAATATCTTTAAAACCGATTGTACGACACTCTCTAACGTGGTGGACAGATCACCATCGTTTAATTCAGGGGGCTTCTTTTGTGCTTCCGACCTGGACTGTAATTTCAACAGATGCAAGTCTCACAGGTTGGGGAGCTGTGTGGGGATCTCTGACGGCACAAGGAGTTTGGGAATCTCAGGAGGTGAGATTACCGATCAATATTTTGGAACTCCGTGCAATTTTCAGAGCTCTTCAGTCTTGGCCTCTTCTGAAGAGAGAATCGTTCATTTGTTTTCAGACAGACAATGTCACAACTGTGGCATACATCAATCATCAAGGAGGGACTCACAGTCCTCTGGCTATGAAAGAAGTATCTCGAATTCTGGTTTGGGCGGAATCCAGCTCCTGTCTAATCTCTGCGGTTCATATCCCAGGTATAGACAATTGGGAAGCGGATTATCTCAGTCGCCAAACGTTGCATCCGGGCGAATGGTCTCTTCACCCAGAGGTATTTCTTCAGATTGTTCAAATATGGGAGCTTCCAGAAATAGATCTGATGGTGTCTCATCTAAACTAGACACTTCCCAGGTATCTATCCAGATCCCGGGATCCTCAGGCGGAAGCAGTGGATGCATTATCGCTTCCTTGGAAGTATCATCCTGCTTATATCTTTCCGCCTCTAGTTCTTCTTCCAAGAGTAATCTCCAAGATTCTGAAGGAATGCTCGTTTGTTCTGCTGGTAGCTCCGGCATGGCCTCACAGGTTTTGGTATGCGGATCTTGTCCGGATGGCCTCTTGCCATCCGTGGACTCTTCCGCTACGACCAGACCTTCTGTCGCAAGGTCCTTTTTTCCATCAGGATCTCAAATCCTTAAATTTAAAGGTATGGAGATTGAACGCTTGATTCTTAGTCAAAGAGGTTTCTCTGACTCTGTGATTAATACTATGTTACAGGCTCGTAAATCTGTATCCAGAGAGATATTTTATAGAGTCTGGAAGACTTATATTTCTTGGTGTCTTTCTCATCATTTTTCTTGGCATTCTTTTAGAATTCCAAGAATTTTACAGTTTCTTCAGGATGGTTTCGATAAAGGTTTGTCCGCAAGTTCCTTGAAAGGACAAATCTCTGCTCTTTCTGTTCTTTTTCACAGAAAGATTGCTAATCTTCCTGATATTCATTGTTTTGTACAAGCTTTGGTTCGTATAAAACCTGTCATTAAGTCAATTTCTCCTCCTTGGAGTTTGAATTTGGTTCTAGGTGCTCTTCAAGCTCCTCCGTTTGAACCTATGCATTCATTGGACATTAAATTACTTTCTTGGAAAGTTTTGTTCCTTTTGGCAATCTCTTCTGCCAGAAGAGTTTCTGAATTATCTGCTCTTTCTTGTGAGTCTCCTTTTCTGATTTTTCATCAGGATAAGGCAGTGTTGCGAACTTCTTTTGAATTTTTACCTAAAGTTGTGAATTCCAACAACATTAGTAGAGAAATTGTGGTTCCTTCATTATGTCCTATTCCTAAGAATTCTAAGGAGAAATCGTTACATTCTTTGGATGTTGTTAGAGCTTTGAAATATTATGTTGAAGCTACTAAGTCTTTCCGAAAGACTTCTAGTTTATTTGTTATCTTTTCCGGTTCTAGAAAAGGCCAGAAAGCTTCTGCCATTTCTTTGGCATCTTGGTTGAAATCTTTAATTCATCTTGCCTATGTTGAGTCGGGTAAAACTCCGCCTCAAAGGATTACAGCTCATTCTACTAGGTCAGTTTCTACTTCCTGGGCGTTTAGGAATGAAGCTTCGATTGATCAGATTTGCAAAGCAGCAACTTGGTCCTCTTTGCATACTTTTACTAAATTCTACCTTTTTGATGTATTTTCTTCTTCTGAAGCAGTTTTTGGTAGAAAAGTACTTCAGGCAGCGGTTTCAGTTTGAATCTTCTGCTTATGTTTTTCATTAAACTTTATTTTGGGTGTGGATTATTTTCAGCAGGAATTGGCTGTCTTTATTTTATCCCTCCCTCTCTAGTGACTCTTGCGTGGAAAGATCCACATCTTGGGTAATCATTATCCCATACGTCACTAGCTCATGGACTCTTGCTAATTACATGAAAGAAAACATAATTTATGTAAGAACTTACCTGATAAATTCATTTCTTTCATATTAGCAAGAGTCCATGAGGCCCACCCTTTTTTTTGTGGTGGTTATGATTTTTGTATAAAGCACAATTATTCCAATTCCTTATTTTATATGCTTTCGCACTTTTTTATCACCCCACTTCTTGGCTATTCGTTAAACTGAATTGTGGGTGTGGTGAGGGGTGTATTTATAGGCATTTTGAGGTTTGGGAAACTTTGCCCCTCCTGGTAGGAATGTATATCCCATACGTCACTAGCTCATGGACTCTTGCTAATATGAAAGAAATGAATTTATCAGGTAAGTTCTTACATAAATTATGTTTCTCCAACATAGGTGTGTCCGGTCCACGGCGTCATCCTTACTTGTGGGATATTCTCTTCCCCAACAGGAAATGGCAAAGAGCCCAGCAAAGCTGGTCACATGATCCCTCCTAGGCTCCGCCTACCCCAGTCATTCTCTTTGCCGTTGTACAGGCAACATCTCCACGGAGATGGCTTAGAGATCCTTGGGCGCTAGAAATAGTCTCCCAGGGTTATCTTCTGGAATTCAAGGGACTTCCCCCAAGGGGGAGGTTCCACAGGTCGCAGTTGTCTTCAGACCACATAAAAAGACAGGCGTTCTTACATTGTGTAGAAGACCTGTTAAAAATGGGAGTGATTCATCCTGTTCCATTAAGAGAACAAGGGATGGGGTTCTACTCCAATCTGTTCATAGTTCCCAAAAAAGAGGGAACGTTCAGACCAATCCTAGATCTCAAGATCTTAAACAAATTTCTCAAGGTCCCATCGTTCAAGATGGAAACCATTCGAACTATCCTTCCTTCCATCCAGGAAGGTCAATTCATGACCACGGTGGATTTAAAGGATGCGTATCTACATATTCCTATCCACAAGGAACATCATCGGTTCCTAAGGTTTGCATTCCTGGACAAACATTACCAGTTCGTGGCGCTTCCTTTCGGATTAGCCACTGCTCCAAGGATTTTCACAAAGGTACTAGGGTCCCTTCTAGCGGTGCTAAGACCAAGGGGCATTGCAGTAGTACCTTACCTGGACGACATTCTGATTCAAGCGTCGTCCCTTCCTCAAGCAAAGGCTCACACGGACATTGTCCTGGCCTTTCTCAGATCTCACGGCTGGAAAGTGAACGTGGAAAAGAGTTCTCTATCCCCGTCAACAAGGGTTCCCTTCTTGGGAACAATTAT
The DNA here is from genome assembly GCF_027579735.1 of Bombina bombina. Lineage (NCBI taxonomy): Eukaryota > Metazoa > Chordata > Amphibia > Anura > Bombinatoridae > Bombina > Bombina bombina. The sequence continues at coordinate 44,352,163 of NC_069505.1, read as the reverse complement.
AGACTCCTTAGAAATGAGGATCTTTCTAACAGAGGCCAGAAAAACAAAGCTTCTGGACTCTTGTCGGATACTTCATTCCGTTCCTCTTCCTTCCATAGCTCAGTGCATGGAAGTGATCGGTTTGATGGTGGCGGCGATGGACATAGTTCCTTTTGCGCGCATTCATCTAAGACCATTACAACTGTGCATGCTCAGTCAGTGGAATGGGGACTATACAGACTTGTCTCCGAAGATACAAGTAAATCAGAGGACCAGAGACTCACTCCGTTGGTGGCTGTCCCTGGACAATCTGTCTCAAGGGATGATGTTCCACAGACCAGAGTGGGTCATTGTCACGACCGACGCCAGTCTGATAGGCTGGGGCGCGGTCTGGGGATCCCTGAAAGCTCAGGGTCTTTGGTCTCGGGAAGAATCTCTTCTACCGATAAATATTCTGGAACTGAGAGCGATATTCAATGCTCTCCAGGCCTGGCCCCAGCTTGCGAGGACCAGGTTCATACGGTTTCAATCAGACAACATGACGACTGTTGCGTACATCAACCATCAGGGGGGAACAAGAAGTTCCCTAGCGATGGAAGAAGTAACCAAAATTATTCTTTGGGCGGAGTCTCACTCCTGCCACCTGTCTGCTATCCACATCCCAGGAGTGGAAAATTGGGAAGCGGATTTTCTGAGTCGGCAGACATTGCATCCGGGGGAGTGGGAACTCCATCCGGAAATCTTTGCCCAAGTCACTCACCTGTGGGGCATTCCAGACATGGATCTGATGGCCTCTCGTCAGAACTTCAAAGTTCCTTGCTACGGGGCCAGATCCAGGGATCCCAAGGCGGCTCTAGTGGATGCACTAGTAGCACCTTGGACCTTCAAACTAGCTTATGTGTTCCCGCCATTTCCTCTCATCCCCAGGCTGATAGCCAGGATCAAGCAGGAGAGGGCGTCGGTGATCTTGATAGCTCCTGCGTGGCCACGCAGGACTTGGTATGCAGATCTGGTGAATATGTCATCGGCTCCACCTTGGAAGCTACCTTTGAGACGAGACCTTCTTGTTCAAGGTCCGTTCGAACATCCGAATCTGGTTTCACTCCAGCTGACTGCTTGGAGATTGAACGCTTGATTTTATCGAAGCGAGGATTCTCAGATCCTGTTATCGATACTCTTGTTCAGGCCAGAAAGCCTGTGACTAGAAAGATTTACCACAAAATTTGGAAAAAATATATCTGTTGGTGTGAATCTAAAGGATTCCCTTGGGACAAGGTTAAGATTCCTAGGATTCTATCCTTCCTTCAAGAAGGATTGGACAAAGGATTATCTGCTAGTTCCCTGAAGGGACAGATTTCTGCCTTGTCGGTATTACTTCACAAAAAGCTGACAGCTGTGCCAGATGTTCAAGCCTTTGTTCAGGCTCTGGTTAGAATCAAGCCTGTTTACAAACCTTTGACTCCTCCTTGGAGTCTCAATTTAGTTCTTTCAGTTCTTCAGGGGGTTCCGTTTGAACCCTTACATTCCGTTGATATTAAGTTATTATCTTGGAAAGTTTTGTTTTTAGTTGCGATCTCTTCTGCTAGAAGAGTCTCAGAATTATCTGCTCTGCAGTGTTCTCCTCCTTATCTGGTGTTCCATGCAGATAAGGTGGTTTTACGTACTAAACCTGGTTTTCTTCCAAAAGTTGTTTCTAACAAAAACATTAACCAGGAGATTATCGTACCTTCTCTGTGTCCAAAACCAGTTTCAAAGAAGGAACGTTTGTTGCACAATTTGGATGTTGTTCGCGCTCTAAAATTCTATTTAGATGCTACAAAGGATTTTAGACAAACATCTTCCTTGTTTGTTGTTTATTCAGGTAAAAGGAGAGGTCAAAAAGCAACTTCTACCTCTCTCTCTTTTTGGATTAAAAGCATCATCAGATTGGCTTACGAGACTGCCGGACGGCAGCCTCCCGAAAGAATCACAGCTCATTCCACTAGGGCTGTGGCTTCCACATGGGCCTTCAAGAACGAGGCTTCTGTTGATCAGATATGTAGGGCAGCGACTTGGTCTTCACTGCACACTTTTACCAAATTTTACAAGTTTGATACTTTTGCTTCTTCTGAGGCTATTTTTGGGAGAAAGGTTTTGCAAGCCGTGGTGCCTTCCATTTAGGTGACCTGATTTGCTCCCTCCCTTCATCCGTGTCCTAAAGCTTTGGTATTGGTTCCCACAAGTAAGGATGACGCCGTGGACCGGACACACCTATGTTGGAGAAAACAGAATTTATGTTTACCTGATAAATTTCTTTCTCCAACGGTGTGTCCGGTCCACGGCCCGCCCTGGTTTTTTTAATCAGGTCTGATATTTTATTTTCTTTAACTACAGTCACCACGGTACCATATGGTTTCTCCTATGCAAATATTCCTCCTTAACGTCGGTCGAATGACTGGGGTAGGCGGAGCCTAGGAGGGATCATGTGACCAGCTTTGCTGGGCTCTTTGCCATTTCCTGTTGGGGAAGAGAATATCCCACAAGTAAGGATGACGCCGTGGACCGGACACACCGTTGGAGAAAGAAATTTATCAGGTAAACATAAATTCTGTTTTTTTTTGTGCGATCACTTTAAATGATATAAGATCTTCTTAGCAAAGACAGAATACATAGGGACAATTTCTATAATATTCTCTGTGAACAAAAATATTAAAAAGTGCTATTATACCCCTATACCAAATAAGGCAAGAAATGCCCACCAACATTAATAAATACATATGTGGGTCAATTTATCAAGCTCTAAAGACTGCTGCTCCATAACCTGTCCACCTGCTCTGAGGCAGTGGACAGAAATCAACCCGATCGGGTTGATTGACATCTATCTGCTGGGGGCGGCATTGCCGCAAATCTTTGGGGGGGGCGGCATTGCACTAGCAGTTAATCGTATCATCTTTGCTCGCACATTAATAAATTGACCCCTAAGTGTTCCATGCACTGTGTCTTTAAAAAAGTCTCCAGAACTTTAGAAACCAACCAGGTCCCTATCGGTTTAGAAGGAGACCATAACCCAACAGACTACTGAGTCTCGGACACTGAGAAGCAGAAGCCCATTACACCATTCCGTTCACAGGCGGATAAGGAGCTAGTGTCACGTGACCGGACCGGCCACAGGCTGAAAATGGCGCCGCTCTGTTCCCTCAGACAAAGAAGGGAGGCGGAGCCACAAAAACAGGCACGCAAACAGAAGCAGAACGCTTCTCACTAAAACAAAAAAAAAACAGTAAAGGTAAAAACTGCTCCGACAAGGAGCGGAAAGCAAAAGGATATTAGCTGATCATTGAAACAAACTGCGCAACAAAGCATGCGTTACCAACCTAGCACTGTGAACCACAAGCTATATTGCTCTGCACTCACAAGCCCTAAAAGGCATGAGCGATACATAAAAGGCTTTCAGGGCTAATCTGGTCTGCTGCCTTATATAATAATATTAAATAAAAAGAGACCCACATAACTCTTAACCCTTTCAAACTAAAAGGGGAAGTAGTCTCTCTCACATATTAAGTGCCTGCACCTGCCAAAATAAACACCCAACTTGGATATTATCAAGTCCCAATAAATATCTGCAGATTCTTTAAAGTGCCCAAACTTAGAGAACAAAAAGGCACTTACCTGTATCTAGCCATCTGGCAGGAGGACACCCTACATAGTGTGTGAGGATGCCACTCCTCACATGGACCTGTAGAAAAAAAAAGAAAGATCAGAGCAAACCTACTCTGGCTTTCTGTACTAGGGCAGCAAATATGTTAGGAAAATGCAGCAAGGCCACCTCACAAGTTCCTAACTGCTTTAAAGCCACCACTGCCCTACTGAAGAGACGAATGTGGCGTACGGCTAGACCCAAGCTTGAGAGGAAGTTCAGAGTAAACCTACTCTGGCTTTCAAAATAATAAAATCTTGATTGAAGTGAAATAAATCCAATCTTCTTCAGACACAAAAACTTCACTTCTTCCTTGCACCCAAGGCAAAGAGAATGACTGGGAGTTGTGGGAAGGGGAGTGATACTTAACAGCTTTTCTGTGGTGCTCTTTGCCTCCTCCTGCTGGCTAGGAGAGATATTCCCAACAGTAATTGATGATTCCGTGGACTCACCGTATCTTAGGAAATAAATTAGGTTTTATGTACCCATTACACATTTTACGTTACAAATGTATTCCATCTTCATGTGGCAACCAAGCATAAAAAAAATTGTACAAAGCATGCACCATTTTTATTTTTTAAAGGGACAGTAAACACTTTCAGACTATAATATAAATTGTTTAGTTATTTGTAATGAAACATTTTGCATTATATTTTTAATTCTCAGAACTTAAAGGGACATGAAATCCAAAAAATGTCTTTCATGATTTAGATGGTACATACAATTTTTTTCATAAGATGGTGAGAGCCCACACGTACATTACTTCTTGATTCAACTCGTGGCCACTAGGGGAAGACCAATATTCCCATAAACTCTTAAGAGTACTCTATCCCTCCCACCTCACCGATAAGCCAGTCTAATATTTGCCTCATAGGAAGCAGGGGAGGAATTGATGTGCTTTTAATATTCTTTCCTGAGAGGGGTCCTCAGACCGATTTGAGGCCTGTTTTTTCCCTTAAAGAGCTGCTACAGAAAGACAGAAGAAAGATTGGAGAATATGGCAGTGACACAATTACTCCCGGTGTAGGAGTTAGTCACAAACCTTCCACAGGTGTCACAGCGACTGGTCCCTAGTTACCTCCTGTTGGTTCATCAATATACTCTTTATAGTGATCCTCTGTCATTACGTATACAGTCCTGGATGGGCTCGCTACTGAAAGCTGACATGTCTGCAGGGGGTATGTTCAGTAGAGTGAGTGCAGTTTCAGGAAGTGAATACTCATATTTGGACTCACATAGCCCACATGCTATTAGTAGGTACATTTGTGACAATGTACATCATAGCCATTGTACAACTTTATAAATTTTACACCACTTAACACTCCTAGATTCTTTCTAATGACACTGTGAGTCCATGGATCATCATAATTACTGTTAGGAATATCACTCCTGACTAGCAGGAGGCGGCAAAAAGCACCACAGCAAAGCTGTTAAATACCACTCCCCTACCCACAATCCCTAGTCATTCTCTTTGCTTGCATCAGTTGCAAGGAGGCAGTAAAGTTAGGTGTCTGATTCTTCAATCAAGAGTTTTTTGTGTTTTTTTCAATGAGCTTTATTGAAAATATTTCGACAATACAGTATATTATAATATAATCGTCAATCAAGAAAATCACATTGTCACAAACCCATACCGGATCATTCATAGAGCTCCTATGTTGTGGGATCCTAATAGGGATTGATACATTGAATTTAACAAGAGTTCAGTTAGAGTCCCGATCTCATGATCAACTAAGCTCAAGGTTTTTGTTTTTTCCTTTTTTCTCTATTTTTTCTTTTTTACGTATAAACAATATAAACAAGAATAGTATATAAACAATTTTAACAATATTTTAACATTGCAAAATAAAATATTTGCTTTCCTCTGCTGGTAAATATAACTTGAGTAACTGTTGGAAAGTTAAAGTATGTCTTCCTTACATGTTTTAAGAGGGAGGGTCAAGGAGTGGGGGAAAGAGGGATAAGGGCAGGGAAGAAGGGGGAGGGGTACATGAGACCTAAGTTTGTGGGTATTAGAAGCTTTAATGTTATGTGTGTTCGCCTTTCCACAATTGCTGCATATACTCATGGATTTCAACCCTCCCGTCACATAAGTATCTTTATCTCTCTAATTGTAATAGCCATTCCACCTGCCTTTTTCAATCATCCACTGTAGGTACGTTATCTGATCTCCAGTTTCTGGGTATTAGCATTTTAGCTCTGTTTAACATTAAATAAAGCAGGTCTCGTTTACTCCTATCATTCAGCTTTGGTAATTCATGAAACTAACAGCTGAGGTTGGTTAATAATTATAGTATCCAATTTTGTACTCATGATACTCACTACTTCCTGCCAATAAATTTGTAACCTATCACATCCCCACTAGGTGTGCGAAAGGGAGCCAGCCGCACCACACCCTCTCCAACACCTGCCATCTGAGTTTTTATATATCGCTCTGAGTTTCTGTGGGGTAAGATACCATCTGGATAAGTACTTCTATTTCATCTCCTGCACTTTTGCTGAAACATAAGATTTTGCGTTGTTTACAAAAATTTTATTCCAGTCTTTGTTAGATATGTTTGAGTTTAGTTCTAGGTTCTATTTATGTGTATATGATGGGGAGGCATCCCCTCCTTTGTTTAGTAGTAACCTATGTGTCAGTGATATTATGTGAATAGGGGGAGGGTTTAAAAAGCATAGTTTTTCGAAAGTAGTGAGGTTTCTGAAGAGCTTTATTTTCTGAGTGTGGGTATCCAAGTAATGTTTCAGTTGGGAGTAGGAGAACCAGGTCAAAGGCATGTCCTCCTTATGCCGATCCGAAAGGGGTTTTAGTTTAACTACAGTGATGTGATATATAGATGCCTGCCTCGCTTGTTTAGTTGGTTGTCTCTTTAGGTCAGTCATGGATACCGGTAAATCCGGGTTTCCCACAAAAGGTGTCAGTGGAGAAATAGTCTGATGATATGTGTGGGTAGATGGCCAGGATTTTGTGCCATTGAAAATAGAATTCTAGTTTTTGATTCTTGTGGTGGGTCTGGATTTTGGGGGAAGCCAGCTCAGTGCACCTATATTATCCACCTGTAATATATTCTTAGTTAATTGGACCCATAGTTTATTTTGCAAGTTCATACACCATTCTGCTTGTTGTTGTAGTGTGATGGCTTTTTTTATATCTACATTCTGGAGACCCAGACCACCCCTCTCTATGGTGAGGTAGAGTGTATTTCTGTTCACTCTAGGTCTGGTATCTCCCCATATATATTTGTCTATGGCTGGCTGGGCTCTTTTAATGAAAGTGGGATGTAAGGGAATTGGTAATGTTTGTAGTTGATACAGGAGTCTGGGGAGTACATTCATTTTTATCACGCATATGCGTCCAAACCAGGAGATATTTTTAGTTCTCCATGATGATAAGTCCCCTATTATAGTGTCTGAGAGGCGTGAAATTTGCCTCAAACAGATCCGATGGGGAAGGTGTCAGGAATATGCCTAGGTACTTTAATTTATGCTTTTGTACTTTTAGGGGACAGGCTTTTAGGATATTATTTAAGTCAATGTCTGGTGTTGAGATGTTTAATAATTCCGATTTAGTCAGGTTTAGTTGGAAGTTAGAAACTTTTTTGTAGTCGGCAAATTCCTTGAGTCTGCCCTACAAATACAGAGGCGGACGAGAGGGTCAGGAGGATATCAGCATACATAGCAAGCTTATGTTCCCTATCCCCCACTGTTATCCCTGAAATGAGAGGGTTGTTTCTGATTTTCTGGACTAGAACTTCTACCGACAAGACGAATAAAAGTGGCGATAACCCTGTCTTGCCCCGTTATTAATTTGAAACAGGTTGGATAAAATCCTGTTAACTTTTACCTGAGCTGAGGGTTTTGAGTATAGGGAAAATACGTTGTTTATAAATTTAGTGCCAAATTGCATGTGTGACAGAGTGGCTCTGAGAAAATCCCAGTCCACCCTGTCAAATGCCTTTTCTTTTACAAAGATATGACGAGTCCACGGATTTCATCTTTACTTGTGGGATATTAACCTCCTGCTAACAGGAAGTGGCAAAGAGCACCACAGCCGAGCTGTATATATAGCCCCTCCCCTCCACCCCCAGTCATTCTCTTTGCCTGTGTTATACTAGGAAGACATGTTAAAGTGAGGTGTTAGTTTTAGTTTCTTCAATCAAGAAGTTTTTTATTTTAAATGGTACCGGTGCATACTATTTACCTCAGGGGAATATGGAAGAAGATTTCTGCCCTGAGGTTTGATGATCTTAGCATTTGTAACTAAGATCCACGCTGGTTTCCACAAGACTTCTGAAGGTAACCATTAGGCATCTTCAGTGTAGAGACCGGTTTCATGCTACAAGCAGCATTAAGGTATGTGCAGCCTTTTTTTCTGAGGAGACTTGGTGTATCAGAACTGGCTGGCATTATTTCCCTGTATGGGAATGGGGTAAGCAGTAAAACCTATTTTAATAAGATGGGTGTTACTGGAGTCCCTATATTATATTTATCATTAGTTGATATTTGGGCATTATGTGACATGTGAGACAATATAAAAAACGATGTTTTATGTTTTTTATTTTTGGCACTTAAAACTTATTGGTTTTATGCTTGAGGGTTGTAATTGTGTGTGTATTTTTACTTTAGTGCAAAACTGCATTCCCATGCGGTGCTGTTTGGGCCTACTCCGACTTTTGAACTTAAGGGGCGGAGCCTATTTTGGCGCACTTCCTTCAGGCTTAGCAGCAGCAAACAGTAAATCGGTGGCTCCTGGACTGTGTAGCTGGTTGGAAGGGTTGGAAACTTGATTCGAAGTACCCTGGGGGCAGGCAGGCGCCACAGTGCAGAGGGTATTTTTTAGCTATCTTTTGACTACATGTTGATATAAGTACAGTACTTCTAAAGCTTTATTTCTGCCCTTGCTTCTGGGTGCAGTAATTTTTGGATTAACCAACAATATTAAGTTAAAATTGGGAATAATTTAACGTTTTATGTGCATTTTGGAAAAATTGTTCACTTTTTCTTTTCTTAAAGGCACAGTACACGTTTTTTCTAATGTTTATTTTATGCTATAAATAAGTGTTTAAACGACTTTTGTGGTATTACTAGCCTGTTCAACATGTCTGACATTGAGGTTTCTCATTGTTCTATGTATTTAGAAGCTATTGTGCAACCCCCTCTAACATTGTGTAACTTTTGTGCTGAAAGGGCTTTACAATGTAAAAAGCATATTTTAAATAAAGTAAGTGTGCCTAAGGATGATTCTCAGTCTGAAGAGAATCAGGATATGACATCCAATTCTCCCCAAGTGTCACAACCTTTAAAGCCCACACAAGCGATGCCAAGTACTTCTAGTGCGTCTAATTCCTTTACTCTGCAGGAGATGGCTGCAGTTATGTCAACTACCCTTACAGAGGTATTGTCTAAATTACCAGTGTTGCAGGGTAAATGCAGTAGGTCAAGTATTAATGTAAATACTGAATCCTCTGATGCTTTATTAGCTATTTCCGATGTTCCCTCACAGTGCTCTGAGTTGGGGATCAGGGAATTACTGTCTGAGGGTGAAATTTCTGATCAGAGAATGTTTTGCCTCAGACAGATTCGGATGCTATGTCATTTAAATTTAAGCTTGAACACCTCCACCTGTTACTTAGGGAGGTTTTAGCGACTCTGGATTATTGTGATCCTATTGTGATTCCTCCAGAGAAATTGTGTAAAATGGATAAATATTTGGAAGTTCCTACTTACACTGATGTTTTTCCGGTTTATTAGTAAGGAATGGGATAGACCAGTTATACCGTTTTCTCCCTCTCCTAATTTTAAGAAAATGTTTCCTATATCAGATACCATTCGGGGGTCATGGCAAACGGTCCCTAAGGTAGAGGGAGCTATATCTTCCCTAGCTAAGCGTACTACTATACCCATTGAGGATAGTTGTGCTTTCAAGGACCCTATGGATAAGAATTAGAGGGTCTACTTAAGAAATTATTTGTTAATCAGGGATTTCTTTTACAACCTACGGCTTGCATTGTTCCAGTAACTACTGCAGCAGCTTTTTGGTTTGCGGCTCTAGAAGAGGCTCTTAAGTTTGAGACTCCATTAGATGACATTCTAGATATACTTAAGGCTCTTAAGCTAGCTAATTCTTTTATTACTGATGCCGCTTTTCAAATTGCTAAATTAGCAGCAAAAAATGCAGGATTTGCTATTTTAGCACGTAGAGCATTGTGGCTCAAATCTTGGTCTGCTGATGTGTCATAAAAACATACGCTTTTAGCTATTCCCTTTAAAGGTAAGACCCTTTTTGGGTCAGAATTGAAGGAGATGATTTCTGATATTACAGGAGGTAAGGGCTATGCCCTACCTCAGGATAGGTTGGTTAAAATGAGGGGTAAACAGAATAATTTTCGTTCCTTTCGGAACTTTAAAGGAGGACCCCCCGCTTCTTCTTCCACAAAGCAGGAAGGGAATTTTTCCAAACCTAAGTCAGTCTGGAGACCCAATCAGAACTGGAATAAGGGTAAACAATCAAAACAACCCACTGCTGGTCCTAAGACAGCATGAAGGGGCACTAGAAATAGTGACCCACGGTTATCAATTGGAATGCAAGGATTTTCTCCCAAGAGGGAGATTTCATCTTTCAAAATTATCTGCAAACCAGATAAAGAGAGAGGCGTTCTTATGCTGTGTTAAAGACCTTTTTACTATGGGACTAATCTGTCCTGTTCCAAAATTGGAACAGGGACAGGGGTTTTACTCAAACCTATTTGTGGTCCCCAAAAAAGAGGAAACGTTCAGACCCATTTTGGATCTCAAGTGTCTAAACAAATTTCTAAGAGTTTCATCATTCAAAATGAAGACAATTCGAATGATTTTGCAAATGATCAAGGAGGGTCAATATATGACTACCGTGGATTTGAAGGATGCTTACCTTCATATTCCAATCCACAAAGATCATCATCGGTTTCTAAGGTTTGCCTTCTTGGACAAACATTATCAGTTCGTGGCTCTTCCTTTCGGGTTGGCCACAGCACCCAGAATCTTCACAAAGGTTCTAGGGTCTCTTTTGGTGGTTCTCAGACCACAAGAGATAGCGGTGGCGCCTTATCTGGATGATATTCTGATTCAGGCATCAACATATCATCTGAAAAAATCTCACACGGACACAGTGTTGTCTTTTCTGAGAACTCACGGCTGGAAGGTGAACATAGAGAAGAGTTCACTTGTTCCACAGACAAGGGTTCCTTTCTTGGGAACTCTGATAGACTCAGTAGCCATAAAAGTATTTCTGACGGAGGTCAGAAAATTAAAGATTTTGAATACTTGCCAAGCACTTCAGTCCATTCCTCGGCCATCAGTGGCTCAGTGTATTGGGGTGCAGTTTGGAATTCCCTGAATGCTCAGGGTGTTTGGGCTCAAGTGGAGTCTCTACTTCCAATCAATATTTTGGAACTGAGGGCAATATTCAATGCGCTTCAGGCGTGGCCTCAGTTGGCTTCGGCCAAATTCATCAGATTCCAGTCGGACAACATAGCGACTGTGGCATATGTCAATCATCAGGGGGGAACACAGAGTTCCTTAGCGATGATAGAAGTATCCAAGATAATCAGTTGGACAGAGGCCCACTCTTGTCATCTGTCAGCGATCTACATCCCAGGGGTAGAGAACTGGGAAGCAGATTTTCTAAGTCGACAGACTTTTCATCCGGGGGAGTGGGAACTTCACCCGGAGGTATTTGCCTCATTGATTCTCAGATGGGGCAGACCGGAATTGCATTTGATGGCATCTCGTCAGAATGCCAAGCTTCCAAGATACGTATCCTGGTCAAAGGATCCTCAGGCCGAACTGATAGATGCCTTGGCAGTACCTTGGTTGTTCAGCCTAGCTTATGTGTTTCCGCCGTTTCCTCTCCTCCCACGCGTGATTGCTCGAATCAAACAGGAGAGCGCTTCAGTGATCCTGATAGCGCCTGCGTGGCCACGCAGGACTTGGTATGCGGATCTAGTGGACATGTCCTCTCTGCCACCGAGGAAACGTCCGTTGAGACAGGACCTTCTCATTCAAGGTTCTTTCCAACATCCAAATCGAATTTCTCTGCAACTGACTGCGTGGAGATTGAACGCTTGATTTTATCGAAGCGAGGATTCTCTTATTCAGTTATCAATACATTGATACAGGCTAGAAAACCTGTCACTAGAAAAATCTATCATAAGATATGGCATACATATCTTTATTGGTGTGAATCCAAGGGTTACTCATGGAGTAAAGTTAGGATTCCTAGGATTTTGTCTTTTCTCCAAGAAGGATTGGAGAAAGGGTTATCAGCAAGTTCCTTAAAGGGACAAATTTCAGCTTTGTCAATTCTGTTTCACAAACGTTTGGCAAATGTATCAGATGTTCAGTCTTTTTGTCAGGCTCTATCTAGAATTAAGTCTGTATTTAGACCTATTACTCCTCCCTGGAGTTTGAATTTAGTTCTTCGAGTGCTGCAAGGGGTTCCGTTTGAACCTATGCATTCCATAGATATTAAACTATTATCTTGGAAAGTTCTGTTTTTGGTTGCTATTTCTTCTGCTTGAAGAGTTTCTGAGCTTTCAGCATTACAGTGTGATTCACCTTATCTCATATTTCATTCTGATAAGGTGGTTTTACGTAGCAAACCTGGGTTCCTTCCTAAGGTTGTTTCGAATAAGAATATTAATCAGGAAATTGTTGTTCCTTCCTTGTGTCCTAATCCTTCTTCTAAGAAGGAGCGTCTGTTACCTAACTTGGACGTGGTCCGTGCCTTAAAGTTTTACTTACAGGCAACTAAGGATTTCCGTCAATCATCTTCATTATTCATTGTTTATTCTGGAAAGCGTAGGGGTCAGAAAGTTACGGCTACCTCTTTCTTTTTGGCTGAGAAGTATCATCCGCCTGGCATATTAGACTGCTGGACAGCAGCCTCCTGAAAGAATTACGGCTCATTCTACTAGGGCTGTGGCTTCCACATGGGCCTTTAAAAAAGATGCATCTGTTGAACAGATTTGTAAGGCTGCGACTTGGTCGTCCCTTCACACTTTTTCCAAATTTTACAAATTTGATACTTTTGCTTCTTCTGAGGCTATCTTTGGGAGAAAGGGTCTTCAAGCAGTGGTGACTTCCGTTTAGGTTCCTGTCTTGTCCCTCCCTTTCATCCGTGTCCTATTGCTTTGGTATTGGTTTCCCACAAGTAAGGATGAAATCCATGGACTCGTCATATCTTTGTAAAAGAAAACTAAATTTATGCTTACCTGATAAATTACTTTCTTTTACGATATGACAAGTCCACGGCCCACCCTGTTCTTTTTAAGACAGTTTTTTCTTTATATTTTTTGTAAACTTCAGTCACCTCTGCACCTTTTAGCCTTTTCTCTTCCTATACCTTCGGCCGAATGACTGAGGGTGGAGGGGAAGGGGAGGGGCTATATATACAGCTCTGCTGTGGTGCTCTTTGCCACTTCCTGTTAGCAGGAGGTTAATATCCCACAAGTAAGGAAGAAATCGTAAAAGAAAGTAATTTATCAGGTAAGCATAAATTTAGTTTTCCGCATCTGTTGAGATGAGTAGCATGGGTATCTGTTTGGCCTTTGCATGTGATATCAGTTGGACAGTTTTTATTGTATTATCCCGTGCCTCTCTTCCGGGTACAAACCCTACCTGGTCAGGTGAGATTAATTTTGATAAGAGATTGTTTAAACGATTGGCCAGGATCTTTGCAAACACCTTCACATCCACATTTAGGAGTGATACAGGTCTAAAGTGCTCTGGTTTGTTTGGCTTTTTCCCCAGTTTGGGAAGAACCGCGACATGAGCTAGAAGCATTGAGGGAGGGAAGCCAATGACACCCTCCAGTGTATTAAATAAATTTGTTAACTGAGGGATTAAAATCGGGAGGTATTGTTTATAATATTTAACACTAAAGCCGTCTGGTCCTGGGCTTTTTCCTCCAGGCATATCCCCAACTTCTAGCACAACTTCTTTAGCCGAGAAGGGCTCCTCCAAAGAGGAGGCCTATTCCTGTGAAAGGACTTGTTATTGAGCATCCTGTATGTACTCTTGTATATTGTGAGGTTCACGGTGGGTGCTTGATTTTGTTTTTTCAATATTGTATAATAAGCTATAATAAGATTGAAATGTGTCTGCTATAGCGGGGGAAGAGGTCTGCGACCTTCCCCTGCCGTCAATCATATTATTGATGTGGGTTTTAAATTGTTTGCGTTTCAGAGCCCTGGCTAGCAACTTCCCCGCCTTATCGCTGTGTTCATAGTATAATTGCTTCAATCTGAGGGCATTTCTCAGGTGTTCTTCCTTTAGTAAAGTTTTAATTTCCTCCCTAGCCCGGTGCAATTTTGCTAATATATCATGCTGGGTGGGGTCCTTCTTGTAAATAATTTCTAGCAATTTATTTTGTGTTAAAAGGTCATTATAGCGTATTCTATGTTGTCTAACGAGATTCGCTCTTTGTTGTACGAGTACACCCCTGATGACGCATTTGTGCACCTCCCAAATTGTGGTATTTGCTGTATCGGATGAGGTGTTTAAGGTGAAGTACTCTTTTAGAGCTTTTTCTACTGCCAATTTTACTAGTGGGTTATCTAATATATGATCATCTATCCTTTACATAAATGGCCTATCTGGTGCTGAGTTCCAGGACAATGTACACTGGATTGGTGCATGGTCCGACCAGGTAATTTGGTGTATGCCCGCAGTCTGCAGCGAGGCCAAACTAATTTGATCAATTTGAAAGTAGTGATGTCCCGAACTGTTCGCCCACGAACGGTTCACAGCGAACATAGCTTGTTCGCGTTCGCGTTTGTGGGTGAACACATGGCGATGTTCGATCCGCCCCTATGTGTCATCATTGTGGAAACTTTGACCCTTTATGTCACAGCCGTCTGACACATTAGAGCCAATCAACATCAGACACTCCCTCACAGACACTCCCAGCTACTCGGAATCTGCCATTTTAGACTCATAATGACCTTGCTTTTTTAATGAGAGGACGTGTTGTGTTTTTGCTCCTGACATTAATAGGAAAAACATAGCTAGGCTAGTGTATTTACAGTCCAGAAGGACTCCACTCATCTCTGCTGCAAGCACAGCACCCCAAAAAGCCCTTTTTAGGGCTATATTTCGTGCCGTTTTTTTTTTTTTGTTTTTTTGTTTTTTTATTAGCATTTGCCTGGCTTTCAGCTGTGTGTTTAAGGCTCACAGCATATGCTGTGACTACTGCCACCACTGATATCTCCCTAACAACATTAGTTTAAATTTAACTAACCCAAAAATATAATTTTCTTTCATGTAATTAGCAAGAGTCCATGAGCTAGTGACGTATGGGATATACATTCCTACCAGGAGGGGCAAAGTTTCCCAAACCTCAAAATGCCTATAAATACACCCCTCACCACACCCACAAATCAGTTTTACAAACTTTGCCTCCTATGGAGGTGGTGAAATAAGTTTGTGCTAGATTCTACGTTGATATGCGCTCCGCAACAGGTTGGAGCCCGGTTTTCCTCTCAGCGTGCAGTGAATGTCAGAGGGATGTGAGGAGAGTATTGCCTATTTGAATGCAATGATCTCCTTCTACGGGGTCTATTTCATAGGTTCTCTGTTATCGGTCGTAGAGATTCATCTCTTACCTCCCTTTTCAGATCGACGATATACTCTTATATATATATACCATTACCTCTGCTGATTTTCGTTTCAGTACTGGTTTGGCTTTCTACAACATGTAGACGAGTGTCCTGAGTGTCCTTATTTTCTGTGACACTCTAAGCTATGGTTGGGCGCTTTTTTATAAAGTTCTAAATATATGTATTCAAACATTTATTTGCCTTGACTCAGGATGTTCAACATTCCTTATTTTCAGACAGTCAGTTTCATATTTGGGATAATGCATTTGAATCAATCATTTTTTCTTACCTTAAAAAATTTGACTTTTTCCCTGTGGGCTGTTAGGCTCGCGGGGGCTGAAAATGCTTCATTTTATTGCGTCATTCTTGGCGCAGACTTTTTTGGCGCAAAAAATATTTTCTGTTTCCAGCGTCATACGTGTCGCCGGAAGTTGCGTCATTTTTTGACGTTCTTTTGCGCCAAAAATGTCGGCGTTCCGGATGTGGCGTCATTTTTGGTGCCAAAAGCATTTAGGCGCCAAATAATGTGGGCGTCTTATTTGGCGCTAAAAAAAAAATATGGGCGTCGCTTTTGTCTCCACATTATTTAAGTCTCATTTTTCATTGCTTCTGGTTGCTAGAAGCTTGTTCTTTGGCATTTTTTCCCATTCCTGAAACTGTCATATAAGGAATTTGATCAATTTTGCTTTATATGTTGTTTTTTCTCTTACATATTGCAAGATGTCTCATGTTGCATCTGAGTCAGAAGATACTTCAGGAAAATCGCTGCCTGGTGCTGGAACTACCAAAGCTAAGTGTATCTGCTGTAAACTTTTGGTAGCTGTTCCTCCAGCTGTTGTTTGTATTAAATGTCATGACAAACTTGTTAATGCAGAAAATATTTCCTTTAGTAAAATACCATTACCTGTTGCAGTTCCATCAACATCTAATGTTCAGAATGTTCCTGATAACATTAGAGATTTTGTTTCTGAATCTATTAAGAAGGCTATGTCTGTTATTCCTCCTTCTAGTAAACATAAAAAGTCTTTTAAAACTTCTCTTTATCCAGATGAATTTTTAAATGAACATCATCATTCTGATTCTAATGATTCTTCTGGTTCAGAGGATTCTGGTTCAGAGGTTGATGCTGATAAATCTTCATATTTATTTAAAATGGAATTTATTCGTTCTTTACTTAAAGAAGTCCTAATTGCATTAGAAATTGAGGATTCTGGTCCTCTTGATACTAAATCTAAACGTTTAGACAAGGTCTTTAAATCTCCTGTAGTTATTCCAGAAGTTTTTCCTGTTCCTGGTGCTATTTCTGAATTAATTTCCAGGGAATGGAATAATTTGGGTAATTCTTTTACTCCTTCTAAACGTTTTAAGCAATTATATCCTGTGCCGTCTGACGGATTAGAGTTTTGGGACAAAATCCCTAATGTTGATGGGGCTATCTCTACCCTTGCTAAACGTACTACTATTCCTACGGCAGATGGTACTTCCTTTAAGGATCCTTTAGATAGGAAAATTGAATCCTTTCTAAGAAAAGCTTATTTGTGTTCAGGTAATCTTCTTAGACCTGCTATATCTTTGGCGGATGTTGCTGCAGCTTCAACTTTTTGGTTGGAAACTTTAGCGCAACAAGTAACAGATCATGATTCTCATAACATTATTCTTCTTCTTCAATATGCTAATAATTTTATCTTTGATGCCATTTTTGATATTATCAGAGTTGATGTCAGGTTTATGTCTCTAGCTATTTTAGCTAGAAGAGCTTTATGGCTTAAAACTTGGAATGCTGATATGTCTTCTAAATCGACTCTACTTTCCCTTTCTTTCCAGGGTAATAAATTATTTGGTTCTCAGTTGGATTCTATTATTTCAACTGTTACTGGTGGGAAAGGAACTTTTTTACAACAGGATAAAAAATCTAAGGGTAAAAACAGGGCTAATAATCGTTTTCGTTCCTTTCGTTTCAACAAAGAACAAAAGCCTGATCCTTCATCCTCAGGAGCAGTTTCAGTTTGGAAACCATCTCCAGTCTGGAATAAATCCAAGCCTTCTAGAAAAGCAAAGCCAGCTTCTAAGTCCACATGAAGGTGCGGCCCTCATTCCAGCTCAGCTGGTAGGGGGCAGATTACGTTTTTTCAAAGAAATTTGGATCAATTCTGTTCACAATCTTTGGATTCAGAACATTATTTCAGAAGGGTACAGAATTGGTTTCAAGATAAGACCTCCTGCAAAGAGATGTTTTCTTTCCCGTGTCCCAGTAAACCCAGTGAAAGCTCAAGCATTTCTGAAATGTGTTTCAGATCTAGAGTTGGCTGGAGTAATTATGCCAGTTCCAGTTCTGGAACAGGGGCTGGGGTTTTATTTGAATCTCTTCATTGTACCAAAGAAGGAGAATTCCTTCAGACCAGTTCTGGATCTAAAAATATTGAATCATTATGTAAGAATACCAACATTCAAAATGGTAACTGTAAGGAATATCCTGCCTTTTGTTCAGCAAGGGCATTATATGTCTACAATAGATTTACAGGATGCATATCTGCATATTCCGATTCATCCAGCTCACTATCAGTTTCTGAGATTCTCTTTCCTAGACAAGCATTACCAGTTTGTGGCTCTGCCGTTTGGCCTAGCAACAGCTCCAAGAATTTTTACAAAGGTTCTCGGTGCCCTTCTATCTGTAATCAGAGAACAGGGTATTGTGGTATTTCCTTATTTGGACGATATCTTGGTACTTGCTCAGTCTTCACATTTAGCAGAATTTCATACGAATCGACTTTTGTTGTTTCTTCAAAATCATGGTTGGACTATCAATTCACTAAAAAGTTCATTGATTCCTCAGACAAGGGTAACCTTTTTGGGTTTCCAGATAGATTCAGTGTCCATGACTCTGTCTTTGACAGACAAGAGACGTCTAAAATTGATTTCAGCTTGTCGAAACCTTCAGTCACAATCATTTCCTTCGGTAGCCTTATGCATGGAAATTCTAGGTCTTATGACTGCTGCATTGGACGCGATACCCTTTGCTCGTTTTCACATGCGACCTCTTCAGCTCTGTATGCTGAACCAATGGTGCAGGGATTACACAAAGATATCTCAATTAATATCTTTAAAACCGATTGTACGACACTCTCTGACGTGGTGGACAGATCACCATCGTTTAGTTCAGGGGGCTTCTTTTGTTCTTCCGACCTGGACTGTAATTTCAACAGATGCAAGACTTACAGGTTGGGGAGCTGTGTGGGGGTCTCTGACAGCACAAGGGGTTTGGGAATCTCAGGAGGTGAGATTACCGATCAATATTTTGGAACTCCGTGCAATTTTCAGAGCTCTTCAGTCTTGGCCTCTTCTGAAGAGAGAATCGTTCATTTGTTTTCAGACAGACAATGTCACAACTGTGGCATACATCAATCATCAAGGAGGGACTCACAGTCCTCTGGCTATGAAAGAAGTATCTCAAATTCTGGTTTGGGCGGAATCCAGCTCCTGTCTAATCTCTGTGGTTCATATTCCAGGAATAGACAATTGGGAAGCGGATTATCTCAGTCGCCAAATGTTGCATCCGGGCGAATGGTCTCTTCACCCAGAGGTATTTCTTCAGATTGTTCAAATGTGGGAACTTCCAGAAATAGATCTGATGGCTTCTCATCTAAACAAGAAACTTCCCAGGTATCTGTCCAGATCCCGGGATCCTCAGGCGGAGGCAGTGGGTGCATTATCACTTCCTTGGAAGTATCATCCTGCCTATATCTTTCCGCCTCTAGTTCTTCTTCCAAGAGTAATCTCCAAGATTCTGAAGGAATGCTCGTTTGTTCTGCTGGTAGCTCCAGCATGGCCTCACAGGTTTTGGTATGCGGATCTTGTCCGGATGGCCTCTTGCCAACCATGGACTCTTCCGTTAAGACCAGACCTTCTGTCGCAAGGTCCTTTTTTCCATCAGGATCTCAAATCCTTAAATTTAAAGGTATGGAGATTGAACGCTTGATTCTTGGTCAAAGAGGTTTCTCTGACTCTGTGATTAATACTATGTTACAGGCTCGTAAATCTGTATCTAGAGAGATATATTATAGAGTCTGGAAGACTTATATTTCTTGGTGTCTTTCTCATCATTTTTCTTGGCATTCTTTTAGAATTCCGAGAATTTTACAGTTTCTTCAGGATGGTTTAGATAAAGGTTTGTCCGCAAGTTCCTTGAAAGGTCAAATCTCTGCTCTTTCTGTTCTTTTTCACAGAAAGATTGCTAATCTTCCTGATATTCATTGTTTTGTACAAGCCTTGGTTCGTATAAAACCTGTCATTAAGTGAATTTCTCCTCCTTGGAGTTTGAATTTGGTTCTGGGGGCTCTTCAAGCTCCTCCGTTTGAACCTATGCATTCATTGGACATTAAATTACTTTCTTGGAAAGTTTTGTTCCTTTTGGCCATCTCTTCTGCCAGAAGAGTCTCTGAATTGTCTGCTCTTTCTTGTGAGTCTCCTTTTCTGATTTTTCATCAGGATAAGGCGGTGTTGCGAACTTCTTTTAAATTTTTACCTAAGGTTGTGAATTCCAACAACATTAGTAGAGAAATTGTAGTTCCTTCATTATGCCCTAATCCTAAGAATTCTAAGGAGAAATCATTGCATTCTTTGGATGTTGTTAGAGCTTTGAAATATTATGTTGAAGCTACTAAGACTTTCCGAAAGACTTCTAGTCTATTTGTCATCTTTTCCGGTTCTAGAAAAGGCCAGAAAGCTTCTGCCTTTTCTTTGGCATCTTGGTTGAAATCTTTAATTCATCATGCCTATGTTGAGTCGGGTAAAACTCCACCTCAGAGGATTACAGCTCATTCTACTAGGTCAGTTTCTACTTCCTGGGCATTTAGGAATGAAGCTTCGGTTGATCAGATTTGCAAAGCAGCAACTTGGTCTTCTTTGCATACTTTTACTAAATTCTACCATTTTGATGTGTTTTCTTCTTCTGAAGCAGTTTTTGGTAGAAAAGTACTTCAGGCAGCTGTTTCAGTTTGAATCTTCTGCTTATGTTTTCATTTAAACTTTATTTTGGGTGTGGATTATTTTCAGCAGGAATTGGCTGTCTTTATTTTATCCCTCCCTCTCTAGTGACTCTTGCGTGGAAAGATCCACATCTTGGGTAGTCATTATCCCATACGTCACTAGCTCATGGACTCTTGCTAATTACATGAAAGAAAACATAATTTATGTAAGAACTTACCTGATAAATTCATTTCTTTCATATTAGCAAGAGTCCATGAGGCCCACCCTTTTTTGTGGTGGTTATGATTTTTTTGTATAAAGCACAATTATTCCAATTCCTTATTTTTTATGCTTTCGTACTTTTTTCTTATCACCCCACTTCTTGGCTATTCGTTAAACTGATTTGTGGGTGTGGTGAGGGGTGTATTTATAGCCATTTTGAGGTTTGGGAAACTTTGCCCCTCCTGGTAGGAATGTATATCCCATACGTCACTAGCTCATGGACTCTTGCTAATATGAAAGAAATGAATTTATCAGGTAAGTTCTTACATAAATTATGTTATTTTTCTAGTGTAATTTTTTTTCATTTTCTATCAGGCCAGTGTCACACAGCATATACTCTGGTTCATTGCTCTGTGCCAGCCAGCAGCCACCAGTGTTAATATCCGTTTATAACATTATTTTAAATAAAAAAAAAAAATATATTTTGCTAGTGTAATCTAATTACATTTACTATCATGCCTGTGTCTGTCAGACTCACTCAGCATTAATATACCTCTTTTTTTTTTCAGTCTTTTGGTTAATTGGTCTGTGCCGGGCAGCCACCCAGCACTCATATCTATTCTCCTTCACCTTAATTTTAATATAAAAAAAAAAAGTTTAAATTTGTTTGCTAGTGTAATCTAATATAATTTTCTATCCGGCCTGTGTGTTTTGCTGACATAGAGAGCCTACTGTGTTTACTTGCTGCCCTCCCTAGTCTATGAGCCACGACTCATATGTGTTTAACCTTTTTTTAATTTCCCCCCAAAAAAAATAATTTCAATCATTTTTCTAGTGTAATCTAATAGTATTTTCTATCAGGCGTGTGTGTATCCGACTTACAGAGCCTACTGTTTTAAATAGCTGCCCTTCCAAGGCTATCAGCCACGACTCATATGTATGTGCTTAACCTTTTTCTTAAAATTTCAAAAAAAAAAGTCTTTAAATCATTATGCTAGTGTAATCTAATTGTATTTTCTATCAGGCCTGTGTCTAACTGTCTATCTGACTTACACAGCATACTGTTGTTATAATTGCTGCCCTACGTAGCAGCCAGCCAGTGCGACCACTCATAGAGTCATATGTGCATTGCACTTCTTAACATAATTTTAATATTAAAATCTAAAATTTTAAAATATTTTGCTAGTGTAATGTAACTTAATTTTCTATCAGTCCTGTGTTTTTGTCACTTACACACCATCCACGACCCATATCTGCCAGCCTGTCTGCCAGGCCCAAGTAGCCAATTAGTGGCACCAATCACAATTCTTGTAACAGTAATTAAAAAAAAAAAAATCATAATTTTTTGGACTGCAAATATTCAGTCTCCTAGTGCCATTGAATTTCATTTACCTCCTGCCTGCCACTGCCAGCCTTTTGTGCCAGGCCGTCTAGCCAACTATTTACACCAATCATAATTGTTGTCACAGACAGTATAGTTATTAATTTAAATAAAAAAAATTTTTAGTGTTGATCTTAATCCTCAGTTTGCTCGTGCCTTTGAATTGCACTTTTCTACAGCCTTCCAAGCCTGTGTGCCAGGCCTACTTAAAAAATATTTACACCAATCATATTTGTTGTGACAGTATTCTAATAATTAAAAATTAAATTTTTTGGTAATAGTTGCTGTGATTTGAATCCTCAGTTTGCTGGTGCCATTGAATAGCACTTTCCTCCTGCCTTGCAACCTGCTGTGAGCCAGGCCCACCTAGCCAATTGTTGTCAGCAATCATATTTCTGTTAACAGTATTGCAAAAATTGTCAATCATCACTGTTTAGACTGTCAGTAATCAGTCTCCTAGTGTCCTTGAATTGCATCTACCTCCTGCCTGCCATCCTTTTGTGCCAGGCCGTCTTGCCAACTATTTACACCAATCCTAATTTTTTGTCACAGTATAGTTACTAATTAAAATTAAAAAAAATCTTGATTGTTGATGATCTTAATCCTCAGTTTGCTCGTGCCCTAGAATTGCACTTTTCTACAGCCTTCCAAGCCTGTGTGCCAGGCCTACTTAAAAAATATTTACACCAATCATATTTGTTGTGACAGTATTCTAATAATTAAAAATTAAAATTTTTGGTAATAGTTGCTGTGATTTGAATCCTCAGTTTGCTGGTGCCATTGAATAGCACTTTCCTCCTGCCTTGCAGCCTGCTGTGAGCCAGGCCCACCTAGCCAATTGTTGTCAGCAATCATATTTCTGTTAACAGTATTGCAAAAATTGTCAATCATCACTGTTTAGACTGTCAGTAATCAGTCTCCTAGTGTCCTTGAATTGCATCTACCTCCTGCCTGCCATCCTTTTGTGCCAGGCCGTCTTGCCAACTATTTACACCAATCCTAATTTTTTTGTCACAGTATAGTTACTAATTACAATTAAAAAAATCTTGATTGTTGATGATCTTAATCCTCAGTTTGCTCGTGCCTTTGAATTGCACTTTTCTACAGCCTTCCAAGCCTGTGTGCCAGGCCTACTTAAAAAATATTTACACCAATCATATTTGTTGTGACAGTATTCTAATAATTAAAAATTAAAATTTTTGGTAATAGTTGCTGTGATTTGAATCCTCAGTTTGCTGGTGCCATTGAATAGCACTTTCCTCCTGCCTTGCAGCCTGCTGTGAGCCAGGCCCACCTAGCCAATTGTTGTCAGCAATCATATTTCTTTTAACAGTATTGCAAAAATTGTCAATCATCACTGTTTTGACTGTCAGTAATCAGTCTCCTAGTGTCCTTGAATTGCATCTACCTCCTGCCTGCCATCCTTTTGTGCCAGGCCGTCTTGCCAACTATATACACCAATCATAATTGTTGTCACAGTATAGTTACTAATTAAAATTAAAAAAAATTTGATTGTTGATCTTAATCCTCAGTTTGCTTGTGCCATTGAATTGCACTTTTCTACTGCCTGCCAGCCTGTGTGCCAGGCCCAAGTATCCAATTTGTGCCAGCAATCATATTTCTTTTAACAGTATTGCAAAATTTGTCAATCATCACTATTTTGACTGTCAATCTGCAGTCTACTAGTGCCCTTGAATTGCATTTTCCTCCTGCCTGCCTGTGTGCCAGTCCCAACTAGCCAATTAGTGCCACCACTCATATTTATTGTAAAAGGATTGGAATTTTTGTTAATCAACTGTTTTGACTGTGATTCTTCAGTCTCCTAGTGCCATTGAATTGCAGTTTCCTTTCTCCCAGCGTGTGTGCCAGACAGGCCCATTTGCCAAATAGTGCCAAACAATCATATTTGTTGCCACAGTACTTGTAAGTTGTAATATTTTAAAAAATTAACAATTTGTGATTTTTAAAACATCTGTCTTTTTTGTTGTTGTCAGTCTCACAGCGTATACTGTGCCCACTTTCACAGTGCCACCACTCAATTGGTGTAATAGTATTGTTAGTGTCCATTTAAAAAAAAATGACAGACAGAGGCAGGCCACCCCGCAGGTTCCGTGGTCGTGGTGCTGTGATTCCTTTAGACCCTACAAATATGCACATTGTTCAGACGCCGGGTGCCAGGGGGGACGCAAAAACTTCTGAGGAGGACCTAGTTGAATGGCTAACACAGGAAACCCAATCTTCTTCAGCTTCCGCTGCTAGTCCTCCTAACCTTGATGCACCATCTAAGTCCAGCTGTGCTTTGGGCAGGTCTCAAGTGACCAGTGCCACTCCGCCGCCTGTCGCCACCACCAACACTAGCACCACAGCCGCTTCACTTGATCTGTCACAGGAGTTATTGACACATCATTTGGAAGAAATGAGTGATGCGCAACCATCATTGACAGAGGATGTAGATAATAGTGATCAGTCTCAGTCAGGCAGCATTACCGACATGGAGGTACGGTGTGATGATGATGATGATGATGTTGTACCCGCTGCTGCTTCCTTTCTTGATGTTTCAGATACAAGTGAAGCGGTTGATGATGATGTGTCGGTGGATGTCACGTGGGTGCCTGCTAGAAGAGAAGAAGAAGAGGGGGAAAGTTCAGATGGGGAGACAGAGAGGAGGAGGAGACGATTTGGAAGCACGGGGAGGTCGTCTCAAGGAGCTAGTGGCACAGTCAGACAGCATGCATCGTCACCAGCGGTCAGCCAGACAGCACGCTGACGCCCATCAACGCATGCTGTTGCCACCACCAGAATGCTGTCATCGCAGAGCTCAGCAGTGTGGCATTTTTTTTGTGTGTCTACCTCTGACAACAGCGATGCCATTTGCAACCTGTGCCAAAAGAAACTGAGTCATGGGAAGTCCAACAACCACCTAGGTACAACTGCTTTGCGAAGGCACATGGTCTCCCATCACAAAGGCCGATGGGAAGAACACATGAGTAGAAGCAGCACACAAAGTGAAAGCCGCCCTCCTGCTCCAGCATTTTCAGCCACGTCAACCAGTGCTGTCCTCCTTGCCCCCTCTCAGCCATCCTCCACTCAGTCTCTCTTACGTAGCAGTTCCTGGTCATCTGCCCACAGTCAGGTGTCTGTCAAGGACATGTTTGAGCATAAGAAGCCAATTTCTCAAAGTCACCACCTTGCCCGGCGTCTGACAGCTGTTTTGTCTGAACTCTTAGCCCGCCAGCTTTTACCATACAAGCTGGTGGAGTCTGATGCTTTCAAAAAATTTGTATCTATTGGGACACCGCAGTGGAAGGTACCTGGCAGAAATTTCTTTTCACAAAAGGCAATCCCAAACCTGTACTCTGTTGTGAGAAAGGAAGTTATGGCATGTCTGGCACACAGCGTTGGGGCAAGGGTCAATATGACCACGGATAGCTGGTCTGCAAAGCATGGTCAGGGCAGGTATATCACCTACACTGCGCATTGGGTAAACCTGCTGACTTCTGACAAGCATGGAATGCGTGGCTCTGCAGAAGAGTTGGTGACACCGCCACGACTTGCAGGCAGGCCTGCTGCCACCTCCTCTACTCCTCCTACTCCATCCTCTTCCATAACCTCTTCCTCGGCTGAGTCCTCTTCAACTTCTGCGTCTTGCTCCACATCTATGGCACCCCCCCAGCTCCCCAGGTACTATGCTACATCCCGCGTACGGCAGTGTCACGCCATCTTGGGGTTGACTTGCCTGAAAGCGGAGAGTCACACCGCACCAGCACTCCTGACCTCCCTGAACGCACAGGTGGATCAGTGGCTGACTCCGCACCAACTGGAGATTGGCAAGGTTGTTTCTGACAATGGAAGTAATTTGGTGGCGGCATTGAAATTGGGCAAGTTGACACATGTGCCGTGCATGGCACATGTGTGTAATCTAATTGTACAACGATTTGTCCATAAGTACCCAGGCTTACAGGACGTCCTGAAGCAGGCCAGGAAGGTGTGTGGCCATTTCAGGCGTTCCTACACGGCCATGGCGCACTTGTCTGATATCCAGCGTCGAAACAACCTGCCAGTGAGGCGCTTGATTTCTTCCACGGTGGAATTCAACACTCCTAATGTTTGACCGCCTGCTCCAACAAGAAAAAGCTGTTAATGAGTATTTGTATGACCGGGGTGCTAGGACAGCCTTTGGGGAGCTGGGGATATTTTTGCCAAATTACTGGACGCTCATGCGCAATGCCTGTAGGCTCATGCGTCCTTTTGAGGAGGTGACAAACCTTGTCAGTCGCACCGAAGGCACCATCAGCGACATCATAACATTTGTTTTCTTCCTGGAGCGTGCCCTGCGAAGAGTGCTGGATCAGGCAGTAGATGAGCGTGAAGAGGAAGCGGGAGAGTTGTGGTGTCCATCACCCCCGCAAACAGCCGAATCAGCATTGCTTGCTGGACCTGCGGCAACGCAGGAAGAGGATTGTGAGGAAGAGGAGTCAGAGGAGGAATGTGGCTTTGGGGAGGATGAGGAGGAGGAAGACCGAGCACAACAGTCATCCCAGGGTGCTCGTTGTTGTCACCTCTCTGGTACCCATGGTGTTGTACGTGGCTGGGGGGAAGAAGATACCATCAGTGAGATCAGTGAGGAGGAGGAACGCGACATGATTAGCTCAGCATCCAACCTTGTTCAAATGGGTTCTTTCATGCTGTCGTGCCTGTTGAGGGACCCTCGTATAAAAAAGCTGAAGGAGAACGACCTGTACTGGGTGTCCACGCTCCTCGACCCCCGGTATAAGCATAAAGTGCCTGAAATGTTACCAAATTCCCACAAGTCGGAAAGGATGGAGCATTTTCATAATAAATTAAAAACTATGCTTTACACAGCGTATAAGGGTGATGTCACAGCACCACGGGAATGTAACAGGGGAAGAGATGAAATTAACCATGACCACGGCGGCAAGGACCGGGCGCTTTCCTGACGTCTTGTTGATGGAGGACATGCGTACCTTTTTAACTCCCATGCACCATCAGAGCCTTTCGGGATCCAACCTTAGAGAAAGACTCAACCGACAGGTAGCAGAATACCTAGCTTTAACTGCGGATCTCGATACTCTCAGGAGCGATGGACCCCTTGACTACTGGGTGTGCAGGCTGGACTTGTGGCCTGAGCTATCCCAATTTGCAATGGAACTTCTGGCCTTCCCCGCTTCAAGTGTCCTGTCTGAAAGGACTTTTAGTGCAGCAGGAGGTTTTGTCACTGAGAAGAGAAGTCGCCTAGGTCAAAAAAGCCTTGACTATCTCACTTTTATAAAAATGAATGAGGGCTGGATCCCGAAGGGACTGACATTGGGCGATACATTTGAATAAAAAAAATACTGATGATGAGATGAGCTGGCTTGGGCTACAACTGGTACACAGGCTGGCCTTTTTTTTTTGGTTATAAAGACGGAGGACTTGCTTGACTTATCCGCCAACAACTAGTGTTCAAGCCACAAGCTTTTAGGGCACTTTACAAATGTTTTACAAACATTGATTTTTCTGGCCGCTGCTACAGCAGTTGCTACAACAATACCCCAATTTTTCAGTCATTTGTACATTCCTAATTTTTCTGGCCTCTGCTGCAGCTCTGTGGGTACAAAACTCAAATAAAAAAAATAAGGCACATAACACTAGTGATTAAACTGTTACGAATTGTACAACTTAACACACCACTCATATCCGGTGGACCATTCAATTGAACGCAAAATGCCACAAATTTGAAAGAGTAGGACCGACCAAGCATCTTTATCCGTCTCTTGGTTGCTCTAAATTATCTCCGTGTTCCATCTATGCCATACCTGTACTCTATTGTGCAAAAGGGTGGCATATGTGGTGTTTCATGCTGTTGTGCCTGTTGCGGGTCGTGGCCCATGATATAAAAAGGCTGAAGGAGAACGACCTGTAGTAATGGGTGCCCCATCCAGTTTTTAGAAAAATGTTCCTGGTTCCTCTCAACTATCTTTGGGTTTCTAAAATGGATGCCATACCTGTACTCGCTTGTGCAAAAGGATGGCATATGTGGTGGTGTTTCCTGCAGTTGTTTCTGTTGAGGGTGCTGGACCCTCTTATAAAAAAGCTGAAGGAGAACGACCTGGAGTGGGAGTCCAAGCATGGTTTTTGGGGCTATTTCACTTTTACAAACAATTATCTGTGGGTTTCACAAATCAATGCCGTACCAGTACTCTATTGTTCCAAAGTATGCCATATGTTCTCTTTCCTGCTGGTATTTTGTTTGAGGGTCCTGGGCACTCTTATAAAAAGGCCTAAGGAGAAAGAGGTGTACTGGGTGTCCACTCATTTTTCTTTTCTATTTCACATTTGACCAAAATTATCTCTGGTTTTGTAAAATCAATGCCGTACCTGTACTCTATTGTTCAAAAGGATGCCATACGTCCTCTTTCCTGCTGGTGTTTTTTTTGAGTGTCCAGGACCCTCTTATAAAAAGGCCTAAGGAGAAAGATTTGTACTGGTTGGCCACTCATTTTTATTTTTCTATTTAACAATTGACCAAAATGATCTCTGGGTTTGTAAAATCAATGCTGTACCTGTACTCTATTGTTCAAAAGGATGCCATACGTCCTCTTTCCTGCTGGTGTTTTTTTTGAGGGTCCAGGACCCTCTTATAAAAAGGCCTAAGGAAAAAGAGGTGTACTGGTTGTCCACTCATTTTTATTTTTCTATTTAACAATTGACCAAAATGATCTCTGGGTTTGTAAAATCAATGCTGTACCTGTACTCTATTGTTCAAAAGGATGCCATACGTCCTCTTTCCTGCTGGTGTTTTTTTTGAGGGTCCAGGACCCTCTTATAAAAAGGCCTAAGGAGAAAGAGGTGTACTGGTTGTCCACTCATTTTTATTTTTCTATTTAACAATTGACCAAAATGATCTCTGGGTTTGTAAAATCAATGCTGTACCTGTACTCTATTGTTCAAAAGTATGCCATATGTCCTCTTTCCTGCTGGTGTTTTTTTTTAGGGTCCCGGACCCTCTTATAAAAAGGCCTAAGGAGAAAGATGTGTACTGGGTGTCCATCGAATCATTTTTTTGATTCAAATTTCCATTTGCAAAAAATTATCTATGGGTTTCTAAAATCAATGCCTTTCCTGTACTCTTACTCTATTGTTCAAAAGTATGCCATATGTCCTCTTTCCTGCTGGTGTTTTTTTTGAGTGTCCAGGACCCTCTTATAAAAAGGCCTAAGGAGAAAGAGGTGTACTGGTTGTCCACTCATTTTTATTTTTCTATTTAACAATTGACCAAAATGATCTCTGGGTTTGTAAAATCAATGGTGTACCTGTACTCTATTGTTCAAAAGGATGCCATACGTCCTCTTTCCTGCTGGTGTTTTTTTTGAGGGTCCAGGACCCTCTTATAAAAAGGCCTAAGGAGAAAGAGGTGTACTGGTTGTCCACTCATTTTTATTTTTCTATTTAACAATTGACCAAAATGATCTCTGGGTTTGTAAAATCAATGCTGTACCTGTACTCTATTGTTCAAAAGGATGCCATACGTCCTCTTTCCTGCTGGTGTTTTTTTTGAGGGTCCAGGACCCTCTTATATAAAGGCCTAAGGAGAAAGAGGTGTACTGGTTGGCCACTCATTTTTATTTTTCTATTTAACAATTGACCAAAATGATCTCTGGGTTTGTAAAATCAATGCTGTACCTGTACTCTATTGTTCAAAAGGATGCCATACGTTCTCTTTCCTGCTGGTGTTTTTTTTGAGGGTCCAGGACCCTCTTATAAAAAGGCCTAAGGAGAAAGAGGTGTACTGGTTGTCCACTCATTTTTATTTTTCTATTTAACAATTGTCCAAAATGATCTCTGGGTTTGTAAAATCAATGCTGTACCTGTACTCTATTGTTCAAAAGGATGCCATACGTCCTCTTTCCTGCTGGTGTTTTTTTTGAGGGTCCAGGACCCTCTTATAAAAAGGCCTAAGGAGAAAGAGGTGTACTGGTTGTCCACTCATTTTTATTTTTCTATTTAACAATTGACCAAAATGATCTCTGGGTTTGTAAAATCAATGCTGTACCTGTACTCTATTGTTCAAAAGTATGCCATATGTCCTCTTTCCTGCTGGTGTTTTTTTTTAGGGTCCCGGACCCTCTTATAAAAAGGCCTAAGGAGAAAGAGGTGTACTGGGTGTCCATCGAATCATTTTTTTATTCAAATTTCCATTTGCAAAAAATTATCTATGGGTTTCTAAAATCAATGCCTTTCCTGTACTCTTACTCTATTGTTCAAAAGTATGCCATATGTCCTCTTTCCTGCTGGTATTTTGTTTGAGGGTCCTGGACCCTCTTATAAAAAGGCCTAAGGAGAAAGAATTGTACTAGGTGTCCATCCAATCATTTTCTCCAACATTGGTGTGTCCGGTCCACGGCGTCATCCTTACTTGTGGGAATATCTCTTCCCCAACAGGAAATGGCAAAGAGTCCCAGCAAAGCTGGCCATATAGTCCCTCCTAGGCTCCGCCCACCCCAGTCATTCTCTTTGCCGTTGCACAGGCAACATCTCTACGGAGATGGTTAAGAGTATGTGGTGTTTAAATGTAGTTTTTTTATTCTACTATCAAGAGTTTGTTATTTTAAAATAGTGCTGGTATGTACTATTTACTCTGCAACAGAAAAAGAAGAAGATTTCTGTTTGTGAGAGGAAGATGATTTTAGCAGACAGTAACTAAAATCGATTGCTGTTTCCACATAGGACTGTTGAGATGAAGTAACTTCAGTTGGGGGAAAGAGTTAGCAGACTTTTCTGCTTAAGGTATGACTAGCCATATTTCTAACAAGACTGTGTAATGCTGGAAGGCTGTCATTTCCCCTCATGGGGACCGGTAAGCCATTTTCTTAGTTTCAACAGAATAAAGGGCTTAATATGGGCTATAAAACTGGTAGACACTTTTATGGGCTAAATCGATTGCTTTATTTGGACATTTTATACATGTTAATGCTGATAATTCACACTTATAAACTTGGGGAATGTTTTTTAACGTCAGGCACTATGTTAGACACCTTTTCCAGACAGGAAGGGCCTTCCCAGTTGTAGGCTGAGCCTCATTTTCGCGCCATTATTGCGCAGTTGTTTTTGAGAGCAAGACATGCAGATGCATGTGTGAGGACCTAAAAATAGTTGGAAAAGTTTCTAGAAGGCGTCATTTGGTATCGTATTCCCCTCTGGGCTTGGTTAGGTCACAGCAAAGGGACTGTATAGGGGTTAATTTTGTAAACGGCTCCGGTTCCGTTATTTTAAGGGTTAAAGCTCTGAAAATTGGTATGCAATACTTTTAATGCTTTAAGACACTGTGGTGAAATTTTGGTAAATTTTGAACAATTTCTTCATACTTTTTCACATATTCAGTAATAAAGTGTACTCTGTTTAAAATTTAAAGTGACAGTAACGGTTTTGTTTTAAAACGGTTTTTGTGCTTTATTGACAAGTTTAAGCCTGTTTAACATGTCTGTGCCTAAGCTATGTTCTATATGTATGAAAGCCAATGTGTCTCCCCATTCAAAATTGTGTGATAATTGTGCCATAGCGTCCAAACAAAGTAAGGACAGTACTGCCACAGATAATGAAATTGCCCAAGATGATTCCTCAGATGAGGGGAGTAGACATGATACTACATCATCTCCTACTGTGTCTACACCAGTTTTGCCCACGCAGGAGGCCCCTAGTACATCTAGCGCGCCAATGCTTATTACCATGCAACAATTGACGGCTGTAATGGATAACTCCATAGCAAATATTTTATCCAAAATGCCTGCATATCAGAGAAAGCGCGATTGCTCTGTTTTAAACACTGAAGAGCAGGAGGGCGCTGATGATCATTGTTCTGTCATACCCTCACACCAATCTGAAGTGGCCATGAGGGAGGTTTTGTCAGATGGGGAAATTTCAGATTTAGGAAAAATTTCTCAACAAGCTGAACCTGATGTTGTGACATTTAAATTTAAATTAGAACATCTCCGCGCACTGCTGAAGGAGGTGTTATCTACTCTGGATGATTGTGACAACTTGGTCATTCCAGAGAAATTATGCAAGATGGACAAGTTTCTAGAGGTTCTGGTGCACCCCGACGCTTTTCCTATACCCAAACGGGTGGCGGACATAGTGAATAAGGAGTGGGAGAAGCCCGGCATACCTTTTGTTCCCCCCCCTATATTTAAGAAATTATTTCCTATGGTCGACCCCAGAAAGGACTTATGGCAGACAGTCCCTAAGGTCGAGGGGGCAGTTTCTACTCTAAACAAGCAAACTACTATTCCTATCAAGGATAGTTGTGCTTTCAAAGATCCTATGGATAAAAAATTAGAAGGTTTGCTTAAAAAGATTTTGTACAGCAAGGTTACCTCCTACAACCCATTTCGTGCATTGTTCCTGTCACTACAGCAGCGTGGTTCTGGTTCGAGGAACTAGAAAAGTCGCTCAGTAGAGAGACTCCATATGAGGAGGTTATGGACAGAGTTCACGCACTTAAGTTGGCTAACTCCTTTATTTTGGATGCCGCTTTGTAATTAGCTAGATTAGCGGCGAAAAATTCAGGGTTTGCAATTGTGGCGCGCAGAGCGCTTTGGCTAAAGTCTTGGTCAGCGGATGTATCATCCAAGACAAAATTGCTTAACATCCCTTTCAAAGGTAAAACTCTCTTTGGGCCAGAATTGAAAGAGATTATCTCAGACATCACTGGGGGAAAGGGCCATGCCCTTCCACAAGATAGGCCTTTCAAGGCCAAGAATAAGTCTAATTGTCGTTCCTTTCGCAATTTCCGGAACGGACCGGCCTCTAATTCTGCATCCTCTAAGCAAGAGGGTAATGCCTCACAGCCCAAACCAGCCTGGAAACCTATGCAAGGCTGGAACAAGGGTAAGCAGGCCAAAAAGCCTGCTGCTGCTAACAAAACAGCATGAAGGAGTAGCCCCCGATCCGGGACCGGATCTAGTAGGGGGCAGACTCTCTCTCTTTGCTCAGGCTTGGGCAAGAGATGTTCAGGATCCCTGGGCACTAGAAATAGTTTCTCAGGGTTATCTTCTGGAATTCAGGGAACTACCCCCAAGGGGAAGGTTCCACATGTCTCACTTATCCTTAAACCAAATAAAGAGACAGGCGTTCTTACATTGTGTAGAAGACCTGTTAAAGATGGGAGTAATACACCCTGTTCCAAGGACGGAACAAGGAATGGGATTTTACTCAAATCTGTTCGTAGTTCCCAAAAAAGAGGGAACCTTCAGACCAATTCTGGATTTAAAGATCCTAAACAAATTTCTCAGGGTACCATCGTTCAAAATGGAAACCATTCGAACGATTCTACCCACTATCCAGGAAGATCAATTTATGACTACCGTGGACCTAAAGGATGCGTACCTACATATTCCTATCCACAAAGAACATCATCAGTTCCTAAGGTTCGCCTTTCTGGACAAACATTACCAGTTTGTGGCCCTCCCATTCGGGTTAGCCACTGCTCCAAGGATTTTCACAAAGGTACTCGGGTCCCTTCTAGCGGTTTTAAGACCGAGGGGCATTGCAGTAGTACCGTACTTGGACGACATTCTAATTCAAGCGTTGTCCCTTTCAAAAGCAAAGGCTCATACAGACATCGTTCTGGCCTTTCTCAGATCTCACGGATGGAAGGTGAACATAGAAAAAAGTTCTCTGTCTCCGTCAACAAGAGTTCCCTTCTTGGGAACAATAATAGATTCCTTAGAAATGAGGATTTTTCTGACAGATGTCAGAAAGTCAAAACTTCTAAGCGCTTGTCAAGTTCTTCACTCTGTTCCACGTCCTTCCGTAGCTCAGTGCATGGAAGTAGTAGGGTTGATGGTTGCAGCAATGGACATAGTACCTTTTGCGCGAATTCATCTAAGACCATTACAACTGTGCATGCTCAAACAGTGGAATGGGGACTATACAGACTTGTCTCCAGTGATTCAAGTAGATCAGAAGACCAGAGATTCACTCCATTGGTGGCTGACCCTGGACCATCTATCCCAGGGAATGAGCTTCCGCAGACCAGAGTGGGTCATTGTCACAACCGAAAGCTCAGGGACTATGGTCTCGGGAAGAGTCTCTTCTCCCGATAAACATTCTGGAACTAAGAGCGATATTCAATGCTCTCAGGGCTTGGCCTCAGCTTGCAAATGCCAGATTCATAAGATTCCAATCAGACAACATGACGACTGTTGCGTATATAAATCATCAGGGGGGAACAAGGAGTTCCTTAGCGATGAAAGAAGTGACCAAAATAATACAATGGGCGGAGGATCACTCCTGCCATCTATCTGCGATCCACATCCCAGGTGTAGAAAACTGGGAAGCGGATTATCTGAGTCGTCAGACATTCCATCCGGGGGAGTGGGAACTCCACCCGGAGATCTTTGCCCAGTTGACTCAATTATGGGGCATTCAAGACATGGATCTGATGGCGTCTCGTCAGAACTTCAAGGTTCCTTGCTACGGGTCCAGATCCAGGGATCCCAAGGCGACTCTAGTGGATGCACTAGTAGCACCTTGGACCTTCAACCTAGCTTATGTGTTTCCACCGTTTCCTCTCATTCCCAGGCTGGTAGCCAGGATCAAACAGGAGAGGGCTTCGGTGATCTTGATAGCTCCTGCGTGGCCACGCAGGACTTGGTATGCGGACCTGGTGAATATGTCATCGGTTCCACCATGGAAGCTACCTTTGAGACAGGACCTTCTTGTTCAGGGTCCATTCGAACATCCAAATCTGGTCTCCCTCCAGCTGACGGCTTGGAGACTGAACGCTTGATTCTATCAAAGTGTGGGTTTTCAGATTCTGTGATAGATACTCTGGTTCAGGCCAGAAAACCAGTGACTAGAAAGATTTACCATAAAATATGGAAAAGATATATCTGTTGGTGTGAATCCAAGGGATTCCCATGGAATAAGATAAAAATTCCTAAGATTCTTTCCTTTCTGCAGGAAGGTTTGGATAAAGGATTATCTGCGAGTTCTCTAAAAGGACAGATTTCTGCTTTATCTGTCTTACTACACAAACGTCTGGCAGCTGTGCCAGATGTTCAAGCATTTGTTCAGGCTCTGGTTAGAATCAAGCCTGTTTACAGACCTTTGACTCCTCCCTGGAGTCTAAATCTAGTTCTTTCAGTTCTTCAAGGGGTTCCGTTTGAACCTCTACATTCCATAGATATTAAGTTATTATCTTGGAAAGTCTTGTTTTTGGTTGCTATTTCTTCTGCTAGAAGAGTTTCTGAGTTATCTGCTCTGCAGTGTACTCCGCCCTATCTGGTGTTCCATTCAGATAAGGTTGTTTTGCGTACTAAGCCTGGTTTTCTTCCAAAGGTTGTTTCCAACAAGAATATTAACCAGGAGATAGTTGTACCTTCTTTGTGTCCGAATCCAGTTTCAAAGAAGGAACATTTGCTACACAATTTAGATGTAGTCCGTGCTCTAAAATTCTACTTAGCAGCTACAAAGGAGTTCAGACAAACATCTTCTCTGTTTGTCGTCTATTCTGGTAAAAGGAGAGGTCAAAAAGCAACTTCTACCTCTCTTTCCTTTTGGCTTAAAAGCATCATCCGATTGGCTTATGAGACTGCCGGACGGCAGCCTCCTGAAAGAATCACAGCTCACTCCACTAGGGCTGTGGCTTCCACATGGGCCTTCAAGAACGAGGCTTCTGTTGATCAGATATGTAAGGCAGCGACTTGGTCTTCACTGCACACTTTTGCCAAATTTTACAAATTTGATACTTTTGCTTCTTCGGAGGCTATTTTTGGGAGAAAGGTTTTGCAAGCCGTGGTGCCTTCCGTTTAGGTAACCTGATTTGCTCCCTCCCTTCATCCGTGTCCTAAAGCTTTGGTATTGGTTCCCACAAGTAAGGATGACGCCGTGGACCGGACACACCAATGTTGGAGAAAACAGAATTTATGCTTACCTGATAAATTACTTTCTCCAACGGTGTGTCCGGTCCACGGCCCGCCCTGGTTTTTTTAATCAGGTCTGATGAATTATTTTCTCTAACTATAGTCACCACGGTACCATATGGTTTCTCCTATATTTTTCCTCCTGTCCGTCGGTCGAATGACTGGGGTGGGCGGAGCCTAGGAGGGACTATATGGCCAGCTTTGCTGGGACTCTTTGCCATTTCCTGTTGGGGAAGAGATATTCCCACAAGTAAGGATGACGCCGTGGACCGGACACACCGTTGGAGAAAGTAATTTATCAGGTAAGCATAAATTCTGTTTTTTTATTCAAATTCACGGTTGCAACAAATTATCCCCGGGTTTCTAAAATCAATGCCTTTCCTATAATCTTTTTTTCACAAAGGATGCCATATGTCCTCTTTCCTACTGCTGGTTTTGTTGAGTGTCCTGGAGCCTCTGCTAAAAAGGCCGAAGGATAAAGAAGTGTACTGGGTGTCTATTCAATGTTTTTTTAGATTTCCCGGTTGTAACAAATTTTTTCTGTCTCTCTAAAATCAATGCCTTTCCTGTAATCTATTTTTCAAAAGGATGCCATATGTCCTCTTTCATGCTGTTGTTTCTGTTGAGGCTCCGGGACACTCTTATAAAAAGGCGTAAGGATAAAGAAGTGTACTGGGTGTATAATCTATGTTTTTTTAGATTTCACGGTTGCAACTAATGATCTCTGTGTTTCTAAAATCAATGCCTTTCCTGTAATCTAATTTTCTAAAGGATGCCATATGTCCTCTTTGATGCTGCTGGTTTTGTGGAGGGTCCTGGAGCCTCTGCTAAAAAGGCCTAAGGATAAATAAGTGTACTTGGTGTATAATCAAAGTTTTTTGAGATTTCACGGTTGCAACTAATGATCTCTGTGTTTCTAAAATCAATGCCTTTTCAGAAATCTATTTTTCTAAAGGATGCAATATGTCCTCTTTACTGCTGCTGGTTTTGTTGAGGGTCCTGGAGCCTCTGCTAATAAGGCCTAAGGATAAATAAGTGTCCTGGGTGTCTAATCCATTTTTTTTTAGATTTCCCGGTTGCAACAAATTATCTCTGGGTTTCTAGAATCAATGCCTTTCCTGTAATCTATTAGTCATAAGGATGCCATATGTCCTCTTTCATGCTGTTATTTCTGTTGAGGCTCCGGGAGACTCTTCTAAAAAGGCCTAAGGATAAAGAAGTGTACTGGGTGTATAATCTATGTTTTTTAGATTTCACGGTTGCAACTAATGATCTCTGTGTTTCTAAAATCAATCCCTTTCCTGTAATCTAATTTTCTAAAGGATGCCATATGTCCTCTTTCATGCTGCTGGTTTTGTGGAGAGTCCTGGAGCCTCTGCTAAAAAGGCCTAAGGATAAATAAGTGTACTTGGTGTATAATCTAAGTTTTATGAGATTTCACGGTTGCAACTAATGATCTCTGTGTTTCTAAAATCAATGCCTTTCCAGAAATCTATTTTTCTAAAGGATGCCATATGTCCTCTTTACTGCTGCTGGTTTTGTTGAGGGTCCTGGAGCCTCTGCTAATAAGGCCTAAGGATAAATAAGTGTCCTGGGTGTCTAATCCATTTTTTTTTAGATTTCCCGGTTGCAACAAATTATCTCTGGGTTTCTAGAATCAATGCCTTTCCTGTAATCTATAAGTCATAAGGATGCCATATGTCCTCTTTCATGCTGTTATTTCTGTTGAGGCTCCGGGAGACTCTTCTAAAAAGGCCTAAGGATAAAGAAGTGTACTGGGTGTATAATCTATGTTTTTTAGATTT
Organism: Bombina bombina; assembly: GCF_027579735.1. Classification (NCBI taxonomy): domain Eukaryota; kingdom Metazoa; phylum Chordata; class Amphibia; order Anura; family Bombinatoridae; genus Bombina; species Bombina bombina. The sequence goes on along the minus strand of NC_069505.1, from coordinate 44,314,574 downwards.
CACGGTTGCAACTAATGATCTCTGTGTTTCTAAAATCAATCCCTTTCCTGTAATCTAATTTTCTAAAGGATGCCATATGTCCTCTTTCATGCTGCTGGTTTTGTGGAGAGTCCTGGAGCCTCTGCTAAAAAGGCCTAAGGATAAATAAGTGTACTTGGTGTATAATCTAAGTTTTATGAGATTTCACGGTTGCAACTAATGATCTCTGTGTTTCTAAAATCAATGCCTTTCCAGAAATCTATTTTTCTAAAGGATGCCATATGTCCTCTTTACTGCTGCTGGTTTTGTTGAGGGTCCTGGAGCCTCTGCTACTAAGGCCTAAGGATAAATAAGTGTCCTGGGTGTCTAATCCATTTTGTTTTAGATTTCCCGGTTGCAACAAATTATCTCTGGGTTTCTAAAATCAATGCCTTTCCTGTAATCTATTAGTCACAAGGATGCCATATGTCCTCTTTCCTACTGCTGGTTTTGTTGAGTGTCCTGGAGCCTCTGCTAAAAAGGCCGAAGGATAAAGAAGTGTACTGGGTGTCTATTCAATGTTTTTTTAGATTTCCCGGTTGTAACACATTTTTTCTGTCTCTCTAAAATCAATGCCTTTCCTGTAATCTATTTTTCAAAAGGATGCCATATGTCCTATTTCATGCTGTTGTTTCTGTTGAGGCTCCGGGACACTCTTATAAAAAGGCGTAAGGATAAAGAAGTGTACTGGGTGTATAATCTATGTTTTTTTAGATTTCACGGTTGCAACTAATGATCTCTGTGTTTCTAAAATCAATGCCTTTCCTGTAATCTAATTTTCTAAAGGATGCCATATGTCCTCTTTCATGCTGCTGGTTTTGTGGAGGGTCCTGGAGCCTCTGCTAAAAAGGCCTAAGGATAAATAAGTGTACTTGGTGTATAATCAAAGTTTTTTGAGATTTCACGGTTGCAACTAATGATCTCTGTGTTTCTAAAATCAATGCCTTTCCAGAAATCTATTTTTCTAAAGGATGCCATATGTCCTCTTTACTGCTGCTGGTTTTGTTGAGGGTCCTGGAGCCTCTGCTAATAAGGCCTAAGGATAAATAAGTGTCCTTGGTGACTAATCCATTTTTGTTTAGATTTCCCGGTTGCAACAAATTATCTCTGGGTTTCTAGAATCAATGCCTTTCCTGTAATCTATTAGTCACAAGGATGCCATATGTCCTCTTTCATGCTGTTATTTCTGTTGAGGCTCCGGGAGACTCTTCTAAAAAGGCCTAAGGATAAAGAAGTGTACTGGGTGTATAATCTATGTTTTTAGATTTCACGGTTGCAACTAATGATCTCTGTGTTTCTAAAATCAATCCCTTTCCTGTAATCTAATTTTCTAAAGGATGCCATATGTCCTCTTTCATGCTGCTGGTTTTGTGGAGGGTCCTGGAGCCTCTGCTAAAAAGGCCTAAGGATAAATAAGTGTACTTGGTGTATAATCTAAGTTTTATGAGATTTCACGGTTGCAACTAATGATCTCTGTGTTTCTAAAATCAATGCCTTTCCAGAAATCTATTTTTCTAAAGGATGCCATATGTCCTCTTTACTGCTGCTGGTTTTGTTGAGGGTCCTGGAGCCTCTGCTACTAAGGCCTAAGGATAAATAAGTGTCCTGGGTGTCTAATCCATTTTTTTTTAGATTTCCCGGTTGCAACAAATTATCTCTAGGTTTCTAAAATCAATGCCTTTCCTGTAATCTATTAGTTACAAGGATGCCATATGTCCTCTTTCATGCTGTTGTTTCTGTTGAGGCTCCGGGAGACTCTTCTAAAAAGGCCTAAGGATAAAGAAGTGTACTGGGTGTATAATCTATGTTTTTTTAGATTTCACTGTTGCAACTAATGATCTCTGTGTTTCTAAAATCAATGCCTTTCCTGTAATCTAAATTTCTAAAGGATGCCATATGTCCTCTTTCATGCTGCTGGTTTTGTGGAGGGTCCTGGAGCCTCTGCTAAAAAGGCCTAAGGATAAATAAGTGTACTTGGTGTATAATCTATGTTTTTTTAGATTTCACGGTTGCAACTAATGATCTCTGTGTTTCTAAAATCAATGCCTTTCCAGAAATCTATTTTTCTAAAGGATGCCATATGTCCTCTTTACTGCTGCTGGTTTTGTTGAGGGTCCTGGAGCCTCTGCTACTAAGGCCTAAGGATAAATAAGTGTCCTGGGTGTCTAATCCATTTTTTTTTTAGATTTCCCGGTTGCAACAAATTATCTCTGGGTTTCTAAAATCAATGCCTTTCCTGTAATCTATTAGTCACAAGGATGCCATATGTCCTCTTTCATGCTGTTGTTTCTGTAGAGGCTCCGGGAGACTCTTCTAAAAAGGCCTAAGGATAAAGAAGTGTACTGGGTGTCTAATCTATGTTTTTTTAGATTTCACGGTTGCAAAAAATTATCCACGGGTTTCTAAAATCAATGCCTTTCCAGTAATCTATTATTCACAAGGATGCCATATGTACTTTTTGATGCTGTTGTTTCTGTTGAGGCTCCGGGAGCCTCTTATTAAAAAGGCCTAAGGAAAAATAAGTGTACTGGGTGTCTAATCAATGTTTTTTTCTATTTACCGGTTGCAACTAATGATCTCTGTGTTAATGAAATCCATGCCTTTTCTATAATCATTTTTTCAAAAGGATGCCATATGTCCTCTTTCCTGCTGCTGGTTTTGTCGAGGGTCCTGGAGCCTCTGCTGAGCATAATTAAAAAAAAAAAAATTAATTTAACTTGACTTAATAACTGAAGCATGACTTCAGGAGTCAGGTGTGGTCGTAGGTAGTGGTTGTTGTTAGCAGATTATTTTTATTGCAAATTGCAATTGCCACAGCGTGCATAAAATGTGCGTCACTAGTCCAAATTTTAACTTTTTTTTTTCATTCAGGATTAGTTTGGGGTCCGGCGCAATATTGGAAACGCAAAAACAGGTCTCCGTACCCATTGATATAAGGGGTGACTACTAGTGCTTTTACCAGGCTCCTCTTGGATAGCCCCAGAAAGTGTGACTATGAATCCCAAAAAGAAAATTAAATTAAGGTTGAAAACTAACTCCTAAGTAAATTGTAAGACCTGGAGCTCCTCAAACACACGTCCTAACGCAACAGGTATAGGCTCCGCCCACCCAAATCTTACCTTTTTAATGCCAATTGATATTGCCACAGCTGAAACAACAGTAAATAACATGTGCGTCACCACAGTCTCCGAAGCTGTTGTCGGATGTATACAAAAACACTAATAAAGTATTCCTTTCGGGGCGCAAAGAGATGGCTACCGGAACACTCCAGGAACTTCCCAAGACTAAGAGTGGCTGTCTTGTGTTTCTGGTGATGTTGTAGACATCTGGGTAGTGTACAGGGAGGGCAAAAATCCTCTCCATCTCTGTGCACCACAGGACAGGACATCCTTGTCATCCATAAGCACATGAAATTGCTGGCATTTTCGTTGCTTCAAGAAGTTCAGTTTTTGTGGTGATAGTACAGAATTAAATAAACTTTGGTTTCCTACCATACTCAAGACAATCTTGTAGTTCAAGCTTCGGACTTGCTGTGGGAAACAGTGGCCTGTCCATAGCAGGAAGATGATTTAGACAGAAGTAACAGGCTCTGATTGCAGGTGACACATGTTTATCGTCAATCATCAAAGGGGTTGCGTGCAGAATATGGCTGATGGCCCCTTATTCACATGTTTGTCCAGAGCAACAACATTTGCAAACAGCCAGAAGAGAGGTCGGTTCTCACCAGCCTTAAGTTGAGCTTCAATTACCAAATGCTGATATTCAAAAAATAGACAAACAGTGCCTTAAAAAACACATTTGCAATATGGATTCACCAGAGCAAGGTCATTGCAAGTATTTCCCACAATAACAAAATTAAAATGACACAACTCCGCAATCTTCCCCTTCACATTATTATTGTCACACTCCATTGTACTCCTATGCCCACCTCCCTGCTCTTGTTTTTGTTGAGGGTCCTGGAGCCTCTGCTAAAAAGGTCTATGGATAAATAAGTGTACTGGGTGTCTAATCAATGTTTTTTTCTATTTCACGGGTCATATAAATGATCTGTGGGATTCTAAAATCAATGCCTTTCCTGTAATCTATTATTCAAAAGGATGACATATGTCCTCTTTCATGCTGTTGTTTCTGTTGAGGCTCTGGGACCCTCGTATTAAAAAGGACTAAGGATAAAGAAGTGTACTGGGTGTCCAATCATTTTTTTTTCTATTTCCCGGGTCATATAAATGATCTCTGTGTTTCTAAAATCAATGCCTTTCCTGTAATCTAATTTACAAAAGTAAGCCATATGTCCTCTTTCCTGCTGCTGGTTTTGTTGAGGGTCCTGGAGCCTCTGCTAAAAAGGCCTAAGGATAAAGAAGTGTACTGGGTGTCTAATCTATGTTTTTTTAGATTTCACGGTTGCAAAAAATTATCCACGGGTTTCTAAAATCAATGCCTTTCCTGTAATCTATTATTCACAAGGATGCCATATGTACTTTTTGATGCTGTTGTTTCTGTTGAGGCTCCGGGAGCCTCTTAATCTTATTAAAAAGGCCTAAGGAAAAATAAGTGTACTGGGTGTCTAATCAATGTTTTTTTCTATTTACCAGTTGCAACTAATGATCTCTGTGTTTCTGAAATCAATGCCTTTCCTATAATCATTTTTTCAAAAGGATGCCATATGTCCTCTTTCCTGCTGCTGGTTTTGTTGAGGGTCCTGGAGCCTCTGCTGAGCATAATACATTTTTTTTATTTAACTTGACTTAATAACTGAAGCATGACTTCAGGAGTCAGGTGTGGTCGTAGGTAGTGGTTGTTGTTAGCAGATTATTTTTATTGCAAATTGCAATTGTCACAGCGTGCATAAAATGTGCGTCACTAGTCCAAATTTTAACTTTTTTTTTTCATTCAGGATTAGTTTGGGGTCCGGCGCAATATTGGAAAGGCAAAAAACAGGTCTCCGTACCCGTTGATATAAGGGGTGACTACTACGGCTTTTACCAGGCTCCTCTTGGATAGCCCTAGAAAGTGTTACTATGAATCCCAAAAAGAAAATTAAATTAAGGTTGAAAACTAACTCCAAAGTAACTTGTAAGACCTGGAGCTCCTCAAACACACGTCCTACCGCAACAGCTATAGGCTCCGCCACCCACAAATCTTAACTTTTTCATGCCAATTGATATTGCCACAGCTGGAACAACAGTAAATAACATGTGCGTCACCACAGTCTCCGAAGCTGTTGTCGGATGTATACAAAAACACTGATAAAGTATTCCTTTAGGAGCGCAAAGAGATGGCTACCGGAACACTCCAGGAACTTCACAAGAGTGGCTGTATTGTGTTTCTGGTGATGTTTGAGACATCTGGGTAGTGTACAGGGAGGGCAAAAATCATCTCCATCTCTGTGCACCACAGGACAGGACGTCCTTGTCATCCATAAGCACATGAAATTGCTGGCATTTTCGTTGCTTCAAGAAGTTCATTTTTTGTGGTGATAGATAGTACAGAATTAAATAAACTTTGGTTTCCTACCATACTCAAGACAATCTTGTATTTCAAGCTTCGTACTTGCTGTGGGAAACAGTGGCCTGTCCATACCAGGAAGATGATTTAGACAGAAGTAACGAGCTCTGCTTGCAGGTGACACATGTTTCATCAAAGGGGTTGCGTGCAGAATATGGCTGATGGCCCCTTATTCACATGTTTGTCCAGAGCCACAACATTTGCAAACAGCCAGAAGAAAGGTCGGTTCTCACCAGCCTTAAGTTGAGCTTCATTTACCAAATGCTGATATTCAAAAAAATAGACAAACAGTGCCTTAAATAACACATTTGCGATATGGATTCACCAGAGCAAGGTCATTGCAAGTACTAAGTTCCCATGATAACAAAATTAAAATGCCACAACTACGCAATCTTCACCTTCAGATTATTATTGTCACACTCCATTGTACTCCTATGCCCAGCTCCCTGCTCTTGTTTTTGTTGAGGGTCCTGGAGCCTCTGCTGAAAAGGCCTATGGATAATAAAGTGTACTGGGTGTCTGTTCATGTTTTTTTTATTTCCCGGTTGCAACTAATTATCTCAGTGTTTCTAAAATCAATGCCTTTCCTGTAATCTATAATTCAAAAGGATGACATATGTCCTCTTTCATGCTGTTGTTTCGGTTGAGGCTCCGGGACCCTCGTATTAACAAGGCCTGAGGATAAATAAGTGTAACCGCTGTCTAATGAATGTTTTTTTCTATTACACGGGTCATATAAATGATCTGTGAGTTTCTAAAATCAATGCCTTTCCTGTAATCTATTGTTCAAAAGGATGACATATCTCCTCTTTCATGCTGTTGTTTCGGTTGAGGCTCCGAGACCCTCGTATTAAAAAGGCCTGAGGATAAATAAGTGTAACGGGTGTGTAATCAATCTTTTTTTCTATTTCACGGTTGCAAATAATGATCTGTGGGGTTCTAAAATCAATGCCTTTACTGTAATCTTTTATTCAAAAGCATGACATATCTCCTCTTTCATGCTGTTGTTTCGTTTGAGGCACCGGGACCCTCGTATTAAAAAGGCCTGAGGATAAATAAGTGTAACGGGTGTCTAATCAATGTTTTTTTATATTTTACGGTTGCAAATAATGATCTCTGGGTTTCTAAAATCAATGCCTTTCCTGTAATCTATTATTCAAAAGGATGACATATCTCCTCTTTCATGCTGTTGTTTCGGTTGAGGCTCCGGGACCCTCTTATTAAAAATGCCTGAGGATAAATAAGTGTAACGGGTGTCTAATGAATGTTTTTTTCTATTTCACGGTTGCAAATAATGATCTGTGGGTTTCTAAAATCAATGCCTTTCCTGTAATCTATTATTCAAAAGGATGACATATCTCCTCTTTCATGCTGTTGTTTCGGTTGAGGCCCCCGGGACCCTCTTATTAAAAAGGCCTGAGGATAAATAAGTGTAACGGGTGTCTAATGAATGTTTTTTTCTATTTCACGGTTGCAAATAATGATCTGTGTGTTTCTAAAATCAATGCCTTTCCTGTAATCTTTTATTCAAAAGGATGACATATCTCCTCTTTCATGCTGTTGTTTCGGTTGAGGCTCCGGGACCCTCGTATTAAAAAGGCCTGAGCATAAATAAGTGTAACGGGTGTCTAATCAATGTTTTTTTCTAATTTCACGGTTGCAAATAATGATCTGTGGGTTTCTAAAATCAATGCCTTTCCTTTAATCTATTATTCAAAAGGATGACATATCTCCTCTTTCATGCTGTTGTTTCGGTTGAGGCTCCGGGACCCTCGTATTAAAAAGGCCTGAGGATAAATAAGTGTAACGGGTGTGTAATCAATGTTTTTTTTCTATTTCACGGTTGCAAATAATGATCTGTGGGTTTCTAAAATCAATGCCTTTACTGTAATCTTTTATTCAAAAGGATGACATATCTCCTCTTTCATGCTGTTGTTTCGGTTGAGGCTCCGGGACCCTCGTATTAAAAAGGCCTGAGGATAAATAAGTGTAACGGGTGTGTAATCAATGTTTTTTTCTATTTCACGGTTGCAAATAATGATCTGTGGGGTTCTAAAATCAATGCCTTTACTGTAATCTTTTATTCAAAAGGATGACATATGTCCTCTTTCATGCTGTTGTTTCGGTTGAGGCTCCGGGACACTCGTATTAAAAAGGCCTGAGGATAAATAAGTGTAACGGTGTGTAATCAATGTTTTTTTCTATTTCACGGTTGCAAATAATGATCTGTGGGGTTCTAAAATCAATGCCTTTACTGTAATCTTTTATTCAAAAGGATGACATATCTCCTCTTTCATGCTGTTGTTTCGGTTGAGGCTCCGGGACCCTCGTATTAAAAAGGCCTGAGGATAAATAAGTGTAACGGGTGTGTAATCAATGTTTTTTTCTATTTCACGGTTGCAAATAATGATCTGTGGGGTTCTAAAATCAATGCCTTTACTGTAATCTTTTATTCAAAAGGATGACATATCTCCTCTTTCATGCTGTTGTTTCGGTTGAGGCTCCGGGACACTCGTATTAAAAAGGCCTGAGGATAAATAAGTGTAACGGGTGTGTAATCAATGTTTTTTTCTATTTCACCGTTGCAAATAATGATTTGTGGGGTTCTAAAATCAATGCCTTTACTGTAATCTTTTATTCAAAAGGATGAAATATCTCCTCTTTCATGCTGTTGTTTCGGTTGAGGCTCCGGGACACTCGTATTAAAAAGGCCTGAGGATAAATAAGTGTAACGGGTGTGTAATCAATGTTTTTTTCTATTTCACGTTTGCAAATAATGATCTGTGGGTTTCTAAAATCAATGCCTTTCCTGTAATCTATTATTCAAAAGGATGACATATCTCCTCTTTCATGCTGTTGTTTAGTTTGAGGCTCCGGGACCCTCGTATTAAAAAGGCCTGAGGATAAATAAGTGTAACGGGTGTGTAATCAATGTTTTTTTCTATTTCACGGTTGCAAATAATGATCTGTGGGGTTCTAAAATCAATGCCTTTCCTGTAATCTATTATTCAAAAGGATGACATATCTCCTCTTTCATGCTGTTGTTTCGGTTGAGGCTCCGGGACCCTCGTATTAAAAAGGCCTGAGGATAAATAAGTGTAACGGGTGTCTAATGAATGTTTTTTTCTATTTCACGGTTGCAAATAATGATCTGTGTGTTTCTAAAATCAATGCCTTTCCTGTAATCTTTTATTCAAAAGGATGACATATCTCCTCTTTCATGCTGTTGTTTCGGTTGAGGCTCCGGGACCCTCGTATTAAAAAGGCCTGAGCATAAATAAGTGTAACGGGTGTCTAATCAATGTTTTTTTCTAATTTCACGGTTGCAAATAATGATCTGTGGGTTTCTAAAATCAATGCCTTTCCTGTAATCTATTATTCAAAAGGATGACATATCTCCTCTTTCATGCTGTTGTTTCGTTTGAGGCTCCTCGACCCTCGTATTAAAAAGGCCTGAGGATAAATAAGTGTAACGGGTATCTAATGAATGTTTTTTTCGATTTCCCGGGTCATATAAATGATCTCTGGGATTCTAAAATCAATGCCTTTCCTGTAATCTATTATTCAAAAGGATGACAGAACTACCAAAATACAGCCAATGAAGGGCCTTAGGAAGACTGAGCCAAGGTTGGATTGTAGTATTTGGTTAGGCTAATCCTGATGGCCATGTAGACCACCACCACCGAGAGTCCTGGAAGTAACAGGGATGAGATGAAAGAGCTAAGAATAGTAGAACTTGAAACAACAGAGTTAGCCATGGGTATTAGTGCAAAACCAATTGGCTTTTTTTTGGCTTTGGGTGCGGCTATTCATGCAGGCCATATAGAGCTGCCACCATTCGGTGTCGTATCAGCTATTAAACTAATAAGAACAGTACTACCAAAATACAGCCAATGAAGGGCCTTAGGAAGACTGAGCCAAGGTTGGATTGTAGTATTTGGTTAGGCTAATCATGATGGCCATGTAGACCACCACCACCGAGAGTCCTGGAAGTAACAGGGATGAGATGAAAGAGCTAAGAATAGTAGAACTTGAAACAACAGAGTTAGCCATGGGTGTTAGTGCAAAACCACTTGGCTTTTTTTTGGCTTTGGGTGCGGCTATTCATGCAGGCCATATAGAGCTGCCACCATTCGGTGTCGTATCAGCTATTAAACTAATAAGAACAGTACTACCAAAATACAGCCAATGAAGGGCCTTAGGAAGACTGAGCCAAGGTTGGATTGTAGTATTTGGTTAGGCTAATCATGATGGCCATGTAGACCACCACCACCGAGAGTCATGGAAGTAACAGGGATGAGATGAAAGAGCTAAGAATAGTAGAACTTGAAACAACAGTTAGCCATGGGTGTTAGTGCAAAACCGCTTGGCTTTGGGTGCAGCTATTCATGCAGGCCATATAGAGCTGCCAACATTCGGTGTCGTATCAGCTATTAAACTAATAAGAACAGTACTACCAAAATACAGCCAATGAAGGGCCTTAGGAAGACTGAGCCAAGGTTGGATTGTAGTATTTGGTTAGGCTAATCATGATGGCCATGTAGACCACCACCACCGAGAGTCCTGGAAGTAACAGGGATGATGAGATGAAAGTGCTAAGAATAGTACTACTTGAAACACTTGAGTTAGCCATGGGTGGTAATCCAAGACCGCTTGGATTTATTTTTGTATTGGGTGCAGCTAATCATGCAGGCCATATAGAGCTGCCACCATTCGGTGTTGTATCAGCTATAAAAATAATAAGAACTGTACTATCAAAATACAGACAATGAAGGGCCTATGAAGACTGAGCAAAGGTTGGATTGTAGTATTTTGTTCGGCTAATCATGATGGCCATGTAGACCACCCGTAACAGGGATGAAAGTACTAAGAATAGTACTAATTGAAACAACCGAGTTAGCCATGGGTGTTAGTCTAAGACCACTCAGCTTTTTTTTGGGTTTGGGTGCAGCTAATCATGAAGGCCAGATAGACCTGCCACCATTTGGTGTTGTAACAGGTATGAAACTGCAAAGAACAGTACTACTTAACACAACCTACTTACCATGGGTCCCAGAGCATATGTTTGGTTGTTATATTTTGTAAGGGTAATCATGCAGGCCATATAGACCTCCACCAATAGGGTGAGTATGAGTAACAGCTATTAAAATGCGAAGGACATTACTAATTAACACAACATAGTTACTATGGGTCGCAGACCAAGAGCAGATGTCTTATTATTATATTTTGTATGGGTAATCATCCAGGCCGTATAGACCTCACCAAATAGGGGGAGTTACAGAGATTAAAGTGCTAAGAATGGTAGTACTTAAAACACAACCTAGTTAAAATAGGTAGCAGACCACATGTCTTATTATTATAATTTTTCAGGGTAATCTGGCAGGCCATATAGAACTTCCCCGATAGGGGGGGGGGAACAGGGATTAAAGTGCTAAGAAAAGTACTAATTAACACAAGCTAGTTGGGTCCAAGAACGCATGTTTGATTATTAGAATTTATTAGGGTAATTATATATCTATTTCTCTTCTATCGATTCTATCTAACTATCAATCTATGTATATCTATCTATCCTATCTATCAATCTATCTTCTGTCCGGGATGTTTTGAGACAGCCACTTTGGGAATGTTAGTTGATTTAGACCCATTATGGCTTAAAAGCAGACTCTGCATAAACTATGTAATTTTCCATGGGAGTTTTGCCAGGGATCCCCCTCCAGCATGCGACAGTCCAGGTGTTAATACCCTTGAAACAACTTTTCCATCACTATTGTGGCCAGAAAGAATCCTTGTAGGTTTTAAAGTTCGCCTGCCTATTGAATTCAATGGTGGTTCGCGAACAATACCGGAAGTTCGAGTCCGCCGTTCGCGAACCAAAAATTTTAGGTTCGCGACATCCCTATTTGAAAGTAGTCTATACGAGAGTAGGTCTGGTGGGGATGTGAGTAAAAGGTAAAGTTTGGGCTACTGGGTGCAATAGTCTCCACGTATCGTGAAGGACCAAGTCTGATAAGTTCTTGTTAACCTGCTTGATTATTTTTTTAGAAACTACTGACCTACCTCTAGAAGTGTCCTGGAGTGGATCCAGCGGAAGGTTCAAGTCTCCTCCCAGCACTAATGCACCTTTTCTGAAACCTAAGATTTTGTTAGAGATATGCTTGATGAAAGTGTGTTGTTGGGTATTGGGGGAGTACACATTGACTAATGTTGTTAGTTTCCCTAGCAACGTGCCTACCAGTATAATGTACGTACCTGCCTTCGGGGTCTTTCTCTTTTCGAATAATCTAGAAAGGGGTGGAATATTTGAATACTATGTCCAATCCATTTTTTTTGTTAGGACCTGAGGCAAAATATCCTAGTAGGTATTTATGGTTATTCCATCGTGGTTCACGCCCTTTTTTGAAGTGAGTCTCCTGTAGAAAGGCTACGTCGCTTTTTAATTTAGAGAGTTGTCTGATTACCATAGAACGTTTCTCAGGTACATTAAGTCCTTTAGTATTAACTGATGTAAAAGTTAGGTGCTGGTTAATGGGAACAATTTAAAAAAAAAAAAAGAGTTGGGGAGAGGAGAAGGGTGGTTTTGCAGGTAGGACTAGATTAAGAGATGTAAGGTGAGGAAGATAAAGATTGTTCGAGGCTGCCCCCTACTAGCAGGTTATTAGTTCAGTTAAGAGATAATGTGTGGTTCTCTACCAGACAAAGGGCAGGATAACTAGCAAAAGCGGTGACTAAGGTGCCGCTGGTACCAGAAAAGAGATCTAGAACATAAAGCTAATGAGAGGTAATAAACGTATGAGGGTTGTATCCTCACCACCGTTCATTGAAAGTGGTTATGAGTTAAATGTGTGTATAGTGATAGGATCTGTGAGTGGCTCCATTGTTGAGATATTATGTGGGGTGTTGTGTGCATTACCCATATTTCCGATAACTAATGCTCAACTTTGGACATTCAGGGTCTATGTAATTTCAGCTGAGGTATTATTTACTAAACAGTCTTTAGTGGAGGTTATCTATAACCTGATAACCTGCAGTGTTATGTAAAAATGATTCCATAAATCCTCTCTTGGGTCTATGGTAAACAATTGGAGATATGAGAGCATGGCATTTTGACCTCCTCAATAGCATATATATTAGCTAATAAACAACTAAAATAGACAACAAAATAAGAGGGAATGAGCATCAAAAATAAACATTTCCCCTGATCATTAAAACTTGAATTTAAAAATTTAAGTCAGGTTGGGTCTTCAGATGGCAAGGTAACATTGGAGTGTTCAGCGTCTTTTTGCTGATCATTTCGGATTGGAATGATCAAGGGGATGTTTAGGGTTTTGCAGAAGTCTGGTAAGTCTCAGACATAAAGGTGGTTGTTTTCCCTTCCTTGGAGGCCGTGATACTGACAGGGAATCCCCAGCGATACTGTATCTTCTCTTTCTGTAGGATGGAGATTATATACCTGAGGTCGCTCCTCTTCTGCAAAGTTGCGGGGCTCAGATCCGAATAAATTTGTAGGGAGATGCCTGCATGCATGATTTGTTGTTTAGCTCTGGAGCGTTTTAGAATTTCTTATTTATCTTGAAAGTTCAGTATTTTAATAATCATATCTTGTGGAGGGGCCTTAGAGGCTCTCTCTATGACTATGTCCATAGAAGGTTCCTTTCAAGGTTCGAAACAGATTCTGCAGGTAACCGGGTAGTGTGTTAGGAGTTACTGTTTCAGGTATTCCCCTGATGCAAATAATGTTGCGTCGGTTCCTGTCCAGGTCTTCAAACTTTTCCATTAAAAAAAATAAAATATCATCATGTTCTTGAATTGTGTGTGTGTAACTTTTCTCACCGTGCCTGCCAATTCTGTCTGCCTTTCTTCAACATGCTGTACTTGTTGCGTAACTGATGCAATGTCTCTCTTCAATTCTCTGAAAAGCTGACGGAGTTCACTCAAAACAGGCTGGATGTCATCTTTTGAGGCTAGTTGTTTAAGGTCAGCTTTAGTGACAGTGTCATTTTCTGAGTTATAAACCTCATGTACATGGACAGACATTGGTTGAGTATTGGGTGTTCCCTGACCCGCTGCACCCTCCTCTGAAGCCTCAGGCATTTTTAGATATTGAGTCAATGTGGATGACTTGGGAAGTTTATCAATTTTTGTGTTCCTCCACATAGACATACTTTTATTAGAGGTGAGGAAAAACTCAAGGTGAATCTGGTTAATGAAAAACCCCTCTGGTGTCCCAATATCTATATTGTCTTGCTTCACCTGGGCAATATTTGGGATTATAAATTTAGGCCCACTGTGTATATTAGGTTTCCTGAGGCCCTTAATACTTAGTAGAGTGTTTTATGAGTGGGGCCGATCTGTTTGCTCACATACCGTTATTTCAAAGGTATATATCTGTTAAAAGGTACTCCCCAATATCCTACTTCAGTTCAGATCAGGTTAATCAGAGCCCGGATTATAAATTGCCTGTTATGGTTATATGGCTGGGCCTGATGCCAGACTTTGATCTTAAATTACCATGGTGGCATTACTATTCTAAGTCCGTTACCTGCACTTCAGTACTGTTTTACTGATAAATGCTGCCCATCAAGTAAGTTACCCTCCTGTCGTCTCTTCTGTTTTAGGAATGATTCTGAGCACTGACTAAGCCGCGTGTATGTAAGCTGGTCTCCGCTGAGATTTATTCCAGCCTGTTGTTGGATCCACTATGGCATGTGTGCACGCCGTGAGAGACTCTGTGTGTCTGTTCAGAGTGTCACTGACCCCAGGTCCGGTAATTACTTTGGTCCTCTACTCCAAGGATGTAAGCGTGAGGGGTTTGACATTCTAGTCGCGTCTCTGTTACGCTATTGTCTGGAGTCCTAAGACACTCTTTGCTGCCGGGCCATAAAGGTTCTTTCTCCTATTTTTTTCTTTGTTGGAAGTGCTAATTTCTTTTACAAGATACGATGAGTCCACGGATTTCATCCTTACTTGTGGGATATCGCCTCCTGGTTAGCAGGAGGAGGCAAAGAGCACCACAGCAGAGCTGTATATGTAGCTCCTCCCTTCCCTCCCACCCCAGTCATTCTCTTTGCCTGTGTTAGCGATAGGAAGAGGTAAAGTGAGGTGTTTAGATTCTTCAATCAAGAGTTTATTTTAAAATGGTACCAAAGTGTGATATTTTTCTAAGGGTGTAGCTGTATTCCTTGTCAGCCTCTAGAGTAGAGCTACAGGTGGCTTTAAAGCAGTGGGAACTGGTGGGGTTTTAGCCCCACTGCGCCTCCCATACTTATACTGCCCTTCCGGATTATGATCTTAGCATATAGTAACTAAGGCCCTTCTGTGTCCACAGAGCTGCAGGAGGGAGAAGACCTCTTGATACTGTGGGAGGTTTCATGCTGCTCAGCATTGAGGTAAGTGCAGTCTTTATTTTTCTGGGTGCTATCTCAGATATGGCTGTACGTTTTCTGTTGGGGAAATATCATAGGCTCTCTGAGGACAGGGCTAACTTACCAACAGAGTGTCAGTTCTCTTGGAGTTAATGTAGAACTACCACTGTTATTTTAGGTTCCTTGCTGCGTGTTATATTATATACACACTAAAAGGGCACATGGCTATTTTGGATCTGAAAAGATTTTATTGTCTAAAGGGGTTTTGGCTGACGCTGGGGATTATTACCGGAGACTTCGGTTCATGATTGTGTATTGTGTAACTAGTGACAACACAATGGGAGACGCCACGACCACATGGGTTATATTTATTGATTTGCACCGGTCTGATAGACTTTTATTATGGCGCAGTTGACAGCGTTCTTCTATGGGCTTAGAGCAATGCCCACGACGGGCGGGACTTTCTTTGGCGTGCTGGGGCTGGAGAGAAGCCGCGCAGTGTTCACTTCCGGAAAGTCCCGACTGTGAGACGCCACGACCGCATGGTTACAAAGCAAGCGGTCTTGGACGTCGTAGTATTGATCCGGAGCTTGTATTAAAGTCTGCTTGGTGGCAGATAAGCGCCTCAGCAGAGCTGCTGAGGCGTGGTGCCGTTTTTTTCTTTTATTGGTGTCTGAAAACATAAGGAGTTCTTAACTGTTTTTTCTTTCATGTAATTAGCAAGAGTCCATGAGCTAGTGACGTATGGGATATACATTCCTACCAGGAGGGGCAAAGTTTCCCAAACCTTAAAATGCCTATAAATACACCCCTCACCACACCCACAATTCAGTTTTACAAACTTTGCCTCCGATGGAGGTGGTGAAGTAAGTTTGTGCTAGATTCTACGTTGATATGCGCTCCGCAGCAAGTTGGAGCCCGGTTTTCCTCTCAGCGTGCAGTGAATGTCAGAGGGATGTGAGGAGAGTATTGCCTATTTGAATGCAGTGATCTCCTTCTACGGGGTCTATTTCATAGGTTCTCTGTTATCGGTCGTAGAGATTCATCTCTTACCTCCCTTTTCAGATCGACGATATACTCTTATATATACCATTACCTCTGCTGATTCTCGTTTCAGTACTGGTTTGGCTTTCTACAAACATGTAGATGAGTGTCCTGGGGTAAGTAAATCTTATTTTCTGTGACACTCTAAGCTATGGTTGGGCACTTTGTTTATAAAGTTCTAAATATATGTATTCAAACATTTATTTGCCTTGACTCAGAATGTTCAACATTCCTTATTTTTCAGACAGTCAGTTTCATATTTGGTATAAATGCATTTGTTTCAATCATTTTTTCTTACCTTAAAAAATTTGACTTTTTCCCTGTGGGCTGTTAGGCTCGCGGGGGCAGAAAATGCTTCATTTTATTGCGTCATTCTTGGCGCGGACTTTTTTGGCGCAAAATTTTTTTGATGTTTTTTTGCGTCAAAAATGTCGGCGTTCCGGATGTGGCGTCATTTTTGGCGCCAAAAGCATTTAGGCGCCAAATAATGTGGGCGTCTTTTTTGGCGCTAAAAAATATGGGCGTCACTTTTGTCTCCACATTATTTAAGTCACATTATTTATTGCTTCTGGTTGCTAGAAGCTTGTTCACTGGCATTTTTTTCCCATTCCTGAAACTGTCATTTAAGGAATTTGATCAATTTTGCTTTATATGTTGTTTTTTTCTTTTACATATTGCAAGATGTTCCACGTTGCAACTGAGTCAGAAGATACTTCAGGAAAATCACTGCCCAGTGCTGGAGCTACCAAGCTAAGTGTATCTGCTATAAACTTTTGGTATCTGTTTCTCCAGCTGTTGTTTGTATTGCATGTCATGTCAAACTTATTAATGCAGATAAAATTTCCTTTAGTACTGTTACATTACCTGTTGCTGTTCCGTCAACATCTAATTTTCAGAGTGTTCCTGATAACATAAGAGATTTTATTTTTTAAATCCATTAAGAAGGCTATGTCTGTTATTTCTCCTTCTAGTATACATAAAAGTCTTTTAAAACTTCTCTTTTTTCAGATGAATTTTTAAATGAACATCATCATTCTGATACTGATAATGGTTCTTCTGGTTCAGAGGTTTCTGTCTCAGAGGTTGATGCTGATAAATCTTTGTATTTGTTCAAGATGGAATTTATTCGTTCTTTACTTAAAGAAGTATTATTTGCATTAGAAATAGAGGATTCTGGTCCTCTTGATACTAAATGTAAACGTTTAAATTAGGTTTTTAAATCTCCTGTAGTTATTCCAGAAGTGTTTTATCTCCCTGATGCTATTTCTGAAGTAATTTCCAGGGAATGGAATAATTTGGGTAATTTATTTACTCCTTCTAGACGTTTAAGCAATTATATCCTGTGCCATCTGACAGATTAGAGTTTTTTGGGACAAAAATCCCTAAGGTTATGGGGCTGTCTCTACTCCTGCTAATGTACTACTATTCCTACGGCAGATAGTACTTCATTTAAGGATCCTTTAGATAGGAAAATTGAATCCTTTCTAAGAAAAGCTTACTTATGTTCAGGTAATCTTCTTAGACCTGCTATATTTTTAGCGGATGTTGCTGCAGCTTCAACTTTTTGGTTAGAAGCTTTAGCGCAACAAGTAACAGATCATAATTTTATAGCATTATTATTATTCTATAACATGCTAATAATTTTATTGGTGATACCATCTTTTGATATCATTAGAGTTGATGTCAGGTATATGTCTCTAGCTATTTTAGCTAGAAAAGCTTTATGGATTAAACTTGGAATGCTGATATGTCTTCTAAGTCAACTTTGCTTTCCCTTTCTTTCCAGGGTAAATAATCATTTTCGTTCCTTTCCTCACAACAAGGAACAAAAGCCTGATCCTTCATCCTCAGGAGCGGTATCAGTTTGGAAACTATTTCCAGTTTGGAATATATCCAAGCCTTATAGAAACCTATAGCCAGCTCCTAAGTACCTATGAAGGTGCGGCCCTTATTCCAGCTCAGCTGGTATGGGGCAGATTACGTTTTCTTCAAAAAAATTTGGATCAATTCCGTTCTCAATCTCTGGTTTCAGAACATTGTTTCAGAAAGGTACAGAATTGGCTTCAAGTTAAGGCCTCCTGCTAAGAGATTTTTTTCTTTCCCGTGTCCCAGTTAACACAGCAAAGGCTCAGCATTTCTGAAATGTGTTTCAGATCTAGAGTTGGCTGGAGTATTTATGCCAGTTCCAGTTCTGGAACAGGGGCTGGGGTTTTATTTTATCTCTTCATTGTACCAAAGAAGGTCAATTCCTTCAGACCAGTTCCGGATCTATCATTATTGAATCGTTATGTTAGGATACCAACATTCAAGATGGTTACTGTAGAACTATCCTGCCTTTTGTTTAGCAAGGGCATTATATGTCTACAATAGATTTACAGGATGTGTATCTGCATATTCCGATTCATCCAGATCACTTTTAGTGTCTGAGATTCTCTTTTTAGACAAGCATTACCAGTTTTTTGGCTCTACCGTTTGGCCTAGCCTCAGTTCCAAGAATTTTTTTTAAAGGTTCTCGTGCCCTTCTTTCTGTAATCAGAGAACAGGGTTTTGGTATTTCCTTATTTGGACGATATCTTGGTACTTGCTCAGTCTTCTCATTTTCAAAGAATCTCATACGAATCGACTTGTGTTGTTTCTTCAAGTTCATGGTTGGAGGATCAATTTACCAATCAATTCATTGATTCCTCAGACAAGGGTAACCTTTTTAGGTTTCTAGATAGATTCAGTGTCTATGACTCTGTCCTTGTCAGACAAGAGAAGTTTAACATTGATATCAGCTTGTCAAAACCTTCAGTCACAATCATTCCCTTTGGTAGCCTTATGCATGGAAATGTTGGGTCTTAGGACTGCCGCATCAGATGCGATCTCCTTTGCTCGTTTTCACATGCGACCTCTTCAGCTCTGTATGCTGAACCAATGGTGCAGGGATTACTCAAAGATATCTCAATTAATATCTTTAAACCGATTTTACGACACTCTCTGACATGGTGGACAGATCACCATCGTTTAGTTCAGGGGGCTTCTTGTTCTTCCGACCTGGACTATAATCTCAAAAGATGCAAGTCTTACAGGTTGGGGAGCTGTGTGGGGGTATCTGACGGCACAAGGGGTTTGGGAATCTCAGGAGGTGAGATTTCCGATCAATATTTTGGAACTCCGTGCAATTTTCAGAGCTCTTCAGTCTTGGCCTCTTCTGAAGAGAGAGTTGTTCATTTGTTTTCAGATAGACAATGTCACAACTGTGGCATACATCAATCATCAAGGAGGGACTCACAGTCCTCTGGCTATGAAAGAAGTATCTCGAATTTTGGTTTGGGCGGAATCCAGCTCCTGTCTAATCTCTGCGGTTCATATCCCAGGTATGGACAATTGGAAAGCGGATTATCTCAGTCGCCAAACGTTGCATCCGGGCGAATGGTCTCTTCACCCAGAGGTATTTCTTCAGATTATTCAAATGTGGGAACTTCCAGAAATAGATCTGATGGCTTCTCATCTAAACAAGAAACTTCCCAGGTATCTGTCCAGATCCCGGGATCCTCAGGCGGAGGCAGTGGATGCATTATCACTTCCTTGGAAGTATCATCCTGCCTATATCTTTCCGCCTCTAGTTCTTCTTCCAAGAGTAATCTCCAAGATTCTGAAGGAATGCTCGTTTGTTCTGCTGGTAGCTCCGGCATGGCCTCACAGGTTTTGGTATGCGGATCTTGTCCGGATGGCCTGTTGCCAACCGTGGACTCTTCCGTTAAGACCAGACCTTCTGTCTCAAGGTCCTTTTTTCCATCAGGATCTGAAATCCTTAAATTTAAAGGTATGGAGATTGAACGCTTGATTCTTGGTCAAAGAGGTTTCTCTGACTCTGTGATTAATACTATGTTTCAGGCTCGTAAATCTGTATCCAGAGAGATATATTATAGAGTCTGGAAGACTTATATTTCTTGGTGTCTTTCTCATCATTTTTCTTGGCATTCTTTTAGAATACCGAGAATATTACAGTTTCTTCAGGATGGTTTAGATAAGGGTTTGTCCGCAAGTTCCTTGAAAGGACAAATCTCTGCTCTTTCTGTTCTTTTTCACAGAAAGATTGCTATTCTTCCTGATATTCATTGTTTTGTACAAGCTTTGGTTCGTATAAAGCCTGTCATTAAGTCAATTTCTCCTCCTTGGAGTTTGAATTTGGTTCTGGGGGCTCTTCAAGCTCCTCCATTTGAACCTATGCATTCATTGGACATTAAATTACTTTCTTGGAAAGTTTTGTTCCTTTTGGCCATCTCTTCTGCCAGAAGAGTTTCTGAATTATCTGCTCTTTCTTGTGAGTCTCCTTTTCTGATTTTTCATCAGGATAAGGCGGTGTTGCGAACTTCTTTTGAATTTTTACCTAAGTTGTGAATTCCAACAACATTAGTAGAGACATTGTGGTTCCTTCATTATGTCCTAATCCTAAGAATTCTAAGGAGAAATCGTTGCATTCTTTGGATATTGTTAGAGCTTTGAAATATTATGTTGAAGCTACTAAGTCTTTCCGAAAGACTTCTAGTTTATTTGTTATCTTTTCCGGTTCTAGAAAGGCCAGAAAACTTCTGCCATTTCTTTGGCATCTTGGTTGAAATCTTTAATTCATCTTGCCTATGTTGAGTCGGGTAAAACTCCGCCTCAGAGGATTACAGCTCATTCTACTAGGTCAGTTTCTACTTCCTGGGCGTTTAGGAATGAAGCTTCGGTTGATCAGATTTGCAAAGCGGCAACTTGGTCCTCTTTGCATACTTTTACCAAATTCTACCATTTTGATGTATTTTCTTCTTCTGAAGCAGTTTTTGGTAGAAAAGTACTTCAGGCAGCGGTTTCAGTTTGAATCTTCTGCTTATGTTTTTCATTAAACTTTATTTTGGGTGTGGATTATTTTCAGCAGGAATTGGCTGTCTTTATTTTATCCCTCCCTCTCTAGTGACTCTTGTGTGGAAAGATCCACATCTTGGGTAGTCATTATCCCATACGTCACTAGCTCATGGACTCTTGCTAATTACATGAAAGAAAACATAATTTATGTAAGAACTTACCTGATAAATTCATTTCTTTCATATTAGCAAGAGTCCATGAGGCCCGCCCTTTTTTGTGGTGGTTATGATTTTTTTGTATAAAGCACAATTATTCCAATTCCTTATTTTATATGCTTTCGCACTTTTTTCTTATCACCCCACTTCTTGGCTATTCGTTAAACTGAATTGTGGGTGTGGTGAGGGGTGTATTTATAGGCATTTTAAGGTTTGGGAAACTTTGCCCCTCCTGGTAGGAATGTATATCCCATACGTCACTAGCTCATGGACTCTTGCTAATATGAAAGAAATGAATTTATCAGGTAAGTTCTTACATAAATTATGTTTTTCACTTTTGCTTGCAATACTGTGTCAGTAGCTCCATCCAGAAGGTAGCTAGGGTACTGACAGTTAGCTTTCATATAATTTGCAAATAATTTTAGTATTCTTTTTTTAAAGAGACAAGTCAAGTTGTTTTTCTTTCTGTTAAATCATGGATTCAGATATGATTCAAACTGTCCCATGTTCTATGTGTTTGAATGCCACTGTGGAACCTCCTGTTACTTTTTGCCCTTCATGTGTTGAGAGGGCTTTGCATTATAAAGACCAAATTTGTTTTGATACATCATTGCTTAATGCGGATGCTTCTCAAAAGTCTACAGATGAGATGCAGAGTATGCCGCAGTTTTCTCCCCAAGCGTCATAGCCTTTAACACCCGCTCAAGCGGTGCCAGGTATTTTTCCAGTTTCTGCCGCATTTACTTTAAAAGACATTGCTGCAGTGATGTCTTCTACTCTTTCTGATGTGTTATCTAATTTTCCTATATCGCACGGCAAGCGTACAAGAAGGGACAATTGTGTGGTCAATTCAGCCTCTGATTCTCTGATGGCGATTGAGGACGTACCCTCCCGCAGTGAATTGGAGGACACGGAGGTCCTGTCTGAAGGTGAACTCTCTGATTCTGGGAGTGCCTTGCCCCTGACTGACTCTGAGGTCTCTTTCAGGTTTAAACTTGAACACCTTCGCCTATTACTGAGGGAGGTGTTGGTTACTCTGGACTCAATAGTGGTCCCTCCAGAAAAATTGAGTAAGTTGGACAAATATTTGGAAGTTCCTTCTTACTCGGATGTTTTTCCAGTTCCTAAAAGAACTTCGTAGATCCTTGCTAAAGAATTGGAGAGGCCAGGTATTCCATTCTCCCCTTCTCCTATTTTTAAGAAAATGTACCCTATAGCCGACGCTATTAGGGATTCTTGGCAGACGGTTCCCAAGGTAGAGGGAGCCATCTCTACCCTGTCCAAACGGACTACTATCCCTATTGAAGATAGTTGTGCTTTTAAGGACCCTATGGATAAGAAGTTGGAGGGTCTCCTTAAGAAGATGTACGTTCTCCAGGGATTCCTTTTGCAACCGGTGGCCTGTATTGTTACAGTTACCACCGCGGCCGCTTATTGGTTTGATGCCCTGGAAGAGTCTCTTAAGAAGGAGACTCCTGTGGAAGAGATACAGGATCGGGTTAAAGCTCTTAAGTTAGCTAATTTGTTTATTACAGATGCTTCTCTGCAGATTACTAAATTGGCAGCTAAGAGTTCGGGCTTTGCCATCTTAGCACGCAGGGCTTTATGGTTGAAGTCTTGGTCTGCGGATGTGTCATCCAAGTCTAAGCTTTTGGCTATTCCTTACAAGGGGAAGACCCTGTTCGGGCTGACTTGAAGGAAATTATTTCTGACATCACGGGAGGCAAGGGTCATCTCCTCCCTCAGGATAAAAAGTCCAAACAGAGAGTAATATTCATTCCTTTCAAAATTTGAAGGGAGTTCCCTCTTCCGCTAAACAGGAAGGGAATTATTCTCAAGAGAAAAAATATAAGCAGAGGTCCCAAGAGGTAAATAAAAATTCAGGCTTTATTAAGTAAAATTAAGAACAGCGAAAAAGGTAAAAAGACTTAAAAAAAGAATGTGTTGGTCAGTCTTACGCGTTTCGGCTAGCTGTTGCCGTAATCATAGACTATAACAAATGAACATTCATAAGTCTTTATATACGTCATCAATTACTTACTTAAACTTATTCAGCTGTTCACATAACTAACAGGCACAGAACTGCAATGCTAGGAGTGCATGGGAAAGCATTCACTTAGCTGCTATATTTGACAATTTATGACTATCTATTGCAGATACATTCAATAAAGACAGAAAAAGATTTTATACACTGGTCCTTATTTTTTCTCCTTTTAAAGAGTTGTCTCAATTTTTTTTTACTCTTAAATGATGTGTAAGCAATTGTATCCATAGATAAAGATTGTTTAGAAATTTACTAATATATATCAGGTGACAGAGATTTAAATATAAAAATTTAAGAATTACTCAATCCTACTCAATGGTTCAGGCCAGAATCGGACCAACAGCCTTTGCATTCAGAGGCCTAGATTTGGAGTTCGGCGGTAGCCGTCAAAACCAGCGTTAGAGGCTCCTAACGCTGGTTTTGGCCGCCCGCTGGTATTTGGAGTCAGTGATTAAAGGGTCTAACGCTCACTTTTCAGCCGCGACTTTTCCATACCGCAGATCCCCCTACGCCATTTGCGTAGCCTATATTTTCAATGGGATCTTTCTAACGCTGGTATTTAGAGTCGTTTCTGAAGTGAGCGTTAGAGCTCTAACGACAAGATTCCAGCCGCCTGAAAATAGCAGGAGTTAAGAGCTTTCTGGCTAACGCCGGTTCATAAAGCTCTTAACTACTGTACCCTAAAGTACACAAACACCTATAAACTACCTATGTACCCCTAAACCGAGGTCCCCCCACACCGCCGCCACTCGATTAAAATTTTTAACCCCTAATCTGCCGACCGCCACCTACGTTATACTTATGTACCCCTAATCTGCTGCCCCTAACCCCGCCGACCCCTGTATTACATTTATTAACCCCTAACTTGCCCCCCACAACGTCGCCGCCAGCTACTTAAAATAATTAACCCCTAATCTTCCGACCGCAAATCGCCGCCACCTACGTTATCCCTATGTACCCCTAATCTGCTGCCCTAACATCGCCGACCCCTATATTATATTTATTAACCCCTAATCTGCCCCCCTCAACGTCGCCGACACCTGCCTACACTTATTAACCCCTAATCTGCCGAGCGGACCTGAGCGCTACTATAATAAATGTATTAACCCCTAATCCGCCTCACTAACCCTATCATAAATAGTATTAACCCCTAATCTGCCCTCCCTAACATCGCCGACACCTAACTTCAATTATTAACCCCTAATCTGCCGACCGGAGCTCACCGCTATTCTAATAAATGTATTAACCCCTAAAGCTAAGTCTAACCCTAACACTAACACCCCCCTAAGTTAAATATAATTTTTATCTAACGAAATAAATTAACTCTTATTAAATAACTTATTCCTATTTAAAGCTAAATACTTACCTGTAAAATAAATCCTAATATAGCTACAATATAAATTATAATTATATTATAGCTATTTTAGGATTAATATTTATTTTACAGGCAACTTTGTTATTATTTTAACCAGGTAAAATAGCTATTAAATAGTTAAGAACTATTTAATAGTTACCTAGTTAAAATAATAACAAAATTACCTGTAAAATAAATCCTAACCTAAGTTATAATTAAACCTAACACTACCCTATCAATAAAATAATTAAATAAACTACCTACAATTACCTACAATTAACCTAACACTACACTATCAATAAATTAATTAAACACAATTCCTACAAATAAATACAATTAAATAAACTAGCTAAAGTACAAAAAATAAAAAAGAACTAAGTTACAGAAAATAAAAAAATATTTACAAACATAAGAAAAATATTACAACAATTTTAAACTAATTACACCTACTCTAAGCCCCCTAATAAAATAACAAAGCCCCCCAAAATAAAAAATTCCCTACCCTATTCTAAATTAAAAAAGTTACAAGCTCTTTTACCTTACCAGCCCTGAACAGGGCCCTTTGCGGGGCATGCCCCAAGAAGTTCAGCTCTTTTGCCTGTAAAAAAAAACATACAATACCCCCCCCCCCAACATTACAACCCACCACCCACATACCCCTAATCTAACCCAAACCCCCCTTAAATAAACCTAACACTAAGCCCCTGAAGATCTTCCTACCTTGTCTTCACCATCCAGGTATCACCGATCCGTCCTGGCTCCAAGATCTTCATCCAACCCAAGCGGGGGTTGGCGATCCATAATCCGGTCCAGAAGAGGCTCCAAAGTCTTCCTCCTATCCGGCAAGAAGAGGACATCCGGACCGGCAAACATCTTCTCCAAGCGGCATCTTCGATCTTCTTCCATCCGGAGCGAAGCGGCAGGATCCTGAAGACCTCCAGCGCGGAACATCCATCCGGACCGACGACTGAACGAAGAATGACTGTTCCTTTAAGGGACGTCATCCAAGATGGCGTCCCTCGAATTCCGATTGGCTGATAGGATTCTATCAGCCAATCGGAATTAAGGTAGGAATTTTCTGATTGGCTGATGGAATCAGCCAATCAGAATCAAGTTCAATCCGATTGGCTGATCCAATCAGCCAATCAGATTGAGCTCGCATTCTATTGGCTGATCGGAACAGCCAATAGAATGCGAGTTCAATCTGATTGGCTGATTGGATCAGCCAATCGGATTGAACTTGATTCTGATTGGCTGATTCCATCAGCCAATCAGAAAATTCCTACCTTAATTCCGATTGGCTGATAGAATCCTATCAGCCAATTGGAATTCGAGGGACGCCATCTTGGATGACGTCCCTTAAAGGAACAGTCATTCTTCGTTCAGTCGTCGGTCCGGATGGATGTTCCGCGCTGGAGGTCTTCAGGATCCTGCCGCTTCGCTCCGGATGGAAGAAGATCGAAGATGCCGCTTGGAGAAGATGTTTGCCGGTCCGGATGTCCTCTTCTTGCCGGATAGGAGGAAGACTTTGGAGCCTCTTCTGGACCGGATTATGGATCGCCAACCCCCGCTTGGGTTGGATGAAGATCTTGGAGCCAGGACGGATCGGTGATACCTGGATGGTGAAGACAAGGTAGGAAGATCTTCAGGGGCTTAGTGTTAGGTTTATTTAAGGGGGGTTTGGGTTAGATTAGGGGTATGTGGGTGGTGGGTTGTAATGTTGGGGGGGGGTATTGTATGTTTTTTTTTACAGGCAAAAGAGCTGAACTTCTTGGGGCATGCCCCGCAAAGGGCCCTGTTCAGGGCTGGTAAGGTAAAAGAGCTTGTAACTTTTTAAATTTAGAATAGGGTAGGGAATTTTTTATTTTGGGGGGCTTTGTTATTTTATTAGGGGGCTTAGAGTAGGTGTAATTAGTTTAAAATTGTTGTAATATTTTTCTTATGTTTGTAAATATTTTTTTATTTTCTGTAACTTAGTTCTTTTTTATTTTTTGTACTTTAGCTAGTTTATTTAATTGTATTTATTTGTAGGAATTGTGTTTAATTAATTTATTGATAGTGTAGTGTTAGGTTAATTGTAGGTAATTGTAGGTAGTTTATTTAATTATTTTATTGATAGGGTAGTGTTAGGTTTAATTATATCTTAGGTTAGGATTTATTTTACAGGTAAATTTGTTATTATTTTAACTAGGTAGTTATTTAGCTTTAAATAGGAATAAGTTATTTAATAAGAGTTAATTTATTTCGTTAGATAAATATTATATTTAACTTAGGGGGGTGTTAGTGTTAGGGTTAGACTTAGCTTTAGGGGTTAATACATTTATTAGAATAGCGGTGAGCTCCGGTCGGCAGATTAGGGGTTAATAATTGAAGTTAGGTGTCGGCGATGTTAGGGAGGGCAGATTAGGGGTTAATACTATTTATGATAGGGTTAGTGAGGCGGATTAGGGGTTAATAACTTTATTATAGTAGCGCTCAGGTCCGCTCGGCAAATTAGGGGTTAATAAGTGTAGGCAGGTGTCGGCGACGTTGTGGGGGGCAGGTTAGGGGTTAATAAATATAATATAGGGGTCGGCGGTGTTAGGGGTAGCAGATTAGGGGTACATAGGGATAACGTAGGTGGCGGCGGTTTACGGAGCGGCAGATTAGGGGTTTAAAAAAATATGCAGGGGTCAGCGATAGCGGGGGCGGCAGATTAGGGGTTAATAAGTGTAAGGCTAGGGGTGTTTAGACTCGGGGTACATGTTAGAGTGTTAGGTGCAGACGTAGGAAGTGTTTCCCCATAGGAAACAATGGGGCTGCGTTAGGAGCTGAACGCTGCTTTTTTGCAGGTGTTAGGTTTTTTTTCAGCTCAAACAGCCCCATTGTTTCCTATGGGGGAATCGTGCACGAGCACGTTTTTGAGGCTGTCCGCGTCCGTAAGCAACTCTGGTATCGAGAGTTGCATTTGCGGTAAAAATGCTCTACGCTCCTTTTTTGGAGCCTAACGCAGCATTTGTTTGAACTCTCGATACCAGAGTTAATTTTATGGTGCGGCCAGAAAAAAGCCTGCGGAGCGTTAACAGCCCTTTTACCGCCGAACTCCAAATCTAGGCCAGAGGTAGTTAACCTAACCACAGGGCTATAACAGCCCCACTATATAGTGTATTGTTGGAATAAAACTTAACAGAAACAAAAGGCAATTTAATCTAACAACCCCAGTGTCTCATAAAAAGTCATAATATTTAGTTATAGGTAGTTCTTAGATTACCTTTACACGTAGAGATTTATTTATAGAAGTAATATATAAATGAAATTAAATTAACATATATATAATAATGAACAAGAACAGTTCATAAAGAATGGTATAAACTATTTCTAGATTGTATAGAATTAGATAGCCATAGTAGATAAATAATTTTCTTATAAATTTAATTTCATTTATATATAAACACACATAGAAAATACTGCTTTCATATGATAGTGGGCAATGTAATAATTAAGAGCAAGGTTTTAAATTTATTTATGTGTTAATGTTTATTTTTATTTTTTATTTTTATTCTTGTTTTTATTCCCAAAAATTTATGAGGTCAAACTCTGAATTAAATCCATGTGGGATCTGAGTCTTGAGTTTGAATATCCAGTCGACTTCTTGTCTTCCCAAAATTTGGGACCTATTGCCTCCTCTTAAAGGGGTCTTAATAGCCTCAATTACATTCCAACTAAAAGATCTGACTGATTGATCATGCACTTCTATAAAGTGTCTACTCAATTCAGAACAGGGGACTTTATTTCTAATGTCCCCTAGATGTTCTCTGATACGTGTTCTCACATCACGAGTAGTGAGTCCTACGTATTGACTTTTACATAATTTACATTCTGCAAGATATATAACATAAGTAGAACTGCAATTTAAGCAGCCCTGTATTTTGAAAGATTCTCCCGTCACATATGAAGTGAACGTATCTGTCACATTATGGTATTCACACGCTTTACAGCGATTACTACCACATTTAAAGCTTCCATAATGTTGTAACCATGAACTAGGGTTAATGTGTGTTTGTGCATTCCTCAACATACTGGGAGAAAGAGTGTTAGCTAGAGTATTGTTTTTAGTATAGACAAATCTACAGCCATCACCAATAATTTCTTTTAATATTTCTTCTCCATAGAGAATAGGGAGATACTTATTAACAATGCCACAAATGTCATTGTATTGATTAGAATATTTAGTGATGAATGTAGGTCTGTCATAATTTTTTCTATCTTTTTTGTTTTGTAATAGATCTTCTCTCTTATATCCATCCACTTCTTTCTTGATCTTTAAGACCTCCTTTTTGTGATAACCTCTGTTTATTAGACGATCAACCAGTTCAGTGCTTTCCTTGATATAATCAATATTTTTCGAACAATTACGTTTTACCCGCATCATTTTTCCTTTAATGATGCCTTTAAAGACATGTTTAGGATGACTACTGGTTGCATAAAGTAATGCGTTACCAGCAATGGGTTTACGATATAAAGTAGTATTCACACAGTTGTAATTAGTTTCACCCAGGAGTGTGATATCTAGAAAATTTATTTTGGTTTTATTCCACTCTTTGGTGAAGGTCAACCCCATCTGATTACTATTAAGATAATTTAGAAATTAATTTGCTTTATTTTCATCTGCTTCCCATATTAAAACAAGATCATCTATTAATCTCTTGTAATAAATCACGTGTTCACGAAAAGGATTAGTATCACTGTATATAAATGTTTCTTCTAGCCAACCCATAACTAAGTTTGCGTATGAGGGCGCAAATTTCGCCCCCATCGCAGTTCCTTGTTTTTGAATTTAATGGTCATTTTCAAATGTAAAGCTATTATGTTCCAATAAAAATTCTATAACTTTCAATACATATTTCTTAAAGGCATTCTCTAGTTTGTTGTCTTTATCTAGATAATATTCAATAGCTTGCAGACCAATAGAGTGAGGGATCGAAGAGTAGAGCAATACAGCGTCTACTGTAAGCCAACTGTAGCTTTCTTTCCAATCACAGTCATTAAAGATATTAATTATGTGCATAGTATCTCTGACATAACTAGACAAAGAAAGAACAAACGGCTGCAGTATATCATCCACCCATTCTGACACATGCTCCAACAAGGAGCCATTGCCTGAAACAATGGGTCTACCTTTAATGTCTACCTTTTATTCTCAAGCCAAGTCCAACTGGAGACCAAACCAGTCTTGGAACAAAGGTAAACAATCCAAGAAGCCAGCTGCTGCTACCAAGTCAGCATGAAGGCTCGGCCCCTGATCCAGGACCGGATCTAGTAGGGGGCAGCCTTTCTCTCTTTGTCCAGGCTTGGATAAGAGATGTTCAGTATCTCTGGACACTAGAAATTGTGTCTCAGGGGTATCAGTTGGAGTTCAGAAATTCTTCCCCCAGAGGAAGGTTTCTTCTTTCTCGATTATCTGTAGACCAGATAAAAAGAGAGGCGTTCTTACGTTATGTAGGATACCTCTTTTCCATGGGAGTAATATGTCCCGTTCCAATACAGGGACAGGGGTTTTATTCAAATCTGTTTGTAGTTCCCAAAAAGGAGGGAACGTTCCGACCCATTTTAGACCTCAAAAGTCTAAACAAGTTTCTCAGAGTTCCATCCTTCAAGATGGAAACTATTCCGACCTTTCTTCCTTTGATCCAGGAGGGTCAATTTATGACTACCGTGGATCTGAAGGATACATATCTTCATGTTCCTATCTACAAAGATCATTACAAGTTCCTGAGGTTTGCTTTTCTGGACAAACATTTTCAGTTTGTGGCTCTTCCCTTCGGTCTAGCCACAGCTCCCAGAATTTTCACAAAGGTTCTGGGGCCTCTGCTGGCGGTTCTAAGACTGCAGGGCATTGCAGTGGCGCCTTATCTGGATGATATTCTGATCCAGGCGTCGTCCTATCATCTAGCAAAGTCTCATACCGACGTTGTTCTGTCCTTTCTGGGGACTCACAGGTGGAAAGTGAATCTAGAAATGAGTTCGCTGGTTCCACAGACATGGGTTCCTTTCTTAGGAACTGTAATCGACTCTCTATCCATGAAAATCTTTTTGACGGAGATCAGAAAGTTAAAGATTCTAGATACATGCCGAACCCTTCGGTTCAATCCTTGGCCATCAGTGGCTCAGTGCATGGAGGCAATTGGATTGATGGTAGCGGCAATGTACATCATTCCGTTTGCTCGGTTTCATCTCAGACCTCTGCAACTGAGCATGCTCAGTGTAATGGAGATTATACAAATGTGTCTCCTCAAATAAATCTAGACCAGGAGACAAGGGAATCTCTTCTATGGTGGGTGTCGCTGGATCATCTATCCCAGGGGACATGCTTCCGCAGACCCTCATGGATGATAGTGACAACAGACGCCAGCCTGATAAGATGGGGAGCAGTCTGGAACTCCCTGAGGGCCCAGGGTGTATGGACTCGAACGGAGTCTATCCTTCCCATCAATATCCTAGAGATGAGAGCAATATTCAATGCGCTTCAGGCTTGGCCTCAGTTGGCTTCGGCCAAATTCATCAGATTCCAGTCGGACAACATTACGACTGTAGCTTACATCAATCATCAGGGAGGAACGAGGAGTTCCTTGTTGATGAAGTAGCCAAGATAATTCAGTTGGCGGAATCTCACTCTTGTTATTTGTCGGCGATTCACATCCCAGGTGTGGAAAACTGGGAAGTGGATTTTCTGAGCAGACAGACATTACATCTGGAAGAATGGGAACTCCATCCGGAGGTATTTGCCAGCCTGATTCTCAGATGGGGCAGGCCGGAGTTGGATCTTATGGCGTCTCATCAGAATGCCAAGCTTCTGAGGTTCGGGTCCAGGGATCCCCAGGCCGAGCTGATAGATGCCTTGGCAGTTCCTTGGTCTTTCAGCCTAGCTTATGTGTTCCCTCCATTTGCTCTCCTTCCCCGGGTGATTGCTAGAGTCAAACAGGAGAGGGCATCAGTGATTCAAATCGCTCCTGCGTGGCCTCGCAGGACTTGGTATGCCGATCTGGTGGACATGTCATCTCAGCCACCTTGGAGGCTTCCATTGCGGAAAGACCTTCTCATTCAGTGACCCTTCCATCATCCGAATCTAGTTTCTCTGCAGCTAACTGCTTGGAGATTGAACGCTTGATTTTGTCTAAGTGAGGGTTTTCGGATTCGGTCATAGATACCTTGATGCAGGCACGTAAGCCTGTTACTAGAAAGATTTACCATAAGATATGGTGTAAATATTTTTATTGGTGCGAATCCAAGGGCTACTCATGGAGTAGGGTTAGGATTCCTAAGATTTTTTATTTTCTCCAAGACGGATTGGAGAAAGGCTTGTCAGCAAGTTCCTTAAAGGGACAGATTTCTGCTTTGTCTATTTTGTTACACATGTGTCTGGCAGATGTTCCAGATGTCCAATCTTTTTGTCAGGCTCTGACTAGAATCAGTCCTGTGTTTAGACCAATTGCTCCTGCTTGGAGTTTGAATTTAGTTCTTAAAGTTCTTCAAGGGGTTCCGTTTGAACCTATGCATTCCATGGATATTAAGTTATTATCTTGGAAAGTTTTATTTTTGGTTGCTATTTCTTCTGCTCGCAGAGTATCTGAGCTTTCGGCATTACAATGTGATTCACCTTATCTTATTTTTCATGCGGATAAGGTGGTTTTACGTACCAAACCTGGTTTTCTTCCTAAGGTTGTTTCTAAAAAAAATATTAATCAGGAAATTGTTGTTCCTCCTTGTGTCCTAATCCTTCTTCTAAGAAGGAGCGTCTGTTACATAATTTGGATGTGGTCCGTGCCTTGAAGTTCTACTTACAGGCGACTAAGGATTTTCGTCAATCGTCTTCCTTGTTTGTCGTTTTTTCAGGGAAATGTAGGGGTCAGAAAGCTACGGCTACCTCTTTTTCTTTTTGGCTGAAGAGTATCATCCGTTCTGCATATGAGACTGCTGGACAGCAGCCTCCTTAATGAATTACGGCTCATTCCACTAGGGCTGTGGCTTCCTCATGGCCAATCAAAAATTATGCTTTTGTTGAACAGATTTGCAAAGCTGCAACTTGGTCGTCTCTTCACACTTTTTCCAAATTTTACAAATTCGATACTTTTGCCTCGGCTGTTTTTGGGAGGAAAGTTCTTCAAGCAGTGGTGCCCATTTAGTTTCCCTGTCTTGTCCCTCCCGTTTCATCCGTGTACTATAGCTTTGGTATTGTATCCCACAAGTAAGGATGAAATCCGTGGACTCATCGTATATTGTAAAAGAAAAGGAAATTTATTCTTACCTGATAAATGTGTTTCTTTTACGATACGATAAGTCCACGGCCCGCCCTATTATTATATGACAGGTTATTTTCTTTTTGTTAAACTTCAGACACCTCTGCACCTTGGCTTTTCCTTTCTCTTCCTAACTGCGGTCGAATGACTGGAGTGGGAGGGAAGGGAGGAGCTCTATATACAGCTCTGCTGTGGTGCTATTTGCCTCCTCCTGCTAACCAGGAGGCAATATCCCACAAGTAAGGATGAAATCCGTGGACTCATCGTATTGTAAAAGAAACAAATATATCAGGTAAGAATAAATTTCCTTTTTCAGCACCCCGTTAAGAAGTACAGGGAGTGCAGAATTATTAGGCAAATTAGTATTTTGACCACATCATCCTCTTTATGCATGTTGTCTTACTCCAAGCTGTATAGGCTCGAAAGCCTACTACCAATTAAGCATATTAGGTGATGTGCATCTCTGTAATGAGAAGGGGTGTGGTCTAATGACATCAACACCCTATATCAGGTGTGCATAATTATTAGGCAACTTCCTTTCCTTTGGCAAAGTGGGTCAAAAGAAGGACTTGACAGGCTCAGAAAAGTCAAAAATAGTGAGATATCTTGCAGAGGGATGCAGCACTCTTAAAATTGCAAAGCTTCTGAAGCGTGATCATCGAACAATCAAGCGTTTCATTCAAAATAGTCAACAGGGTCGCAAGAAGCGTGTGGAAAAACCAAGGCGCAAAATAACTGCCCATGAACTGAGAAAAGTCAAGCGTGCAGCTGCCAAGATGCCACTTGCCACCAGTTTGGCCATATTTCAGAGCTGCAACATCACTGGAGTGCCCAAAAGCACAAGGTGTGCAATACTCAGAGACATGGCCAAGGTAAGAAAGGCTGAAAGACGACCACCACTGAACAAGAGACACAAGCTGAAACGTCAAGACTGGGCCAAGAAATATCTCAAGACTGATTTTTTTAAGGTTTTATGGACTGATGAAATGAGAGTGAGTCTTGATGGGCCAGATGGATGGGCCCGTGGCTGGATTGGTAAAGGGCAGAGAGCTCCAGTCCGACTCAGACGCAAGCAAGGTGGAGGTGGAGTACTGGTTTGGGCTGGTATCATCAAAGATGAGCTTGTGGGGCCTTTTCGGGTTGAGGATGGAGTCAAGCTCAACTCCCAGTCCTACTGCCAGTTTCTGGAAGACACCTTCTTCAAGCAGTGGTACAGGAAGAAGTCTGCATCCTTCAAGAAAAACATGATTTTCATGCAGGACAATGCTCCATCACACGCGTCCAAGTACTCCACAGCATGGCTGGCAAGAAAGGGTATAAAAGAAGAAAATCTAATGACATGGCCTCCTTGTTCACCTGATCTGAACCCCATTGAGAACCTGCGGTCCATCATCAAATGTGAGATTTACAAGGAGGGAAAACAGTACACCTCTCTGAACAGTTTCTGGGAGGCTGAGGTTGCTGCTGCACGCAATGTTGATGGTGAACAGATCAAAACACTGACAGAATCCATGGATGGCAGGCTTTTGAGTGTCCTTGCAAAGAAAGGTGGCTATATTGGTCACTGATTTGTTTTTGTTTTGTTTTTGAATGTCAGAAATGTATATTTGTGAATGTTGAGATGTTATATTGGTTTCACTGGTAAAAATAAATAATTGAAATGGGTATATATTTGTTTTTTGTTAAGTTGCCTAATAATTATGCACAGTAATAGTCACCTGCACACACAGATATCCCCCTAAAATAGCTATAACTAAAAACAAACTAAAAACTTCTTCCAAAACTATTCAGCTTTGATATTAATGAGTTTTTTGGGTTCATTGAGAACATGGTTGTTGTTCAATAATAAAATTAATCCTCAAAAATACAACTTGCCTAATAATTCTGCACTCCCTGTATATGTCAGTGCAAGTTTATCATCTGAGTCACTGGTTTTATTTGTTGAACGGTGATGTGCCTTGGAGGTAGTCTAATGTGCGGCCATTACCCAGCATGGCCAAGCTCCACCCCCAAGAGTTGTTTTTTTTTTTTTTTTTTAAGCAGAGCAAGTTTGCTTTGATCTTTTTCTGGGGTCTAGCCATGTCAGTCTCTTCAGTAGAGCAGTGGTGGCTTTTAAGTATTTGGGAACTTGTGGGGTATAATCCCCACTGTGCCTCCCAAGTAGTTTGTTGCTGCTCTTCTTTGAAAGTAGGTTTACTCAGTCTTTTTTCCACAGGTCCATTTGAGGGATGATGTCTTTCAAACCTTGTAAACTGCCCTGCTGCCGGGCAGATTATCATGGAGGTAAGTGCTAGTTTTATTTTCTGGATGAGAACAGAAAAGTTTGGCACTTGTTTAGTTTATTTCTGTTGGGACATTATTCCAGCTTGTGAGCAGGTTTTTATGTGGCAGTTCTTGGGGCACTGCAAGAGGATTTTTTTTAATTATTTGTCATGTTGTAACATTTCCTCTTTGGGTCCGTTTTTTTTTTTTTTATGTGTTTACTCTCGGCGGCTGTTTCTTCGATAAATGATTGTCATGCCGGCCGGGAGGTTGTGTAGGTACGCCCACGATAGGCGGGGTTTGTTTTGCACGCTTTTCTCCTCAGTTACCTCCTTGTATCGGAAGGGGGAGGTCTGTTGGCTCTTCTCTGTTGTTGCGGTCTGTGAGAATGGTCGCCCGTTTGAGAGGGGGTTGAGTCCGGAACATTTTGCTTCAATTTTTTTTCGGTATCCAAGAGGTCAGGTAGGCACCTCAGCAAAGCTTGCTGAGGTGTAGAGGTGCTTGATTTAATTTAGAGCTGTTGTTTTGCAGTTATTTTTAGCGTTACTTTATATATTAAAGAGACAGTAACGTTTTATTTTTTTATTTTTTGGGGGGGCATTATTTCTGAAAGTGCTTATAACTGAATAAAGATATTTTTGTTATTTATTTTATTCATTTGTGGGGAAATATGGACCAAGAGGCCCCGCAAGATGTTACTTGTTCTTTATGTTTTGATGCAAATGTGGAACCACCAATCCCTTTTTGTTCCTCATGTATTGAGAGAACACTACATTACAGGGATAAACTTTTTGAATCTGAGCCATCATTATCTAAGGCGGATGTTGTTCAGGGGTCTCCTGTTCAAGCTATAACACAGCTTTCTCCTCAAACGTCCCAATCCTTATCCTCTTCTCATGCACGTTTCTGATTCAGTTGGTTATGTTGAATGTTTCTTCCCATAGGTCTGAGGAGGAAGATACTTCTATAGCGTCTGAGGGTAAAGTCTCAGATTCTGACAGTGTAATTCCTTCTTCTGATTCTGAGGTTGTTTCCTTCAGGTTTAAGCTAGAGCATCTCTGTTTGTTGCTTAAGGAGGTTTTGGCTACCTTGGATGACTCTGACGCGACAGTCATAGTTACTCCTTAGAAGCCTAGTAAGCTTAATACGTTTTTTGACGTTCCTTCCGCGGTGGAAGTGTTTCCTGTTCTAGATCGGGTTTCAGAGATTATTGCATGGGAGTGGGAGAAGCCTGGGATTCCTTTTTTCCCCTTCTCCAATTTTTAAGATGTTTCCAATTGCTGATTCTATCAAAGAATCTTGGCAGACGGTTCCCAGGTGGAGGGAGCAATTTCCACCTTGGCTAAGAGAACCACTATTCCTATTGAGGACAACTGTTCTTTTAAGGATCCTATGGATAATAAGTTAGAGGCATTGCTTAAAAGGATGTATGTTCACCAGGGGTTACAATGGCAGCCTGCGGTGTGTATTGCTGCCGTCACCAGTGCGGCAGCATATTGGTTTGATCAGTTGTCTGATTCTATTCAGACAGATACTCCTCTTGAGGAGATTCAGGATATGATCAAGGCTTTGAAGTTGGCCAATTCCTTTATTGCGGATGCTTCCTTACAGGTCATCAAGTTGGGAGCAAAGATTTCTGGCTTTGCTGTATTGACGCGCAGAGCCTTATGGTTGAAGTCCTGGTCTGCGGAAGTGTCCTTTAAATCTAAGCTGTTGTCTATTCCTTACAAGGTTAAGACCTTGTTTGGTCCGGGTTTGGCTGAGATTATTTCTGATAATACGGGAAGGAAGGGGCATTCTCTCCCTCAAGATAAGAGAAATAAACAGAAGGGTCGTAAGAGTAATTTTCGTTCCTTTCGTAACTTCTCTGGTAAGTCTTCCTCTTCCAAGCATGTCAGTCCTGGAGCAAGGGGAAGCAATCTAAGAAGCCCGTTGCTGACTCAAAGTCAGCATGAAGGGTCTGCCCCCGATCCGGGAGTGGATCTTGTGGGGGCCAGACTTTCTTTTTTCGCTCAAGCTTGGGTTCAGGATGTCCCGGATCCCTGGGCGGTAGACATTGTGTCCTAGGGATACAAGCTAGAGTTCAAGATTTATCCTCCCAGGGGCAGGTTTCTTTTCTCCAGGTTATCTGTAGACCAGATAAAGAGAAGCGTTAAGTTGTGTTCAGGATCTTTCTGACATGGGAGTGATATTCCCTCTTCAGGAGCAGGGTCTGGGATTCTATTCCAATCTGTTCGTCGTTCCCAAAAAAAAGGGAACTTTCAGACCTATTCTAGATCTCAATAGCGTAAACAAGTTTCTCAGAGTTCCGTCTTTCAAGATGGAAACTATTCGTTCCATTCTTCCATTGATTCAGGAGGGTCAGTTCATGACCACAGTAGATTTGAAGGATGCGCATCTGCATATTCCCATCCACAGGGACCATCACAGGTTTCTGAGGTTTGCATTTCTAGACAAACATTTTCAGTTTGTGGCTCTTCCATTTGGTCTTGCAACGGCTCCCAGAATTTTCTCAAAGGTTTTGGGAGCATTGTTGGCGGTGCTCCGGTTGAGGGGTGTTGCAGTGGCACCTTATCTGGACGACATTCTGGTTCAGGCACCATCTTTTCAACTAGCAAGCTCCCACACAGATTTGTTGTTGTCTTTTCTGTGCTCCCACGGTTGGAAGGTGAATTTAGGAAAAAGTTCCTTGATTCCGGCTACAAGGGTGGTATTTTTGGGAACCATTATAGATTCTCTAGAAATGAAGATTTTTCTGACAGAAATAAGAACAAATATCTTCAACTCATGTCCTGCTCTTCAGTCCTCTCCTCGGCCGTCAGTGGCTCAGTGTATGGAGGTTATTGGTCTGATGGTGTCAGTCATGCACATCATTCCGTTTGCTCAGATCTATCTCAGGTTGCTGCAGTTATGCATGCTCAGACAATGAAATGGGGATTATGTGGATCTGTCTCCAAAGATTGTTCTGGATCAGGAGACAAGAGATTCTCTTCCATGGTGGTTGTCTCAGGATCTTCTTTCCCAGGGAACCTGTTTTTGCAGACCCACCTGGGTGATTGTGACTACGGATGCCAGTCTGCTGGGATGGGGAGCTGCCTGGGGCTCTTTGAAGGCTCAGGGTCTATAGACTCGGGAGAAATTGGGTCTTCTCATAAGTATTCTAGAGCTGAGGACAATCTTCAATGCTCTTTTGACTTGGCCTCAGTCAGCTTCAGCCCAGTTTATCAGGTTTCAGTCGGACAATATAATGTCAGTGGCTTACATCAATCATCAGGGAGGAACTCTGAGTTCCTTGGTCATGAAAGAGGTTGCCAGGATTATTCAGTGGGCCGAGACCCACAGTTGTTGTCTGTCTGCGATCCACATTCCGGGGGTGGACAATTGGGAAGCGGATTTTCTGAGCAGCCAGACTTTTCATCCGGGGGAGTGGAAACTTCATCCGGAGGTGTTTTCCAGCTTGGTCCTCAAGTGGGGACAGCTGGTGCTGGATCTCATGGCATCTCATCAGAATGCCAAGCTTCCGAAGAAACGGGTCGAGGTCAAGGGACCCTCAGGCTGTACTGATAGATGCTCTGGCAGTTCCTTGGGATTTCAGTCTAGCATATGTTTTTCCTCCGTTCGCTCTCCTTCCATGGGTCATTGCTCAAATCAGACAGGAGAGGGCTTCGGTGATTCTCATTGCTCCGGCGTGGCCTCGCAGGATCTGGTATGCGGATCTGGTGAAGATGTCATCTTTTCCACCTTGGAGTCTTCTGTTAAGGAAGGACCTTCTTCAGGGGCCCTTCCTTCATCCAAATCTCATTTCTCCAAAGC
Source organism: Bombina bombina (assembly GCF_027579735.1). Classification (NCBI taxonomy): domain Eukaryota; kingdom Metazoa; phylum Chordata; class Amphibia; order Anura; family Bombinatoridae; genus Bombina; species Bombina bombina. The sequence continues at coordinate 44,275,848 of NC_069505.1, read as the reverse complement.
TGACTGCTTGGCAATTGAACGCTTGATATTATCCAAGTGTGGTTTTTCTGAGTCGGTTATTGAGACTATGATTCAGGCTCTTAAGCCTGTGACTAGAAATATTTACTATAAGATATGACGTAGATATCTGTATTGTTGTGAATCCAGAGGCTATACTTGGAGTAGATTTTTAGGATTTTGTCTTTTCTCCAGGAGGGTCTGGAGATTCCTAGGATTTTGTCTTTTCTCCAGGAGGGTCTGGAGAAGGGTTTATCTGCAAGTACCTTCAAGGGTCAAATTTCTGCTTTATCTATTTTGTTGCACAAGCGTCTGGCGGATGTGCCAGATGTTCAGTCTTTTTTTCAAGCCCTGGTTAGAATCCGGCCTATGTTTAAGTTTGCTACTCCTCCTTGGAGTCTTAATTTGGTTCTTAGAGTTCTTCAGCAGGCTCCGTTTGAGCCTATGCATTCTTTGGATATTAAGATGTTATCCTGGAAAGTTTTGTTTTTGGTTGCTATCTCTTCGGCTCTAAGAGTTTCGGAGCTTTCAATGTTGCAGTGTGAATCTCCTTTCCTTATTTTTCATTCTGATAAGGTAGTACTACGTACTGCCTTAGGTTTTCTTCCCAAGGTGGTTTTCGGACAAACAATCAAGAGATTGTTGTTCCTTCCTTGTGTCCTAATCCTCCTCATAAGGAGCGTTTGTTGCACAACTTGGATGTGGTGCGTGCGTTAAAGTTTTATTTGCAGACGACTAAGGATTTTCGCCAGTCTTCTTCTTTATTTGTTGTTTTTTCTGGGAAGCGCAAGGGTCAGAAAGCTACGGCTACTTCTCTTTCTTTTTGGTTGAGGAGTGTTATTCGCTTGGCATATGAGACTGCTGGACAGCAGCCGCCTGAGAAAATCACGGCTCATTCCACAAGGGCTGTTTCTTCTTCTTGGGCCTTCAAAATGGAGCTTCTGTAGAACAGATTTGCAAGGCTGCCACTTGGTCATCTTTGCACACTCTTTCTAAATTTTACAAATTTTATACTTTTGCTTCAAGTGAGGCCTCTTTTGGGAGAAAGGTTTTTCAAGCAGTGGTGCCTTCTGTTTAGGTTTACTGTCTTGTCCCTCCCTTATCATCTGTGTCCTCTGGCTTGGGTATTGCTTCCCAACAGTAATTATGATGATCCGTGGACTCACTGTGTCATTAGAAACAAAAACATTTTATACTTACCTGATAAATGTATTTCTTTCTTGACACGGTGAGTCCACGGCCCGTCCTTTATTTTTCAGACAGTTTGTTTTTCTATAAACCTCAGGCACCTCTGCACCTTATAGTACTTCCTTTCTCCTTTCCCTTTGGTCGAATGACTGGGGATTGTGGCTAGGGGTGTGGTATTTAACAGCTTTGCTGTGGTGCTCTTTGCCTCCTGGTGCTGATCAGGAGTGATATTCCCAACAGTAATTATGATGATCCGTGGACTCACTGTGTCAAGAAATAAATTTATCGGGTAAGCATAAATTTTGTTTTTTCATGACTTATGGGTAACGTTTATTGGGACATGACTATTACTAGGAGCCTTATTGTATTTGACGGGTTACTGGCACTTATTTGTATTTTTGCCTTGAAATGGACATTTTATTTATTTTCCAACTTCGTAGAAGCAGAAATATCGGGTCGTGGTATAAAACAAACAGTATTTATTTTGTTTTATACCACAACCCGATATTTCTGCTTCTTTCTACGATCCACTTGTTTTTATAACAGGACATTTACCACGGAACCTTTTACACACTGACATTGTCAGGTTTTGGAGACGAGTCTTGGCTATGTGAGTGCAGCAGGAGAACATCTATCAGCTTGCAGCTCACTTTGTCCGGCCATTGGCCCTAAAGAACGTGGGTGCCACTTTCCAGACGCCTATCCGGATTCCACAGGTCCTCTGGGTGAGACCTCCAGCGTACTGACTGCTGGATTTTGAATGTCAGCCTGCTTTCTCGCACCTTATTCACTTAAGGTGCCACTTTCCTTGTGAGTAGTTTTTTGCACACCACTCTTATATTTGTTGTTTAAACGATTTACACTATGTTGGCGCCCCTTGTTTATTTTCCATTCTAGACATCTTGACCCATCGCACCGCGGGATACAAGAGGAGCACGCCAAACACCTGAGCACATTACCATCCACATATTAGGATTGGACATTTTTTACACCATACAAGTTTTTGGACATTGACAAGTATTTTTGATTTTACCTTTCACCAACAATATTATTATTGTTTTGTTTTTTCTGTGATTATTTACTTTTGCTATTACTCTTCACTTATACAAATCACTGTGTTGTTTATATCTATTGATGTATATGGGTCAAACCCAATTTTAAAGTAATAGGTCTTACTTTGTTAACCTGTGTTCCAAGCGCATCCTCTTAGGTTTTTCCTCCTTAGGGATTACTTATATATCTTAACTTTTCTATGCAGTTGTATGGACCGTGCTCCGACTTCATGGTGCAGATTCCTTTCCTGTGCAGTACCTAGCTTGCTCCCGGTTTCTTAAATTTTTCTATGGGAATATTTTCTCAGTGCTTAGGTTAAAGGGATAGAAAGGTCAAAATTGGAATGTACATAAAAAAGCATTTTTGCAATATACTTCCATTACTTCCATGTGAAGACATAATTTGTGTCAAAAAAGCCACAACTGAGACTCTAAGAAGGTGTGGTGTTTGAATGCTGGTGCAAGGGCCCTTACTGGATATATATGCCATTGAAAAACAGTAATAACTTTTACTAGAAGTATATTGAAATGCAACCATGCAAATTTCATTTTTTTTTTTTCTATCCCTTTAAATTTTTCCCGCGCTCTGAGCCCGCCTTTACTGTAAGAGTGCTAAATTCTGAGGGGTTTTATCGTTTCGGTTCAGCTCCTGTGCTGCCAATAATACTGCTTATCATTGTGAGGTAAGCTCTCTATAAAAAAAAATTGTCAAGTCCGCCTGTCATTTTTCACTGGGGTTCTGCAATTTATTTAACCCGTCTGTTTAATCCCTTTTTCTTTCATGTAATTAGCAAGAGTCCATGAGCTAGTGACGTATGGGATATACATTCCTACCAGGAGGGGCAAAGTTTCCCAAACCTCAAAATGCCTATAAATACACCCCTCACCACACCCACAATTCAGTTTTACAAACTTTGCCTCCCATGATGGTGGTGAAGTAAGTTTGTGCTAGTTTCTACGTTGATATGCGCTTCGCAGCAGGCTGAAGCCCGGTTTTCCTCTCAGAGTGCAGTGAATGTCAGAGGGATGTGACTAGAGTATTGCCTATTTGAATACAATGGTCTTCCTCTAGGGGATCTATTTCATAGGTTCTCTTTTATCGGTCGTAGAGATTTCTTCTCCTACCTCCCTTTTCAGATCGACGATATACTCTTATATACCATTACCTCTACTGATTCTCGTTTCAGTACTGGTTTGGCTATCTACTATATGTAGATGAGTGTCTTAGGGCAAGTAAGTCTTATTTTATTTATGCCACTCTAAGCTATGGTTGGGCACTTTATATGTAAAGTTCTAAATATATGTGTTTAAACTTATATTTGCCATGATTCAGGATAATCAGTATTCCTTCATTCAGACTGTCAGTTTCATTATTTTGGGATAATGCATATGAATAAATATTTTTTTCTTACCTTAAAAATTTTCAATTTACTTTTTTCCCTGCGGGCTGTTAGGCTCGTGGGGGCAGAAAATGCTTCAAATTATTGCGTCATTCTTGGCGCAAACTTTTTTGGCGCAAAATTTTGTCATTTCCGGCGCCATAGTTGACGCCGGAAGTTTGTTCGTGGTTGCATCATTTTTGACGCATGTGTATTACAGACGTTTTTTTGCGCCAAAAAATGTGGGCGTCGTTTTCTGTGCCAGAGGATGTGGCGTTGTACTTGGCGCCAATAATGTGGGCGTCATACTTGGCGCCAAAAAAATGTGGGCGTCATACTTGTTTCCTCTTTTTTTCACATTATTTAAGTCTCACTTTTTTGTTGCTTCTGGCTGCTAGAGGCTTGTTTATTTTTCATTTTTTCCCATTCCTGAAACTGTCATTTAAGGAATTTGATAATTTTGCTTTATATGTTGTTTTTTCTATTACATATTGCAAGATGTCACAACATGACCCTGGATCAGAATCTACTTCTGGAAAGACGCTGCCTGATGTTGGTTCTACCAAAGCTAAGTGCATTTGTTGTAAACTTTTGGTAACTGTTCCTCCGGCTGTAGTTTGTGTTAGTTGTCATGATAAACTTTCTAACGCAGATAATGTCTCCATTAGTAATAATCCTTTACCTGTTGTTTTTCCTTCAACATCTAATGTTCAGGATGTCCCTGTTAATGTAAAAGATTTTGTTTCCTCCTTCCAGTAAACGTAAAAGGTCTTTTAAAACTTCTCATATTTCAGATGAATTTTTAAGTGACCGCCATCATTCTGACTTATCTGTTTCTGATGAGGATCTATCTGGTTCAGAAGATTCTGCCTCAGATATTGACACTGATAAATCTTCATATTTATTTAAGATGGAGGTTATTCGTTCTTTACTTAAAGAAGTATTGATTGCATTAGATATGGAGGAGTCTAGTCCTCTTGATACTAAATCTACTAAGCGTTTAAATTCGGTTTTTAAACCTCATGTAGTTATTCCAGAAGTTTTTCCAGTTCCTGATGCTATTTCAGAAGTCATTTCTAGGGAATGGAATAGTCTGGGTACTTCATTTACTCCTTCTCCAAGGTTTAAGAAATTGTACCCTGTGCCATCTGATAGATTAGAGTTTTGGGACAAAATCCCTAAAGTTGATGGGGCTATCTCTACTCTTGCTAAACGTACTACTATTCCTACGGCGGATAGTACTTCCTTTAAGGATCCTTTAGATAGGAAGCTTGAATCCTTTCTAAGGAGAGCTTATTTATGTTCAGGTAATCTTCTTAGACCTGCTATTTCTTTGGCTGATGTTGCTGCAGCTTCCACTTTCTGGTTGGAGGCTTTAGCGCAACAAGTGTCAGACCATAATGCTTATAGCATTGTTAAACGTCTTCAACATGCTAATAACTTTGTTTGTGATGCCATTTTTGATATCATTAGAATTGATGTCAGGTATATGTCTTTAGCTATTTTAGCTAGAAGAGCTTTATGGTTTAAATCTTGGAATGCAGATATGACTTCTAAGTCAACATTGCTTTCTCTTTCTTTCCAAGGTAATAAATTATTTGGTTCACAGTTGGATTCTATAATTTCAACTCTTACTGGGGGGAAAGGAGCCTTTCTTTCATGTAATTAGCAAGAGTCCATGAGCTAGTGACGTATGGGATATACATTCCTACCAGGAGGGGCAAAGTTTCCCAAACCTTAAAATGCCTATAAATACACCCCTCACCACACCCACAATTCAGTTTTTACAAACTTTGCCTCCGATGGAGGTGGTGAAGTAAGTTTGTGCTAGATTCTACGTTGATATGCGCTCCGCAGCAAGTTGGAGCCCGGTTTTCCTCTCAGCGTGCAGTGAATGTCAGAGGGATGTGAGGAGAGTATTGCCTATTTGAATGCAGTGATCTCCTTCTACGGGGTCTATTTCATAGGTTCTCTGTTATCGGTCGTAGAGATTCATCTCTTACCTCCCTTTTCAGATCGACGATATACTCTTATATATACCATTACCTCTGCTGATTCTCGTTTCAGTACTGGTTTGGCTATCTGCTATATGTCGATGAGTGTCCTGGGGTAAGTAAGTCTTATTTTCTGTGACACTCCAAGCTATGGTTGGGCACTTTGTTTATAAAGTTCTAAATATATGTATTCAAACATTTATTTGCCTTGACTCAGAATGTTCAACTTTCCTTATTTTCAGACAGTCAGTTTCATATTTGGGATAATGCATTTTAATTTAACATTTTTTCTTACCTTAAAATTTGACTTTTTCCCTGTGGGCTGTTAGGCTCGCGGGGGCTGAAAATGCTTCATTTTATTGCGTCATTCTTGGCGCGGACTTTTTTGGCGCAAAAATTCTATTTCCGTTTCCGGCGTCATACGTGTCGCCGGAAGTTGCGTCATTTTTTTGACGTTATTTTGCGCCAAAAATGTCAGCGTTCCGGATGTGGCGTCATTTTTGGCGCCAAAAGCATTTAGGCGCCAAATAATGTGGGCGTCTTTTTTGGCGCTAAAAAATATGGGCGTCATTTTTGTCTCCACATTATTTAAGTCTCATTATTTTTTGCTTCTGGTTGCTAGAAGCTTGTTCACTGGCATTTTTTTCCCATTCCTGAAACTGTCATTTAAGGAATTTGATCAATTTTGCTTTATATGTTGTTTTTTTCTTTTACATATTGCAAGATGTTCCACGTTGCAACTGAGTCAGAAGATACTTCAGGAAAATCACTGCACAGTGCTGGAGCTACCAAGCTAAGTGTATCTGCTATAAACTTTTGGTATCTGTTTCTCCAGCTGTTATTTGTATTGCATGTCATGTCAAACTTATTAATGCAGATAAAATTTCCTTTAGTACTGTTACATTACCTGTTGCTGTTCCGTCAACATCTAATTTTCAGAGTGTTCCTGATAACATAAGAGATTTTATTTTTTAAATTCATTAAGAAGGCTATGTCTGTTATTTCTCCTTCTAGTATACATAAAAGTCTTTTAAAACTTCTCTTTTTTCAGATGAATTTTTAAATGAACATCATCATTCTGATACTGATAATGGTTCTTCTGGTTCAGAGGTTTCTGTCTCAGAAGTTGATGCTGATAAATCTTTGTATTTGTTCAAGATGGAATTTATTCGTTCTTTACTTAAAGAAGTGTTATTTGCATTAGAAATAGAGGATTCTGGTCCTCTTGATACTAAATGTAAACGTTTAAATAAGGTTTTTAAATCTCCTGTAGTTATTCCAGAAGTGTTTTCTCTCCCTGATGCTATTTCTGAAGTAATTTCCAGGGAATGGAATAATTTGGGTAATTTATTTACTCCTTCTAGACGTTTAAGCAAATTATATCCTGTGCCATCTGACAGATTAGAGTTTTTTTGGGACAAAAATCCCTAAGGTTATGGGGCTGTCTCTACTCCTGCTAATGTACTACTATTCCTACAGCAGATAGTACTTCATTTAAGGATCCTTTAGATAGGAAAATTGAATCCTTTCTAAGAAAAGCTTACTTATGTTCAGGTTATCTTCTTAGACCTGCTATATTTTTAGCGGATGTTGCTGCAGCTTCAACTTTTTGGTTAGAAGCTTTAGCGCAACAAGTAACAGATCATAATTTTATAGCATTATTATTATTCTATAACATGCTAATAATTTTATTGGTGATACCATTTTTTGATATCATTAGAGTTGATGTCAGGTATATGTCTCTAGCTATTTTAGCTAGAAAATCTTTATGGATTAAACTTGGAATGCTGACATGTCTTCTAAGTCAACTTTGCTTTCCCTTTCTTTCCAGGGTAAATAATCATTTTCGTTCCTTTCCTCACAACAAGGAACAAAAGCCTGATCCTTCATCCTCAGGAGCGGTATCAGTTTGGAAAATATTTCCAGTTTGGAATATATCCAAGCCTTATAGAAACCTATAGCCAGCTCCTAAGTACCTATGAAGGTGCGGCCCTTATTCCAGCTCAGCTGGTATGGGGCAGATTACGTTTTCTTCAAAGAAATTTGGATCAATTCCGTTCTTAATCTCTGGTTTCAGAAACATTGTTTCAGAAAGGTACAGAATTGGCTTCAAGTTAAGGCCTCCTGCTAAGAGATTCTTTTCTTTCCCGTGTCCCAGTTAACACAGCAAAGGCTCAGCATTTCTGAAATGTGTTTCAGATCTAGAGTTGGCTGGAGTATTTATGCCAGTTCCAGTTCTGGAACAGGGGCTGGGGTTTTATTTTATCTCTTCATTGTACCAAAGAAGGTCAGTTCCTTCAGACCAGTTCCGGATCGATCATTATTGAATCGTTATGTTAGGATACCAACATTCAAGATGGTTACTGTAAGACTATCCTGCCTTTTGTTTAGCAATTGCATTATATGTCTACTATAGATTTACAGGATGTGTATCTGCATATTCCGATTCATCCAGATCACTTTTAGTGTCTGAGATTCTCTTTTTATACAAGCATTACCAGTTTTGTGGCTCTACCGTTTGGCCTAGCCTCAGTTCCAAGAATTTTTTTCAAAGGTTCTCGGTACCCTTCTTTCTGTAATCAGAGAATAGGGTTTTGGTATTTCCTTATTTGGACGATATCTTGGTACTTGCTCAGTCTTCTCATTTTCGAAGAATCTCATATGAATCGACTTGTGTTGTTTCTTCAAGTTCATGGTTGGAGGATCAATTTACCAATCAGTTCATTGATTCCTCAGACAAGGGTAACCTTTTTAGGTTTCTAGATAAATTCAGTGTCTATGACTCTGTCCTTGTCAGACAAGAGAAGTTTAACATTGATATCAGCTTGTCAAAACCTTCAGTCACAATCATTCCCTTTGGTAGCCTTATGCATGGAAATGTTGGGTCTTAAGACTGCCGCATCAGATGCGATCTCCTTTGCTCGTTTTCACATGCGACCTCTTCAGCTCTGTATGCTGAACCAATGGTGCAGGGATTACTCAAAGATATCTCAATTAATATCTTTAAACCGATTTTACGACACTCTCTGACATGGTGGACAGATTACCATCGTTTAGTTCAGGGGGCTTCTTTGTTCTTCCGACCTGGACTATAATCTCAACAGATGCAAGTCTTACAGGTTGGGGAGCTGTGTGGGGGTATCTGACGGCACAAGGGGTTTGGGAATCTCAGGAGGTGAGATTTCCGATCAATATTTTGGAACTCCGTGCAATTTTCAGAGCTCTTCAGTCTTGGCCTCTTCTGAAGAGAGAGTTGTTCATTTGTTTTCAGGTAGACAATGTCACAACTGTGGCATACATCAATCAAGGAGGGACTCACAGTCCTCTGGCTATGAAAGAAGTATCTCGAATTTTGGTTTGGGCGGAATCCAGCTCCTGTCTAATCTCTGCGGTTCATATCCCAGGTATGGACAATTGGAAAGCGGATTATCTCAGTCGCCAAACGTTGCATCCGGGCGAATGGTCTCTTCACCCAGAGGTATTTCTTCAGATTGTTCAAATGTGGGAACTTCCAGAAATAGATCTGATGGCTTCTCATCTAAACAAGAAACTTCCCAGGTATCTGTCCAGATCCCGGGATCCTCAGGCGGAGGCAGTGGCTGCATTATCACTTCCTTGGAAGTATCATCCTGCCTATATCTTTCCGCCTCCAGTTCTTCTTCCAAGAGTAATCTCCAAGATTCTGAAGGAATGCTCGTTTGTTCTGCTGGTAGCTCCGGCATGGCCTCACAGGTTTTGGTATGCGGATCTTGTCCGAATGGCCTCTTGCCAACCGTGGACTCTTCCGTTAAGACCAGACCTTTTGTCTCAAGGTCCTTTTTTCCATCAGGATCTGAAATCCTTAAATTTAAAGGTATGGAGATTGAACGCTTGATTCTTGGTCAAAGAGGTTTCTCTGACTCTGTGATTAATACTATGTTACAGGCTCGTAAATCTGTATCCAGAGAGATATATTATAGAGTCTGGAAGACTTATATTTCTTGGTGTCTTTCTCATCATTTTTCTTGGCATTCTTTTAGAATACCGAGAATATTACAGTTTCTTCAGGATGGTTTAGATAAGGGTTTGTCCGCAAGTTCCTTGAAAGGTCAAATCTCTGCTCTTTCTGTTCTTTTTCACAGAAAGATTGCTATTCTTCCTGATATTCATTGTTTTGTACAAGCTTTGGTTCGTATAAAGCCTGTTATTAAGTCAATTTCTCCTCCTTGGAGTTTGAATTTGGTTCTGGGGGCTCTTCAAGCTCCTCCATTTGAACCTATGCATTCATTGGATATTAAATTACTTTCTTGGAAAGTTTTGTTCCTTTTGGCCATCTCTTCTGCCAGAAGAGTTTCTGAATTATCTGCTCTTTCTTGTGAGTCTCCTTTTCTGATTTTTCATCAGGATAAGGCGGTGTTGCGAACTTCTTTTGAATTTTTACCTAAGTTGGGAATTCCAACAACATTAGTAGAGACATTGTGGTTCCTTCATTATGTCCTAATCCTAAGAATTCTAAGGAGAAATCGTTGCATTCTTTGGATGTTATTAGAGCTTTGAAATATTATGTTGAAGCTACTAAGTCTTTCCGAAAGACTTCTAGTTTATTTGTTATCTTTTCCGGTTTTAGAAAGGCCAGAAAACTTCTGCCATTTCTTTGGCATCTTGGTTCAAATCTTTAATTCATCTTGCCTATGTTGAGTCGGGTAAGACTCCGCCTCATAGGATTACAGCTCATTCTACTAGGTCAGTTTCTACTTCCTGGGCGTTTAGGAATGAAGCTTCGGTTGATCAGATTTGCAAAGCGGCAACTTGGTCCTCTTTGCATACTTTTACCAAATTCTACCATTTTGTTGTATTTTCTTCTTCTGAAGCAGTTTTTGGTAGAAAAGTACTTCAGGCAGCGGTTTCAGTTTGAATCTTCTGCTTATGTTTTTCATTAAACTTTATTTTGGGTGTGGATTATTTTCAGCAGGAATTGGCTGTCTTTATTTTATCCCTCCCTCTCTAGTGACTCTTGTGTGGAAAGATCCACATCTTGGGTAGTCATTATCCCATACGTCACTAGCTCATGGACTCTTGCTAATTACATGAAAGAAAACATAATTTATGTAAGAACTTACCTGATAAATTCATTTCTTTCATGTAATTAACAAGAGTCCATGAGCTAGTGACGTATGGGATATACATTCCTACCAGGAGGGGCAAAGTTTCCCAAACCTTAAAATGCCTATAAATACACCCCTCACCACACCCACAAATCAGTTTTTACAAACTTTGCCTCCAAGGGAGGTGGTGAAGTAAGTTTGTGCTAGATTCTACGTTGATATGCGCTCCGCAGCAAGTTGGAGCCCGGTTTTCCTCTCAGCGTGCAGTGAATGTCAGAGGGATGTGAAGAGAGTATTGCCTATTGAATGCAGTGATCTCCTTCTACGGGGTCTATTTCATAAGGTTCTCTGTTATCGGTCGTAGAGATTCATCTCTTACCTCCCTTTTCAGATCGACGATATACTCTTATATTTACCATTTCCTCTACTGATTCTCGTTTCAGTACTGGTTTGGCTTTCTACAAACATGTAGATGAGTGTCCTGGGGTAAGTAAGTCTTATTTTCTGTGACACTCTAAGCTATGGTTGGGCACTTTATTTATAAAGTTCTAAATATATGTATTCAAACATTTATTTGCCTTGACTCAGAATGTTCAACTTTCCTTATTTCCAGACAGTCAGTTTCATATTTGGGATTATGCTTTAAATTATCATATTTTTTCTTACCTCAAAAATTTGACTTTTTTCCCTGTGGGCTGTTAGGCTCGCGGGGGCTGAAAATGCTTCATTTTATTGCGTCATTTTTTGCGCGGACTTTTTTGGCGCAAAAATTCTTTTCCGTTTCCGGCGTCATACGTGTCGCCGGAAGTTGCGTCATTTTTGACGTTATTTTGCGCCAAAAATGTCGGCGTTCCGGATGTGGCGTCATTTTTGGCGCCAAAAGCATTTAGGCGCCAAATAATGTGGGCGTCTTATTTGGCGCCAAAAAATATGGGCGTCGCTTTTGTCTCCACATTATTTCAGTCTCATTTTTCATTTGCTTCTGGTTGCTAGAAGCTTGATGTTTGGCATTTTTTTTCCCATTCCTGAAACTGTCTTATAAGGAATTTGATCTATTTTGCTTTATATGTTGTTTTTTCTCTTACATATTGCAAGATGTCTCACGTTGCATCTGAGCCAGAAGATACTACAGGAAAACCACTGCCTGCTGGATCTACCAAAGCTAAGTGTATCTGCTGTAAACTTTTGGTAGCTATTCCTCCAGCTGTTGTTTGTAATAATTGTCATGACAAACTTGTTAAAGCAGATAATATTTCCTTTAGTGATGTACCATTGCCTGTTGCAGTTCCCTCAACATCTAAGGTGCAGAATGTTCCTGATAACATAAGAGATTTTGTTTCTGAATCCATAAAGAAGGCTTTGTCTGTTATTTCTCCTTCTAGTAAACGTAAAAAGTCTTTTAAATCTTCTCTCTCTACAGATGAATTTTTAAATGAACACCATCATTCTGATTCTTTGGACTTTTCTGGTTCAGAGGATTCTATCTCAGAGATTGATGCTGATAAATCTTCATATTTATTTAAGATGGAATTTATTCGCTCTTTACTTAAAGAAGTACTAATTGCTTTAGAAATAGAGGATTCTAGTCCTCTTGATACTAATTCTATACGTTTGGATAAGGTTTTTAAAGCTCCTGCGGTTATTCCAGAAGTCTTTCCTGTTCCTAATGCTATTTCTGCAGTAATTTCTAAGGAATGGGATAAATTGGGTAATTCATTTACTCCTTCTAAACGTTTTAAGCAATTATATCCTGTTCCGCCTGACAGGTTAGAATTTTGGGACAAAATCCCTAAAGTTGATGGGGCTATTTCTACCCTTGCTAAACGTACTACCATTCCTACGTCAGATGGTACCTCGTTTAAGGATCCTTTAGATAGAAAAATTGAATCTTTTCTAAGAAAAGCTTATCTATGTTCAGGTAATCTTCTTAGACCTGCTATATCATTGGCTGATGTTGCTGCAGCTTCAACTTTTTGGTTGGAAACTCTAGCGCAACAAGTAACAAATCGTGATTCTCATGATATTATTATTCTTCTCCAGCATGCTAATAATTTCATCTGTGATGCCATTTTTGATATTATTAGAGTTGATGTTAGGTTTATGTCTCTGGCTATCTTAGCCAGAAGAGCTTTATGGCTTAAGACCTGGAATGCTGATATGGCTTCTAAATCCACTCTACTTTCCATTTCTTTCCAGGGAAACAAATTATTTGGTTCTCAGTTGGATTCTATTATTTCAACTGTTACTGGTGGGAAAGGAACTTTTTTACCACAGGATAAAAAGTCTAAAGGTAAAAACAGGGCTAACAATCGTTTTCGTTCCTTTCGTTTCAACAAAGAACAAAAGCCTGATCCTTCGTCCTCAGGAGCAGTTTCAGTTTGGAAACCATCTCCAGTCTGGAATAAATCCAAGCCTGCTAGAAAGGCAAAGCCTGCTTCTAAGTTCACATGAAGGTACGGCCCTCATTCCAGTTCAGCTGGTAGGGGGCAGGTTACGTTTTTTCAAAGAAATTTGGATCAATTCTGTTCACAATCTTTGGATTCAGAACATTGTTTCAGAAGGGTACAGAATTGGTTTCAAGATGAGACCTCCTGCAAAGAGATTTTTTCTTTCCCATGTCCCAGTAAATCCAGTGAAAGCTCAAGCATTTCTGAATTGTGTTTCAGATCTAGAGTTGGCTGGAGTAATTATGCCAGTTCCAGTTCCGGAACAGGGGATGGGGTTTTATTCAAATCTCTTCATTGTACCAAAGAAGGAGAATTCCTTCAGACCAGTTCTGGATCTAAAATTATTGAATCGTTATGTAAGGATACCAACGTTCAAGATGGTAACTGTAAGGACTATATTGCCTTTTGTTCAGCAAGGGAATTATATGTCCACAATAGATTTACAGGATGCATATTTGCATATTCTGATTCATCCAGATCATTATCAGTTCCTGAGATTCTGTTTTCTAGACAAGCATTACCAATTTGTGGCTCTACCGTTTGGCCTTGCTACAGCTCCAAGAATTTTCACAAAGATTCTCGGTGCCCTTCTGTCTGTAATCAGAGAACAGGGTATTGTGGTATTTCCTTATTTGGACGATATCTTGGTACTTGCTCAGTCTTTACATTTAGCAGAGTCTCATACGAATCGACTTGTGTTGTTTCTTCAAGATCATGGTTGGAGGATCAATTTACCAAAAAGTTCTTTGATTCCTCAAACAAGGGTAACCTTTCTGGGTTTCCAGATAGATTCAGTGTCCATGACTCTGTCTTTAACAGACAAGAGACGTCTAAAATTGATTACAGCCTGTCGAAACCTTCAGTCTCAATCATTCCCTTCGGTAGCCTTATGCATGGAAATTCTAGGTCTTATGACTGCTGCATCGGACGCGATCCCCTTTGCTCGTTTTCACATGCGACCACTTCAGCTCTGTATGCTGAACCAATGGTGCAGGGATTACACGAAGATATATCAATTAATATCTTTAAAACCGATTGTTCTGCACTCTCTAACGTGGTGGACAGATCACCTTCGTTTAATTCAGGGGGCTTCTTTTGTTCTTCCGACCTGGACTGTAATTTCATCAAGGAGGGACTCACAGTCCTCTGGCTATGAAAGAAGTATCTCGAATTCTGGTTTGGGCGGAATCCAGCTCCTGTCTAATCTCTGCGGTTCATATCCCAGGTGTAGACAATTGGGAAGCGGATTATCTCAGTCGCCAAACGTTGCATCCGGGCGAATGGTCTCTTCACCCAGAGGTATTTCTTCAGATTGTTCAAATGTGGGGGCTCCCAGAGATAGATCTGATGGCCTCTCATCTAAACAAGAAACTTCCCAGGTATCTGTCCAGATCCCGGGATCCTCAGGCGGAGGCAGTGGATGCATTATCACTTCCTTGGAAGTATCATCCTGCCTATATCTTTCCGCCTCTAGTTCTTCTTCCAAGAGTAATCTCCAAGATTCTGAGGGAATGCTCGTTTGTTCTGCTAATAGCTCCGGCATGGCCTCACAGGTTTTGGTATGCGGATCTTGTACGGATGGCATCTTGCCAACCATGGACTCTTCCGTTAAGACCAGACCTTCTGTCACAAGGTCCTTTTTTCCATCCGGATCTGAAATCCTTAAATTTAAAGGTATGGAGATTGAACGCTTGATTTTTGGTCATAGAGGTTTCTCTGACTCCGTGATTAATACTATGTTACAGGCTCGTAAATCTGTATCTCGAGAGATATATTATAGAGTCTGGAAGACTTATATTTCTTGGTGTCTTTCTCATCATTTTTCTTGGCATTCTTTTAGAATACCGAGAATTTTACAGTTTCTTCAGGATGGTTTAGATAAGGGTTTGTCCGCAAGTTCTTTGAAAGGACAAATCTCCGCTCTTTCTGTTCTTTTTCACAGAAAGATTGCTATTCTTCCTGATATTCATTGTTTTGTACAAGCTTTGGTTCGTATAAAACCTGTCATTAAGTCAATTTCTCCTCCTTGGAGTTTGAATTTGGTTCTGGGAGCTCTTCAAGCTCCTCCGTTTGAACCTATGCATTCATTGGACATTAAATTACTTTCTTGGAAAGTTTTGTTCCTTTTGGCCATCTCTTCTGCTAGAAGAGTTTCTGAATTATCTGCTCTTTCGTGTGAGTCTCCTTTTCTGATTTTTCATCAGGATAAGGCGGTGTTGCGAACTTCTTTTGAATTTTTACCTAAAGTTGTGAATTCCAACAACATTAGTAGAGAAATTGTGGTTCCTTCATTATGTCCTAATCCTAAGAATTCTAAGGAGAAATCATTGCATTCTTTGGATGTTGTTAGAGCTTTGAAATATTATGTTGAAGCTACGAAATCTTTCCGTAAGACTTCTAGTCTATTTGTTATCTTTTCCGGTTCTAGGAAAGGCCAGAAAGCTTCTGCCATTTCTTTGGCATCTTGGTTGAAATCTTTAATTCATCTTGCCTATGTTGAGTCGGGTAAAATTCCGCCTCAGAGAATTACAGCTCATTCTACTAGGTCAGTATCTACTTCCTGGGCGTTTAGGAATGAAGCTTCGGTTGACCAGATCTGCAAAGCAGCAACTTGGTCCTCTTTGCATACTTTTACTAAATTCTACCATTTTGATGTATTTTCTTCTTCTGAAGCAGTTTTTGGTAGAAAAGTTCTTCAGGCAGCGGTTTCAGTTTGAATCTTCTGCTTATGTTTTTTGTTAAACTTTATTTTGGGTGTGGATTATTTTCAGCAGGAATTGGCTGTCTTTATTTTATCCCTCCCTCTCTAGTGACTCTTGTGTGGAAAGATCCACATCTTGGGTAGTCATTATCCCATACGTCACTAGCTCATGGACTCTTGTTAATTACATGAAAGAAAACATAATTTATGTAAGAACTTACCTGATAAATTCATTTCTTTCATATTAACAAGAGTCCATGAGGCCCACCCTTTTTTGTGGTGGTTATGATTTTTTTGTATAAAGCACAATTATTCCAATTCCTTATTTTATATGCTTCGCACTTTTTTTCTTATCACCCCACTTCTTGGCTATTCGTTAAACTGATTTGTGGGTGTGGTGAGGGGTGTATTTATAGGCATTTTAAGGTTTGGGAAACTTTGCCCCTCCTGGTAGGAATGTATATCCCATACGTCACTAGCTCATGGACTCTTGTTAATATGAAAGAAATGAATTTATCAGGTAAGTTCTTACATAAATTATGTTTTCTTTCATATTAGCAAGAGTCCATGAGGCCCGCCCTTTTTTGTGGTGGTTATGATTTTTTTGTATAAAGCACAATTATTCCAATTCCTTATTTTATATGCTTTCGCACTTTTTTCTTATCACCCCACTTCTTGGCTATTCGTTAAACTGAATTGTGGGTGTGGTGAGGGGTGTATTTATAGGCATTTTAAGGTTTGGGAAACTTTGCCCCTCCTGGTAGGAATGTATATCCCATACGTCACTAGCTCATGGACTCTTGCTAATATGAAAGAAATGAATTTATCAGGTAAGTTCTTACATAAATTATGTTTTTTGCCTGAGGACAAAAAATCTAAAGGTAAATATAGGGCTGCTAATCGTTTTCGTTCCTTTCGTCAGAATAAGGAACAGAAGCCTGACCCTTCCCCTAATGGAACGGTTTCCATTTGGAAACCTTCTCCAGTCTGGAATAAATCCAAGCCTTTTAGAAAGTCAAAACCAGCTCCCAAATCCGCATGAAGGTGCGGCCCTCATTCCAGCACAGCTGGTAGGGGGCAGGTTACGATTTTTCAAAGATATTTGGATCAATTCGATTCACAGTCTTTGGATTCAGAACATTGTTTCACAAGGGTACAGAATAGGTTTCAAGGTAAGGCCGCCTGTGAGAAGATTTCTTTCATGTAATTGGCAAGAGTCCATGAGCTAGTGACATATGGGATATACAATCCTACCAGGAGGGGCAAAGTTTCCCAAACCTCAAAATGCCTATAAATACACCCCTCACCACACCCACAATTCAGTTTTACAAACTTTGCCTCCTATGGAGGTGGTGAAGTAAGTTTGTGCTAAGATTTCTACGTTGATATGCGCTTCTCAGCATTGTTGAAGCCCGATTCCTCTCAGAGTACAGCGAATGTCAGAGGGATGTGAAGGGAGTATCACCTATTGAATACGATGATTTCTCTAACGGGGGTCTTTTTCATGGGTTCTCTGTTATCGGTCGTAGATATACTCTCTTTTCAGATCGTCGATATACTCTCAAATTTACCATTACCTCTACTAAGAACTGTTTTAGTACTGGTTTGGCTATCTGCTATATGTGGATGGGTGTCTTTTGGTAAGTATGTTTTCATTTACTTAAGACACTCTCAGCTATGGTTTGGCACTTTATGCAAATTATATAGAGTTCTAAATATATGTATTGTACTTATATTTGCCATGAGTCAGGTTCATGTATTTCCTTCTGCAGACTGTCAGTTTCATATTTGGGAATATAAACACTTTAAGAAATGTATTTCTTACCTGGGGTTTAGTCTTTTTCAATTTGACTACTTTTTGCATTTGTGGGTATTAGGCCCGCGGGTGCGTAAAATGTTAGACTTTATTACGTAATTTTTGGCGCGAACTTTTTTGGCGCGGGAAATTAATTTTTTTTATGCAACTTCGTCATTTCCTGCGTCATACGTGACGTTGAGACCTTTCACACGGCAGCGTCATTAGTGACGCAAGTGTGTCATTTCCGGTCATTTTCTTCATTATTTCAATACCCCATTGTTGTTTGCCTCCTACTTTCCTTTCTATCAAGAGGCCTATGCTTTTACATTTTTTCCCATTCCTGAAACTGTCATTTAAGGAAATAGATAATTTTGCTTTATATGTTGTTTTTTCTCTTACATTAAGCAAGATGTCCCAATCTGATCCTGCCTCTGAAGTTTCTGCTGGAACATTGCTGCCTGACATGGGTTCTACAAAAGCTAAGTGCATTTGTTGTAAAATTGTAGAAATTATTCCACCAAATGTCATTTGTAATAGTTGTCATGATAAACTTTTACATGCAGATAGTGTTTCTATCAGTAATAGTACATTGCCAGTTGCAGTTCCTTGAACTTCTAATGTGCATGATATACCTGTAAATTTTAAAGAATTTGTTTCTGAATCTATTATGAAGGCTTTGTCTGCATTTCCACCTTCTAATAAACGTAAAAGGTCTTTTAAAACTTCTCATTTAGCTGATGAAATTTCAAATGACCAACAACATAATAATTCATCCTCTTCTGGTGAGGATCTATCTGAAACAGAAGATCCTTCCTCAGATATTGACACTGACAAATCTACTTATTTATTTAAAATAGAGTATATGCGTTTATTAAAAGAAGTGTTAATTACTTTGGATATTGAGGTAACCAGTCCTATTGACGTTCAGTCTAATAAACGTTTAAATGCTGTTTTTAAACCTCCTGTGGTTTCCCCAGGTGTTTTTCCCATTCCTGAAGCTATTTCTGATATGATTTCTAGGGAATGGAATAAGCCAGGTACTTCCTTTATTCCTTCTTCGAGGTTTAAGAGATTGTATCCTTTACCAGCAAAATCTATAAAGTTTTGGGAAAAGATCCCCAAAGTTGATGGGGCTATTTCTACTCTTGCTAAACGTACCACTATTCCTATGGAAGATAGCACTTCCTTTAAGGATCCTTTAGATAGGAAGCTTGAATCTTATCTAAGGAAGGCCTATTTATATTCAGGTCATCTTCTCAGATCTGCTATTTCTTTGGGTGATGTTGCGGCTGCATCAACTTTTTGGTTGGAAAATTTAGCGCAACATGAATTGGATTCTGACATATCTAGCATTGTTCGCTTACTGCAACATGCTAATCATTTTATTTGTGATGCCATTTTTGATATTATCAAAATTGATGTTAGATCCATGTCTTTAGCTGTATTAGCTAGAAGAGCTTTGTGGCTTAAATCTTGGAATGCTGATATGACATCTAAATCTAGATTACTATCTCTTTCTTTCCAAGGTAATAATTTATTTGGTTCTCAGTTGGATTCTATTATTTCAACTATCACTGGAGGAAAAGGAGTTTTTTTGCCTCAGGATTAAAAACCTAAGGGTAAATCTAAGGCTTCTAACCGTTTTCGTTCTTTTCGTCAGAATAAGGAACAAAAATTTAATCCTCCTCCCAATGAATCTGCTTCCAGTTGGAAGCCTTCCTCAAATTGGAATAAATCCAAGCCATTTAGGAAACCAAAGTCTGCCCCTAAGTCCGCATGAAGGTGCGGCCCTCATTCCAGCTCAGCTGGTAGGGGGCAGATTAAGGTTTTTCAAGGATTGTTGGATAAAATCTGTCCAAAATCATTGGATTCAGAGCATTGTCTCTCAAGGGTATTGAATAGGATTCAAAGTAAGACCTCCTGTGAGAAGATTTTTTTTCTCTCATGCATCCCTGTAAATCCAGTAAAAGCTCAGGCTTTTCTGAAGTGTGTTTCAGACCTGGAGTCTTCAGGGGTAATCATGCCAGTTCCTCCTCAGGAACAAGGTTTGGGGTTTTATTCAAACCTATTCATTGTACCAAAGAAAGAAAATTTGTTCAGACCAGTTCTGGATCTGAAAATTTTGAATCGTTATGTAAGAGTACCAACTTTCAAGATGGTGACTATAAGGACTATTCTGCCTTTTGTTCAGCAAGGACATTATATGTCCACAATAGACTTGCAGGATGCATACCTTCATATTCCGA
This sequence comes from Bombina bombina, assembly GCF_027579735.1. Classification (NCBI taxonomy): domain Eukaryota; kingdom Metazoa; phylum Chordata; class Amphibia; order Anura; family Bombinatoridae; genus Bombina; species Bombina bombina. The sequence goes on along the minus strand of NC_069505.1, from coordinate 44,255,962 downwards.
TTCATCCAGAACACTATCAGTTTCTGAGATTCTCTTTTCTAGACAAGCATTACCAATTTGTTGCTCTTCCATTTGGCCTAGCAACAGCTCCAAGAATATTTTCAAAGGTTCTGGGTGCCCTACTATCTGTAATAAGAGAACAGGGTATTGCGGTGTTTCCTTATTTGGACGATATCTTGGTACTAGCTCAGTCTTTACATACTGCAGAATCTCACACGAATCAACTAGTGTTGTTTCTTCGGAAACATGGTCGGAGGATCAATTTACCAAAAAGTTTATTGATTCCTCAGACAAGGGTCACCTTTTTAGGCTTCCAGATAGATTCAGTGTCCATGACTCTGTCTCTAACAGACAAGAGACGTTTAAAATTGGTCGCAGCATGTCGGCTCCTTCAGTCTGTCATTCCCTTCAGTAGCTATGTGCATGGAAGTTTTAGGTCTCATGACTGCAGCATCGGACGCGATCCCCTTTGCTCGTTTTCACATAAGACCTCTACAGCTTTGTATGCTGAATCAATGGTGCAGGGATTATACAAACATATCTCAATTAATATCCTTGAATCCCAATGTACGACACTCTCTGCCATGGTGGATAGATCACCATCGTTTGGTTCAAGGGGCTTCTTTTGTTCGCCCAACCTGGACTGTGATCACAACAGATGCGAGTCTTTCAGGTTGGGGAGCTGTTTGGGGGTCTCTGACAGCACAAGGGGTTTGGAAATCTCAAGAGGCGAGATTACCAATAAATATTTTAGAACTCTGTGCAATTCTCAGAGCTCTTCAGTTCTGGCCTCTACTAAAGAGAGAACCATTCATTTGTTTTCAGACAGACAATATCACAACTGTGGCTTATGTCAATCATCAGGGTGGGACTCACAGTCCCCAAGCTATGAAAGAAGTATCTCAGATACTTGCTTGGGCGGAATCCAGCTCCTGTCTAATCTCTGCGGTGCATATCCCAGGTGTAGACAATTGGGAGGTGTATTATCTCAGCCGCCAGACTTTACATCCAGGGGAGTGGTCTCTCCATCCAGATGTGTTTTCTCAGATTGTTCAGATGTGGGGGCTTCCAGAGATAGATCTCATGGCCTCTCATCTAAACAAGAAACTTCCCAGATACCTGTCCAGGTCCAGGGATGTTCAGGCGGAAGCAGTGGATGCACTGACACGTCCTTGGTGTTATCAACCTGCTTACATCTTCCCGCCTCTAGTTCTCCTTCCAAGAGTGATTTCCAAAATCATCATGGAACAGTCTTTTGTGTTGCTGGTGGCTCCAGCATGGCCACACAGGTTTTGGTATGCGGATCTGGTTCGGATGTCCAGTTGCCCGCCTTGGCCACTTCCGTTACGGCCGGATCTACTATCTCAAGGTCCGTTTTTCCATCAGGATCTCAATTCATTAAATTTGAAGGTATGGAAATTGAACGCTTAGTTCTAAGTCATAGAGGTTTCTCTGATTCAGTGATTAATACTATGTTACAAGCTCGTAAATCTGTCTCTAGAAAGATTTATTATAGAGTTTGGAAGACTTACATTTCATGGTATTCTTCTCATAAATTCTCCTGGCATTCTTTTAGAATTCCTAGAATTTTGCAGTTTCTTCAGGATGGTTTGGATAAGGGTTTGTCTGCAAGTTCCTTGAAAGGACAAATCTCCGCTCTTTCTGTTTTATTTCACCGAAAGATTGCTATACTTCCTGATATACACTGTTTTGTACAGGCTTTAGTTCGTATTAAGCCTGTCATTAAGTCAATTTCTCCTCCTTGGAGTCTTAATTTGGTTCTGAGGGCTTTACAGGCTCCTCCATTTGAACCTATGCATTCTTTGGACATTAAACTACTTTCTTGGAAAGTGTTGTTCCTTTTGGCTATCTCTTCTGCTAGAAGAGTTTCTGAGCTATCTGCTCTTTCTTGTGAGTCTCCTTTTCTGATTTTTCATCAGGATAAGGCAGTTTTGCGGACTTCTTTTCAATTTTTACCTAAGGTTGTGAATTCTAACAACATTAGTAGAGAAATTGTTGTCCCTTCTTTATGTCCTAATCCTAAGAATTCTTTGAAGATATCCTTACATTCTTTGGATGTGGTAAGAGCTTTGAAATATTATGTGGAAGCTACTAAAAATTTCAGAAAGACTTCTAGTCTATTTGTTTTATTTTCTGGTCCTAGGAAAGGTCAGAAAGCTTCTGCTATTTCCTTGGCTTCTTGGTTGAAACTTTCGATTCATCAAGCTTATTTGGAGTCGGGTCAAACCCGCCTCAGTGAATTACAGCTCATTCTACTAGATCAGTCTCTACTTCATGAGCTTTTAAGAATGAAGCTTCAGTTGATCAGATTTGCAAAGCAGCCACTTGGTCCTCTTTGCATACATTTACTAAATTCTACCATTTTGATGTATTTGCTTCTTCGGAAGCAGTTTTTGGTAGAAAAGTTCTTCAGGCAGCTGTTTCCATTTGATTCTTCTGCTTTTTGATTTAAGTTTTTTTCTTTCAAAAGTGAAAAATAAACTTATTTTTGGGTTGTGGATTATTTTCTCAGCGGAATATGGCTGTTTTTGTTTTATTCCCTCCCTCTCTAGTGACTCTTGAGTGGAAGACTCCACATCTTGGGTATTGATATCCCATATGTCACTAGCTCATGGACTCTTGCCAATTACATGAAAGAAAACATAATATGTAAGAATTTACCTGATAAATTCATTTCTTTCATATTGGCAAGAGTCCATGAGGCCCACCCTTTTTATGGTGGTTATGATTTTTTGTATAAAGCACAATTATTTCCAAATTTCCTTTGTTGATGCTTTCTACTCCTTTCTTTATCACCCCACTGCTTGGCTATTCGTTAAACTGAATTGTGGGTGTGGTGAGGGGTGTATTTATAGGCATTTTGAGGTTTGGGAAACTTTGCCCCTCCTGGTAGGATTGTATATCCCATATGTCACTAGCTCATGGACTCTTGCCAATATGAAAGAAATTAATTTATCAGGTAAATTCTTACATAAATTATGTTTTCTTCTCTCACGCATTCCAGTAAACCCAGTGAAGGCTCAGGCGTTTCTGAAATGTGTTTCAGACCTAGAGTTGGCTGGGGTAATTGTGCCAGTTCCAGTTCTGGAACGGGGTCTGGGATTTTACTCAAATCTATTCATTGTACCAAAGAAGGAGAATTCCTTCAGACCAGTTCTGGATTTAAAAATATTGAATCGTTATGTAAGGATACCAACATTCAAAATGGTGACTATAAGGACTATTCTGCCTTTTGTTCAGCAAGGGCATTATATGTCTACAATAGACTTACAGGATGCATATCTTCATATTCCAATTCATCCAGATCACTATCAGTTCCTGAGATTCTCTTTTCTAGACAAGCATTACCAGTTTGTTGCTCTTCCATTTGGCCTAGCAACAGCTCCAAGGATCTTTTCAAAGGTTCTCGGTGCCCTTCTCTCTGTAATCAGAGAACAGGGTATTGCGGTATTTCCTTATTTGGACGATATCTTGGTACTTGCTCAGTCTTTACATTCTGTAGAATCTCATACGAATCAACTTGTGTTGTTTCTTCAAAGACATGGTTGGAGGATCAATTTACCAAAGAGTTCCTTGATTCCTCAGACAAAGGTAACCTTTTTGGGTTTTCAAATAGATTCAGTGTCCATGACTTTGTCTCTAACAGAAAAGAGACGTCTGAAGTTGGTTTCAGCTTGTCGAAACCTTCAGTCTCAATTGTTCCCTTCGGTAGCTTTGTGCATGGAATTTCTAGGTCTCATGACTGCTGCATCGGACGGGATCCCTTTTGCTCGTTTTCACATGAGACCTCTCCAGCTTTGTATGCTGAACCAGTGGTGCAGGGATTATACAAAGATATTACAATTAATATCCTTAAATCCCAATGTTCGATCTTCTCTGACTTGGTGGTTGAATGACCATTGTTTAATTCAAGGGGCCTCTTTGGTTCGTCCAACCTGGACTGTGATCTCAACAGATGCGAGTCTTTCAGGTTGGGGAGCTGTATGGGGATCTCTGACAATGCAGGGGGTTTGGGAATTTCAGGAGGCGAAATTACCAATCAACATTTTGGAACTCCGTGCGATTTTCAGAGCTCTTCAGTTCTGGCCTCTTCTGAAGAGAGAATCGTTTATTTGTTTTCAGACAGACAATGTCACAACCGTGGCGTATGTCAATCATCAAGTTGGGACTCACAGTCCTCAGGCTATGAAAGAAGTATCTCGGATACTTGTATGGGCAGAATCCAGCTCCTGTCTCATTTCTGCGGTTCACATCCCAGGTGTAGACAATTGGGAAGTGGATTATCTCAGTCACCAGACGTTACATCCGGGTGAATGGTCTCTTCACCCAGAGGTATTTCTTCAGATTGTTCAAATCTGGGAACTTCCAGAAATACATCTGATGGCCTCTCATCTAAACAAGAAACTTCCCAGGTATCTGTCCAGATCCAGGGATCCTCAGGCAGAAGCAGTGGACGCGTTGTCGCTTCCTTGGAATTATCAACCTGCTTATATCTTTCCGCCTCTAGTTCTTCTTCCAAAAGTGATTTCCAAAATTCTAATGAAACGTTCGTTTGTATTGCTGGTGGCTCCAGCATGGCCTCACAGGTTTTGGTATGCGGATCTCGTTCGGATGACAAGTTGCCAACCTTGGACACTTCTGTTAAGCCCAGACCTTCTATCTCAAGGCCCATTTTTCCATCAGGATCTCAAATAATTAAATTTGAAGGTATGGAGATTGAACGCTTGATTCTTAGTCATAGAGGTTTCTCTGACTCAGTAATTAATACTATGTTACAGGCTCGTAAATCTGTGTCTAGGAAGATTTATTACCGAGTCTGGAAGACTTACATTTCTTGGTGTTCTTCTCATAAATTCTCTTGGCATTCTTTTAGAATTCCTAGAATTTTACAGTTTCTTCAGGATGGTTTGGATAAGGGTTTGTCTGCAAGCTCTTTGAAAGGACAAATCTCTGCTCTTTCTGTTCTTTTTTACAGAAAGATTGCTAATCATCCTCATATTCATTGTTTTGTACAGGCTTTGGTTCGTATCAAGCCTGTCATTAAGTCAATCTCTCCTCCTTGGAGTCTTAATTTGGTTCTGAGGGCTTTACAGGGGCCTCCGTTTGAACCTATGCATTCTATGGATATTAAATTACTTTCTTGGAAAGTTTTGTTCCTTTTGGCCATCTCTTCTGCTAGCTCTTTCTTGTGAATCTCCTTTTCTGATTTTTCATCAGGATTAAGGCGGTGTTGCGGACTTCATTTAAATTTTTACCTAAGGTTGTGAATTCTAACAACATTAGTAGAGAAATTGTTGTCCCTTCATTGTGTCCTAATCCTAAGAATTCTCTGGAGAGATCTTTACATTCTTTGGATGTAGTAAGAGCTTTGAAATATTATGTTGAAGCTACTAAAGGTTTTAGAAAGACTTCTAGTCTATTTGTTATCTTTTCTGGTTCCAGGAAAGGTCAGAAGGCTTCTGCCATTTCATTGGCATCTTGGGTAAAGTCTTTGATTCATCATGCTTATGTAGAGTCGGGTAAGTCCCCACCTCAAAGGATTACGACTCATTCTACTAGGTCAGTTTCTACTTCCTGGGCTTTTAGGAATGAAGCTTCTGTTGATCAAATTTGCAAAGCAGCAACTTGGTCTTCTTTGCATACTTTTACTAAATTCTACCATTTTGATGTTTTCTCTTCTTCAGAAGCCGTTTTTGGTAGAAAAGTACTTCAGGCAGCTGTTTCAGTTTGATTCTGCTGCTTATTATTTCATTTTTTTGATTTGGGTTGTGGATTATTTTTTCAGCGGGATTGGCTGTCTTTATTTTATCCCTCCCTCTCTAGTGACTCTTGCGTGGAAGTTCCACATCTTGGGTATCTGCTATCCCATACGTCACTAGCTCATGGACTCTTGCTAATTACATGAAAGAAAACATAATTTATGTAAGAACTTACCTGATAAATTCATTTCTTTCATATTAGCAAGAGTCCATGAGGCCCACTCTTTTTTGTGGTGGTTATGATTTTTTTGTATAAAGCACAATTATTCCAATTCCTTATTTTTGATGCTTTCGCTCCTTTCTTATCACCCCACTTCTTGGCTATTCATTAAACTGAATTGTGGGTGTGGTGAGGGGTGTATTTATAGGCATTTTGAGGTTTGGGAAACTTTGCCCCTCCTGGTAGGAATATATATCCCATACGTCACTAGCTCATGGACTCTTGCTAATATGAAAGAAATGAATTTATCAGGTAAGTTCTTACATAAATTATGTTTTTATTTTCTTATTTCTGTATACAAAACCCTGAATTTTTATTCTGCATATTTAGGCCTAGATTTAGAGTTCGGCGGTAAAAGGGCTGTTAACGCTCCGCGGGTTTTTTTCTGGCCGCACCATAAATTTAACTCTGGTATCGAGAGTTCAAACAAATGCTGCGTTAGGCTCCAAAAAAGGAGCGTAGAGCATTTATACCGCAAATGCAACTCTCGATACCAGAGTTGCTTACGGACGCGGCCGGCATCAAAAACGTGCTCGTGCACGATTCTCCCATAGGAAACAATGGGGCTGTTTGAGCTGAAAAAAAACCTAACACCTGCAAAAAAGCAGCGTTCAGCTCCTAACGCAGCCCCATTGTTTCCTATGGGGAAACACCTCCTAAGTCTGCACCTAACACCCTAACATGTACCCCGAGTCTAAACACCCCTAACCTTACACTTATTAACTCCTAATCTGCCGCCCCCGCTATCGCTGACCCCTGCATTACACTTTTAACCCCTAATCTGCCGCTCCGTAAACCGCCGCCACCTACGTTATCCCTATGTACCCCTAATCTGCTGCCCTAACATCGCCGACCCCTATGTTATATTTATTAACCCCTAATCTGCCCCCCACATCGTCGCCGACACCTGCCTACATTTATTAACCCCTAATCTGCCGAGCGGACCGCACCGCTACTATAATAAAGTTATTAACCCCTAATCCGCCTCACTAACCCTATCATAAATAGTATTAACCCCTAATCTGCCCTCCCTAACATCGCCGACACCTACCTTCAATTATTAACCCCTAATCTGCCGACCGGAGCTCACCGCTATTCTAATAAATGGATTAACCCCTAAAGCTAAGTCTAACCCTAACACTAACACCCCCCTAAGTTAAATATAATTTTTATCTAACAAAATAAATTAACTCTTATTAAATAAATGATTCCTATTTAAAGCTAAATACTTACCTGTAAAATAAATCCTAATATAGCTACAATATAAATTATAATTATATTATAGCTATTTTAGGATTAATATTTATTTTACAGGCAACTTTGTAATTATTTTAACCAGGTACAATAGCTATTAAATAGTTAAGAACTATTTAATAGTTACCTAGTTAAAATAATAACAAATTTACCTGTAAAATAAATCATAACCTAAGATATAATTAAACCTAACACTACCCTATCAATAAAATAATTAAATAAACTACCTACAATTACCTACAATTAACCTAACACTACACTATCAATAAATTAATTAAACACAATTGCTACAAATAAATAAAATTAAATAAACTATCTAAAGTACAAAAAATAAAAAAGAACTAAGTTACAGAAAATAATAAAATATTTACAAACATAATAAAAATATTACAACAATTTTAAACTAATTACACCTACTCTAAGCCCCCTAATAAAATAACAAAGCCCCCCAAAATAAAAAATTCCCTACCCTATTCTAAAATACAAATATTACAAGCTCTTTTACCTTACCAGCCCTGAACAGGGCCCTTTGCGGGGCATGCCCCAAGAATTTCAGCTCTTTTGCCTGTAAAAAAAAACATACAATACCCCCCCCCAACATTACAACCCACCACCCACATACCCCTAATCTAACCCAAACCCCCCTTAAATAAACCTAACACTACCCCCCTGATGATCTTCCTACCTTGTCTTCACCATGCCAGGTTCACCGATCCGTCCTGGCTCCAAGATCTTCATCCAACCCAAGCGTGGGCTAGACATCCACTGAAGAAGTCCAGAAGAGGGTCCAAAGTCTTCCTCCTATCCGGCAAGAAGAGGACATCCGGACCGGCAAACATCTTCTCCAAGCGGCATCTTCTATCTTCTTCCATCCGATGACGACCGGCTCCATCTTGAAGACCTCCAGCGCGGATCCATCCTCTTCTTCCGACGACTAGACGACGAATGACGGTTCCTTTAAGGGACGTCATCCAAGATGGCGTCCCTCGAATTCCGATTGGCTGATAGGATTCTATCAGCCAATCGGAATTAAGGTAGGAATTTTCTGATTGGCTGATGGAATCAGCCAATCAGAATATAGTTCAATCCGATTGGCTGATCCAATCAGCCAATCAGATTGAGCTCGCATTCTATTGGCTGTTCCGATCAGCCAATAGAATGCGAGCTCAATCTGATTGGCTGATTGGATCAGCCAATCGGATTGAACTATATTCTGATTGGCTGATTCCATCAGCCAATCAGAAAATTCCTACCTTAATTCCGATTGGCTGATAGAATCCTATCAGCCAATCGGAATTCGAGGGACGCCATCTTGGATGACGTCCCTTAAAGGAACCGTCATTCGTCGTCTAGTCGTCGGAAGAAGAGGATGGATCCGCGCTGGAGGTCTTCAAGATGGAGCCGGTCGTCATCGGATGGAAGAAGATAGAAGATGCCGCTTGGAGAAGATGTTTGCCGGTCCGGATGTCCTCTTCTTGCCGGATAGGAGGAAGACTTTGGACCCTCTTCTGGACTTCTTCAGTGGATGTCTAGCCCACGCTTGGGTTGGATGAAGATCTTGGAGCCAGGACGGATCGGTGAACCTGGCATGGTGAAGACAAGGTAGGAAGATCATCAGGGGGGTAGTGTTAGGTTTATTTAAGGGGGGTTTGGGTTAGATTAGGGGTATGTGGGTGGTGGGTTGTAATGTTGGGGGGGGGTATTGTATGTTTTTTTTTACAGGCAAAAGAGCTGAAATTCTTGGGGCATGCCCCGCAAAGGGCCCTGTTCAGGGCTGGTAAGGTAAAAGAGCTTGTAATATTTGTATTTTAGAATAGGGTAGGGAATTTTTTATTTTGGGGGGCTTTGTTATTTTATTAGGGGGCTTAGAGTAGGTGTAATTAGTTTAAAATTGTTGTAATATTTTTATTATGTTTGTAAATATTTTATTATTTTCTGTAACTTAGTTCTTTTTTATTTTTTGTACTTTAGATAGTTTATTTAATTTTATTTATTTGTAGCAATTGTGTTTAATTAATTTATTGATAGTGTAGTGTTAGGTTAATTGTAGGTAATTGTAGGTAGTTTATTTAATTATTTTATTGATAGGGTAGTGTTAGGTTTAATTATATCTTAGGTTATGATTTATTTTACAGGTAAATTTGTTATTATTTTAACTAGGTAACTATTAAATAGTTCTTAACTATTTAATAGCTATTGTACCTGGTTAAAATAATTACAAAGTTGCCTGTAAAATAAATATTAATCCTAAAATAGCTATAATATAATTATAATTTATATTGTAGCTATATTAGGATTTATTTTACAGGTAAGTATTTAGCTTTAAATAGGAATCATTTATTTAATAAGAGTTAATTTATTTCGTTAGATAAAAATTATATTTAACTTAGGGGGGTGTTAGTGTTAGGGTTAGACTTAGCTTTAGGGTTTAATCCATTTATTAGAATAGCGGTGAGCTCCGGTCGGCAGATTAGGGGTTAATAAGTGTAGGTAGGTGTCGGCGACGTTGTGGGGGGCAGATTAGGGGTTAATAAATATAACATAGGGGTCGGCGATGTTAGGGGTAGCAGATTAGGGGTACATAGGGATAACGTAGGTGGCGGCGATTTGCGGTCGGAAGATTAGGGGTTAATTATTTTAAGTAGCTTGCGGCGACGTTGTGGGGGGCAAGTTAGGGGTTAATAGATATAATACAGGGGTCGGCGGTGTTAGGGGCAGCAGATTAGGGGTACATAAGTATAACGTAGGTGGCGGTCGGCAGATTAGGGGTTAAAAATTTTAATCGAGTGGCGGCGATGTGGGGGGAGCTCGGTTTAGGGGTACATAGGTAGTTTATGGGTGTTAGTGTACTTTAGGGTACAGTAGTTAAGAGCTTTATAAACCGGCGTTAGCCAGAAAGCTCTTAACTCCTGCTATTTTCAGGCGGCTGGAATCTTGTCGTTAGAGCTCTAACGCTCACTGCAGAAACGACTCTAAATACCGGCGTTAGGAAGATCCCATTGAAAAGATAGGCTACGCAAATGGCGTAGGGGGATCTGCGGTATGGAAAAGTCGCGGCTGTAAAGTGAGCGTTAGACCCTTTAATCACTGACTCCAAATACCAGCGGGCGCCCAAAACCAGCGTTAGGAGCCTCTAACGCTGGTTTTGACGGCTACCGCCGAACTCTAAATCTAGGCCTATGAATTTATTATGTGGTGTATCAATTGTTTATTTGCCATTTTATTTGTATCTTTGCACATATTATGGAGCATAGTTTAATTGCCCCCAATATTGCGAACTTGGATCCTTTAGAGCAGGGGTCAGCAACCTTGGCACCCCCAGATGGTTACTACATTTCCTATAATGCTCAGAAACACTTTAGGCTGGCTGAGTATCATGGGAAATGGCACCCCAGATGTTTCGGAACTACAAGGTTGCTGACCCTTGCTTTAGAGCGAGGATCCTTTGATTTTGCAGTCCAGTTTAAATGTGTTTTGTGCAAATTGTATACTATGGTACCTCCAGCACAAATTTGCAATGCTTGTATGGATAACTTGTTGAATGCCAATAAGACTAATGATGCTCTTGCCTCTAAAGGAGTCTGTCCCCTTCTATTTACAAGTGAGTTCATCAGATATTTTTCAGGTTATAAAGAGTTTGTACGCTCCTCTGTCTGTGAAATGTTTGTGGCTATGTCTCCTTCAGTAAGCATAAGAGATTTAAATCTGACCATCAACCTACTGTGAATTTATATTCCCATTCTAATTTTCTTTCATGTAAGTGGCAAGAGTCCATGAGCTAGTGACATATGGGATATACATTCCTACCAGGAGGGGGCAACATTTCCCAAACCTCAAAATGCCTATAAATACACCTCCCACCACACTCATACCTTAGTTTTACAAACTTTGCCTCCTATGGATGTGGTGAAGCAAGTTGTGCTTGATTTCTTCTGTGATATGCACTTCTAAGCATTCTGAAGCCCAATTCCTCTATGATGTACAGTGTTTGTCAGAGGGATGTGATGGGAGTATTGCCTGTTGATTTTATGGTTTCACCCATGGGAAATATATTCAAAGATTATCTGTAATCGGTCGCAGGGATTCATCCCCTGCCTCCCTTTTCAGATCGACGTTATACTCTTATACCATTACCTCTGCTGATAGTTTTCAGTACTATTTTGGTTGTCTGCTATATGTGGATGGGTGTCTTCTGGTAAGTATGTATCATTTTTTTAAGACACTCTCAGCTATGTTTGGCGCTTTATATTATATTGTAAAGTTTTAAATGTATGTGTTTGCTTATATTTGCCATGAGTCAGGTCTATGTATATTTCCTTTTTTTGCAGACTATCAGTTTCAGTATGGAAATTATGTTTGGGAAGATTATTTTTCTTTCCTGGGGTTCCAGTTCTTCTAATTTGACTTTGTTTTCCAAATTTTCGCAGGCAAACTAGGCTCGTGGGGATGCAAAATGATGTTTTTTATTGCATCATTCGTGGCACAAAATTTTTTTTGCCACAAAGTTGCGTCTATGGTGACGCAAGTCTCGTAATTTCCTGCGTCTTTGTTGACTTTACTTGTTTTGGCGTGAAGTCGTGCTTGTCCTGGTGTTAGCTTTGGCGCCAAAATTGTTTTTTGTATATTACCCCTCTTCCTTTAATGCTTCTGGTTCTCTTTAAATACTTATTTGCATATACTTTAGCATAAGCATTTTTCCCATTCTTGAAACTGCTATATAAGGAAATTGGATATTTATTTTTTTATTTTTTTTACATTTTGCAAGATGTCTGTCTGATCCTGCCTCTGATGTTGCTGTAGAAATCATGCTGCCTGAACACGGTTCTACCAAAGCTAAGTGTGTTTGTTGTAAATTAGCTGATGTTATTTCTTCAGCTCAATTATGTGGCATCTGTCATGACCAGCTTTTAAATGCGGATAATATTTGTATTAGTACAAATACATTGTCTGTTGTTCCTTCATCATCTAATGTACTTGATATTCCTGCAGATGTAAAGAATTATATTGCTGCAGCTATAGAAAAGGATATGTCTGCTATTCTGCCTTCAAATAAACATAAAAGATCTTTTAAAACTTCTCATAATTCTGATGAAATTTGTATTGACCGACAAAATACTGAAGTATCCTCTGCTGATGAGGATCTCTCTGGTGCTGATGAGGATCTCTCTGGTTCAGAGGATCATGAATCAGACTCTGAAATTGATAAATCTTCCTATATGTTTAAGATTGATTATATTTGTTCTTTGTTGAAGGAAGTTTTGGTTACTTTGGGTATTGAAGAGTCAGGTCCTCTTGATAACAAAGCCAGTAAACGTTTAAATTCTGTTTTTAAACCTCAAAATGTTGCTCCTGAGGTGTTTTTCCTATTCAGATGCTGTCTCTGATATGATTTACTAAAGAATGGTCTAATCCTGGTTCTTATTTAATCCTTCTTCTAGGTTTAAGAAGTCATATCCTTTACCTGTGGCTAATTTAGTGTTTTGGGAAAAAGTCCCTAAAGTTTATGGGGCTATTTCCACTCTTGCCAGACGTACTACTCTCCCTATGGAAGATAGTACTTCTTTTAAGGATCCTTTAGACAGGAAGATTGAATCTTATCTCAGAAAAGCTTATTTACATTCTGGCTATATTCTTAGACCTGCCATTTCTATGGCTGATGTGGCTGCTGCTTCAACTTTTTGGTTGGAATGTTTAGCTCGTCAGGTAGAGGATCCTGATTTGTCTAGCATTGTTCTTCTGCTTCAACATGCTAATCATTTCATTTGTGATGCTATATTTGACATTATTAAGATTGATGTTAAATCTATGTCTTTAGTTATTTTAGCTAGAAGCGCTTTATGGCTTAAATCTTGGAATGCTGACATGGTATAAGGAACTGAGGATTCTGAGGGTGGAACACAACTGCAGTACCAAGATTGTAGTATTGAAATGTCTCACCCAGCAATTGGAATCCTTATGGGAGAAAGGAATTCCCTTAGATAGGTGATTTTACTCAGAGTAGGTAAAGGAGAGAAAAACTCTCAATATATAACTGAAGTTAAGGTTTGCATAAATAATGGCTGGAGAGTACAAGCACAGAACAAATCTTGACAACAGGAAGCTTGCTTCTTATAGTGACCTGTTACTAGTATGGTTAAGTTGCAGGTAGTTGGAAAAGAGTTCATGCAATATTCAATTATAGTAAACCCATATAGTTCAGTGAAGAGGCTTATGACAACAGTGAGCGTTATGTATAGAAGTATTACAAGTACCTGGCTGAGACTTGAAGCGGGTGAGACTGATAGTGCAGCTCCGGTCTTGCCGAGCTGGAGGAGCGTCCGTGAGCAGAGAAGAGGATGTGACGTCACGCTTGAGCGGAGTCACTGAATCTTTACTGACAGGCAGCTGTGTGAAGAATCGTAGCACATAGGAGCTGCGGAATTGCAGCGGCAGGTAGAATCTTTAATGTAAGTACTCACAGGCTCTATTGAGAGAGAAGTAACAGGTAAACAGTTCGTATTGTTTTAAATAGCTAGGATTACCCCACAGATGCTTGGTTTTTATGTGAGAGCGGAGACTCCGTGAGAAGGTGAAACTGAGTTGATAAATCCACAAATTGAAGCAATTCCTAGGTAGGAAAACAAATAGAAAGTTAGTAAGCCTTTTAACAAGGCAGGGTGCTGGCTTTGTAATCCAAAGGTTTGGTAACCAATCTTCAATACTAAGCACTGATTGATTTGTGAGCAGGTGTTTTAAAAGAGACTCAGCCAATAAGGAGGAGTGGGTGTAACTGTCAGAGAGAGGTAGAGACAGAACCTAACAGTACCCCCACCTTAAGGACACTGTTCCACAGTGACAGGTCCAGGGCGATCAGGATGATGCCTGTGGAAGAGGGACACCAGACGAGGAGAATTAAGGTTAGAGAACGGCTCCCAAGTATCATCATCACTTGAGTAATTCTTCCACCTAACAAGATATTGTAAAACCCCCTTGGCATATCTGGTCAAGAATTGAGTCAACCTCGTATTCATCATCCGATAAAGGTGTAGCCACTGGAGGTAGTAAAACTTGATCGTTGCGTGTTCGGACATAGGGTTTTAGTAAGGAGACATGGAAGGTAGGATGTATCCGAAGAGTGTTCGGGAGTAGAAGTTTAACAGCATTTTCATTCACAATTTTCAGAATAGGGAACGGACCAATGGAAAGGCTAGCCATCTTTTTAGAGGGGATCTGTAATTTAAGATTCTTGGTGGATAGCCATACTAAATCACCAACAGTATATTTAGGTGCTTTTCTTCTTCTTAGATCATAGTAATGTCTCTGCTTAGCTTGTGCATCGAGAATGTTTCGTCGTAATAAATCAAAGTTGTTTTGGAGAGATGCGTGCAGTTCATCCAGTGTTGGACAGTCTGGAGAACCAAGAGATGAGAAGGTGAAATCTGGGTGATAAGCATAGTTTGCAAAAAATGGTGTCATCTTGATGGAAGAGTTGATAGAATTATTATAAGCAAACTCAGCCATGGAGAGGAACTTGACCCAGTCATTCTGGTGCTAAGAACAATAACATCTCAAATAATGCTCAAGCCATTGATTTAATCTTTCTGCTTGACCATTAGTTTGAGGGTGGAAGGCAGTAGTATAACGATGGTCAATCTGAGTTAATTCGCAGAGTTTAGTCCAAAATTTTGAGGTGAATTGGGTGCCTCTGTCGGTCGTCAGGATAGGTGGAATACCATGTAGCTTGATAATGTGGTCAATAAAAAGAGATGCTGTTTCTGAAGAAGTAGGTAGTTTGTGGAAAGGCACAAAGTGGGCCATTTTTGTAAAAAGATCTATGACTACGAGAATAGTATTTTGATTATTCGAAGGAGGAAGGTCAACTATGAAATCCATCGAAATGTGATGCCAGGGTTTAGAGGGGACTGGTAAAGGCATTAGTAGACCAAATGGTGGTTTCCGTTCAGGTTTGCAGGTGACACAAGTCCTACAAGTATTAATGTAGTTAAGTACAGTAGATTTCATGTCTGGCCACCAGAAGGTACGAGCTAACAGATCCAGAGTGCGATGGAGTCCGGAATGACCAGCAAGAGGTGAGTCATGAGAAGTCTTTATGAGGCGAGATCTCAACTCTGGGGGTACAAAGATCTTTGTGCCATGATAATACATTCCAGAAGTCTTATTTAGGTTTGGTAGAGGTGGTCTTGGTTGTTCTTTACAGTAATTTTTTAGATCTGTAAGTAAGGTAGAGGTAAGTCCAACGAAGCAATGAGGGGGTACGATCTCCTTCCTGATAGGGAGGTCATTTGGTTTTTCTGGAAGGCGAGATAAGGCATCAGCCTTGGCATTCTTGTGGGCAGGTCTGTAGATAATGTTAAAGTTGAACCGATCAAAATAAAGACTCCAGCGTACCTGTCTAGCGGAGAGAGTCTTGTTGGAATGTAGATATTGCAGGTTTTTGTGATCAGTGAAAATGTTAATAGGTAATGCTGTACCTTCCAGAAGGTGTCTCCAATGTTCTAGCGAGCGTCGAATGGCGAGTAACTCTTTGTCACCTATAGCATAGTTTCTCTCAGCTGGACTCATAGCCTTGGAAAAGAAGGAAATAGGATGCAATGGATCAGATAGGGTTTTTTGTTGAGAGAGAACAGCTCCGATGGCGAAGTCTGTGGAGTCTACCTCGAGAGTATATTGAAGGTCAGGATTAGGGAATTGTAATATTGGAGCTGAAGTGAACTTGGACTTTAGGTACGAGAAGGCAGAATTCGCATCAGTTCCCCAGGTGAAGGGAGTTGAAGTCCCGGTAAGGACTGTCAGAGGTTTTACGATCTTAGAGAAATTCTTGATAAATTTTCGGTAATAATTGGAAGATAAGAGGCAAGGGATACCGGTTTTTGATTGTACATTTATTTAGTTCACGATAGTCAATAATTGGTCTGAGAGATGAATCTTTATTACGTACGAAGAAGAATCCTGCCCCTGCAGGGGAGGTGGAGGGTCGGATAAACCCCTTTTGAAGATTTTCTTCTAAGTAATCCTTAAGGAACGCTAATTCAGGGTTGCTCAGAGGATAGAGGTGACCAACAGGAATCCGAGCACCAGGCTGTAGATCTATAGGGCAATCGTAGGCCCTGTGAGGAGGTAGATTCTCTGCCTCAGTCTTACTGAATACATCACTAAAATCAGTATAATGTTCAGGTAAATTTTCAATGTGACAGGAAGAATGTAGAAGGAAGGAGGCTGGGAAACAAGTTTTTGTGCAATAACCGGAGTTAAATTTTATTTGAAAAGGAACCCAATTAATAGTAGGGTTATGTAATTGCAACCATTTCAACCCT
The DNA here is from genome assembly GCF_027579735.1 of Bombina bombina. Lineage (NCBI taxonomy): Eukaryota > Metazoa > Chordata > Amphibia > Anura > Bombinatoridae > Bombina > Bombina bombina. The sequence goes on along the minus strand of NC_069505.1, from coordinate 44,239,394 downwards.
AAAATCAAAGAAAAATGGGGTGAGGGTAGTACATCAAAGCAAATGAATTCGATGTGACCTGAAATATTAATGAGTAAAGGAACAGTCTCATGTGTGATTGGACCAGAAAACATAAGTGAACCATCTACAACTTTGATGGGTATAGGAGACTTCTTTAGGACCAGAGGAATTTTGTTCTTTTCACAAAAAACTCGGTCCATGTAATTTCCTGAGGCACCAGAGTCAACAATGGCATCATCAATCATCACTTGGTTTCGCTCCAGCTGTAGGGAGAGAGATAAAGTGCAATAAGTAGATTGTACTTGATGTTGGATAGAAGAGAATAAGTAATAGGACTTACTTTTCTTGTTTTTTGACAGGAGTGAGCAATCCTGATCGTTGTGCGAGGGACTGGCACAATACATACAGAGGTTGCCAAGCCTTCTGCGTGTTTTTTCCTGAAGTGTGAGAGGACCTCTGAGGAACCCGATATCCATAGGTTCTGCCTGAGGTTTTGAAGGAGAGGTATTATTAACATATGTGACCTTTGGTTTGGAGTCAGTGGCGTATTTCTCTGCCTTCCTCTCCCTTAGTCGTCGATCGATCTGTATTGCCATTTTCATGAAGAGTTCCAGGGTCTGTGGTAATTCGATACGTGCAAACTCATCTTTCAATTGCTCGGATAGACCCAACCGGAATTGGTTTCGGAGAGCAACAGGAGTCCAGAGGGAATCTGTAGCGAACTGTTTAAAGTCAGTCACATATTCCTCTACGGGCCTTTTTCCTTGTCTGAGATTCCTCAGGGAAGTTTCAGCTGTGAGCTGGACATCCGTATCCTGGAACATCTCATCCATGGCAGTGAAAAAATCTTCCAGAGAGGCTAATATTGGATCCTGTGTCTCAAGGAACTTGTCAGCCCAACTACGGGGGTCACCCCGGAGGAATGAGATGGTAGTCAGGACTTTCACTCTTTCTGTGGGGTAAGTCCTAGGTTTCATAGTAAAGAGCAGGCAACAAGCATTTTTGAATTGCCTGTAAATTTTGCGATTGCCAGAGAAGAGATCTGGTAGAGATATTTGGGGTTCTATTACAGTTTCAGGTAGATTTGCTTTAATAGCTATTGAGTCTTTTATTATGTTCTTTAAAGCAGCATTTTCAATTTGAAGATCATGTAAGCCCTGAGCTAACTGATCTACCTTCTGAGTTAAATTATAGACAATCTGGCGGAGGTCTGCTGGTTCCATATTAAGGGCTTAGTATTATATAAGGAACTGAGGATTCTGAGGGTGGAACACAACTGCAGTACCAAGATTGTAGTATTGAAATGTCTCACCCAGCAATTGGAATCCTTATGGGAGAAAGGAATTCCCTTAGATAGGTGATTTTACTCAGAGTAGGTAAAGGAGAGAAAAACTCTCAATATATAACTGAAGTTAAGGTTTGCATAAATAATGGCTGGAGAGTACAAGCACAGAACAAATCTTGACAACAGGAAGCTTGCTTCTTATAGTGACCTGTTACTAGTATGGTTAAGTTGCAGGTAGTTGGAAAAGAGTTCATGCAATATTCAATTATAGTAAACCCATATAGTTCAGTGAAGAGGCTTATGACAACAGTGAGCGTTATGTATAGAAGTATTACAAGTACCTGGCTGAGACTTGAAGCGGGTGAGACTGATAGTGCAGCTCCGGTCTTGCCGAGCTGGAGGAGCGTCCGTGAGCAGAGAAGAGGATGTGACGTCACGCTTGAGCGGAGTCACTGAATCTTTACTGACAGGCAGCTGTGTGAAGAATCGTAGCACATAGGAGCTGCGGAATTGCAGCGGCAGGTAGAATCTTTAATGTAAGTACTCACAGGCTCTATTGAGAGAGAAGTAACAGGTAAACAGTTCATATTGTTTTAAATAGCTAGGATTACCCCACAGATGCTTGGTTTTAATGTGAGAGCGGAGACTCCGTGAGAAGGTGAAACTGAGTTGATAAATCCACAAATTGAAGCAATTCCTAGGTAGGAAAACAAATAGAAAGTTAGTAAGCCTTTTAACAAGGCAGGGTGCTGGCTTTGTAATCCAAAGGTTTGGTAACCAATCTTCAATACTAAGCACTGATTGATTTGTGAGCAGGTGTTTTAAAAGAGACTCAGCCAATAAGGAGGAGTGGGTGTAACTGTCAGAGAGAGGTAGAGACAGAACCTAACACATGGTGTCTAAATCTAGATTACTATCTCTATCTTTCCAGGGAACAAATTTATTTGGTTCTCAATTGTATTCTATTATTTCCACTGTCACTGGGGGAAGGGAGTTTTTCTACCTCAAGATAAAAAAATCTAAGGGTAAATTTAAAGCTCCTAATCGTTTTTGTTCCTTTCGTCAGAATAGAGAACAAAAAAACTCTCCTTCCCCTAAGGCCTCTGGTTCCAATTGGAGACCATCTTCAAATTGGAATAAAACCAGGCCTTATAAAAAAACTAATCCAGCCCCCAAGACTGCATGAAGGTATGGCCCTCAATCCAGTTCAGCTGGTGGGGGGTAGATTGAAAGTATTTCAGGACGTTTTGACATTTCAGAATTAGTGGATTCAGAATATTGTGTCTCAAAGGTATCAAATAGGTTTTTAGAATAAGATCTCCCGTGGTAAGATTCTTTCTCATGTTCCAACAAATCCTGTAAAGGCTCAGGCTTTTCTTAAATGTGTTTATGACCTAGAGTTTTCAGGGGTGATTGTACCAGTTCCTCTCCAGGAACAGGGTTTGGGGTTCTATTCAAATCTATTCATTTTCCCAAAAAATGAGAATTCTTTCAGACCAGTTCTGGATCTGAAGTTTTTAAATAATTTTGTAAGAGTTACAAATTTTCAGATGGTGACTATAAGGACTATTCTGCCTTTTGTTCAGCAAGGGCATTTTAAGTCCACAATAGCCTTACAGGATGCTTATCTTCACATTCCAAATCATCCAGACCACTATCGGTTTCTGAGATTCTCTTTTCTAGACAAGCATTACCAATTTGTCGCTCTTCCATTTGGCCTAGTGACAGCTTCAAGAATCTTCTCAAAGGTTCTCGGTGCCCTTCTATCTGTAATCAGAGAGAAGGGTATTGCGGTTGTGCCTTATTTGGATGATATCTTGGTACTAGCTCAGTCTTTTTATTTAGCAGAATCTCACACAAAACTAGTGTCGTTTCTTCAAAGGCATGGTTGGAGGATCAATTTACAAAAGAGTTTCTTGTTTCCTCAAACAAGGGTCACCTTTTTAGGTTTCCAGATAGATTCAGTGTCCATGACTCTGCCTGTCTGTGACAAGAGGTGAATGAAATTGGTTTTAGCTTATCTAAACCTTCAGTCTCGATCATTCCCTTCAGTGGCTATGTGCATGGAAGTTTTAGGTCTTGGCAGCATCGGACGCGATCCCCTTTGCTCGTTTTCATATGAGACCTCTGCAGCTTTGCATGCTGAATCAATGGTGTAGGGATTATACTCGGATATCACAACTGATATTCTTAAATCCCAACATTCAACTCTCTCTGTCTTGGTGGTTGGACCATCACTGTATTGTTCGAGGGGCCTCTTTTGTTCGTCCTTCCTGGACTGTGATCGCAACGGATGCAAGTCTTACAGGTTGGGGAGCTATCTGGAGGTCTCAAGAGGCCAGGTTACCAATCAATATTTTAGAACTCTGTGCTATCTTCAGAGCTCTTCAGGCTTGGCCTTTATTAAAGAGGTAACTTTTCATTTGTTTTCAGACAATATCACAACAGTGGCATATGTCAATCATCAGGGGGGGGACTCAAAGCTCTTTAGCAATGAAAGAAGTATCTCGGATACTTTCTTGGGCGGAGTCCAGGTGTAGACAATTGGGATGCAGATTTTTTCAGTCGTCAGACTTTGCATCCTGGGGAGTGGTCTCTCCATCCAGATGTTTCATCATTGTGCTGATGTGGGGTCTTCCAGAAATACATCTGTTGGCCTCCTGTCTAAACAATACATTTCTCAGATACCTTTCCAGGTCCAAGGATCCTCTGGCGGAGATGGTGGATGCTTTAGCAGTTACTTGTTTTTACCAACCTGCTTACATATTTCCGCCTCTAGTTCTTCTTCCAAGGGTGATCTCCAAGATCATAATGGAACAATCTTATGTGTTTCTGATAGCACCAGCATGGCATCACAGGTTTTAGTATGCAGATCTTGTACGGATGTCCAGTTGCCAACCTTGGCCATTTCCTTTAAGGCCAGACCTTCTGTCTCAAGGGCCGTTTTTCCATCAGGATCTCTAATCTCTAAATTTGAAGGTATGGAATTGAACTCTTAGTTCTTAGTCATAGAGGTTTCTCTGACTCAGTGATTAGCACTATGTTACAGGCTTGTAAGTCTGTTTCAAGGAAGATTTATTATCGGGTTTGGAAAACCTATATTTCATGGTGCTCCTGTCATACATTTTTTTGGCCTTCTTTTAGAATTTCTAGGATTTTACAGTTTCTTCAGGATGGTTTGAATAAGGGTTTGTCTGCAAATACTTTGAAGAGACAAATCTCTGCTCTTTCTGTCTTATTTCATAAAAAGATTGCTAAACTTCCGGATATTCACTGTTTTGTTCAGGCTTTGATTCATATCAAAGCTGTTATTAAGTCTATGGGGTCTATTTATGAAGCAGCGGATGCTGCTTCCGACCCTCTCTGCTTCAGTTCTGCTGCTCCTTAACTCGTCCGCCACCTCTGAGGTGGCGGACCACAATCAGCCCGATCGAATACGATCGGGTTGGTTGACACCCCCTGCTAGCGGCCGATTGGCCGCGATTCTGCAGAGGGGTGGTATTGCACCAGCAGTTCACCAGAACTGCTGGTGCAATGATAAATGCCAACAGTGTATGTCGACATAAATAGACCCCTTCTTCTCCTCTTGGAGTTTCAATTTGGTTTTAAGGATTTTGCAGGCTCCTCCTTTTGAGCCTATGCATACTTTGAATATTAAACTACTTTCTTTTGGCTATCTCTTCTGCTAGAAGAGTTTCTTAATTGTCGGCTCTCTCTTGTGAGTCTCCTTATCTGCTTTTCCATCAAGATAAAGCTGTTTTGCGGACTTCGTTTAAATTTCTGCCTAAATTTGTGAATTCTAACAACATTAATAGGGAAATTGTTGTTCCTTCCTTGTGTCCTGATCCTAAGAATTCTCTTGAAAGATCTCTACATTCTTTAGATGTGGTAAGAGCTTTGAAATACTATGTTGAGGCTACTAAGGATTTCAGAAAGACTTCTAGTCTATTTGTTATTTTCTCTGGTTCCGGGAAAGCTCAGAAAGCCCCTGCCATTTCTTTGGCATCTTGGTTGAAACTTTTGATTCACAAAGCTTATTTGGAGGCAGGGCAGTCTCCACCTCAGATAATTACAGCTCATTCTACTAGATCAGTTGCCACTTCTTGGGCTTTCAAGAATGAAGCTTCAGTTGATCAGATTTGCAAAGCAATTTGGTCTTCTTTGCATACATTTACTAAATTTTACCATTTTGATGTATTTGCTTCTTCTGAAGCAGTCTTTGGTAGAAAAGTTCTTCAGGCAGCTGTCTCAGTTTGATTCTATTGCCTATGTTTTGAGTTTTTCCTTTAAAAAAATTAAGAAAACAAATTATTTGGATTTAATTTCTTAGCAGAAATAGCTGTTTTTATTTTTATCCCTCCCTCTCTAGTGTCTCTGTGGTTTTCCACATCTTGGGTATTATTATCCCATATGTCACTAGCTCATGGACTCTTGCCACTTACATGAAAGAAAACATAATTTATGTAAGAACTTACCTGATAAATTAATTTCTTTCATAGTGGCAAGAGTCCATGAGACCCGCCCTATTTTTTGTTGGTTATGTTTTTTTTGTATAAAAGCACATTATTTTTCCAGTTCCTCTTTTTTATGCTTTTTTACTCCTTTTTACACCTCACTACTTGGCTATACGTTAAACTAAGGTATGAGTGTGGTAGAGGTATGTTTATAGGCATTTTGAGGTTTGGGAAACTTTGCCCCCTCCTGGTAGGAATGTATATCCCATATGTCACTAGCTCATGGAATCTTGCCAATATGAAAGAAATTAATTTATCAGGTAAGTTCTTACTTAAATTATGTTTTTTTAATCTATATCGGCGATAGATCTTCAACATTTTTAAGATTCAGACTCCTCAGATTTGTCTTCTGAGGGTGAATTTAATTCTGATGAGCAAGAGTCTAAACATAAAAGAAGATGAATCTGAGTCTTGTTCAGTGATACATTGGTACTCCTCTGTATCTGAAGGAAGTATGTTCTTTAGAAGTTCTAGATCCTAATCTATCTGAGGATTTTTTTTTCCTATTCCAGATGCAATTATTGAAATAATATCCAAGGAATGGGCAAGTCCTGGTTTTTGGAACTTTGAGGCCTCCCCTAAGGACGGAGCCATTCCTATCTTGGCGAAGTGTACTACTAATCCTTTTGAACACAGTAATTTGTTTAAAGACCATATGGACAGGAATCTAGAGTATTCCATAAAAATGGAAATTTATGCTTACCTGATAAATTGATTTCTTCTACGATACGACGAGTCCATGGATTCATCCTTACTTGTGGGATATTATCCTCCTGCTAACAGGAAGTGGCAAAGAGCACCACAGCAGAGCTGTATATATAGCTCCTCCCTTCTCTCCACCCCCAGTCATTCGACCGAAGTTATAGGAAGAGAAAAGAAAAGCTAAAAGGTGCAGAGGTGACCGAAGTTTTGAAAACAAAAATATAATCTGTCTAATATGACAGGGAGGGCCGTGGACTCGTCGTATCGTAGAAGAAATCAATTTATCAGGTAAGCATAAATTTCCTTTTCTTCTACTAGATACGATGAGTCCACGGATTCATCCATACTTGTGGGATACAATACCAAAGCAACAGGACACGGATGAACGGGAGGGACAAGACAGATACCTAAACAGAAGGCACCACTGCTTGAAGAACTTTTCTCTCAAAAATAGCCTCAGAAGAAGCAAAAGTATCAAATTTGGAAAAGGTATGAAGGGAGGACTAAGTCGCAGCCTTACAAATCTGTTCAACAGAAGCATCGTTTTTAAAAGACCATGTGGAAGCCACCGCTCTAGTAGAATGAGCTGTAATTTTTTCAGGAGGCTGCAGTCCAGCAGTCTCGTATGCCAAACGGATGATGCTTTTCAGCCAAAAAGAAAGAGAGGTAGCCGTAGCTTTTTGACCCCTACGTTTTCCAGAATAAACAACAAATAGAGAAGATGTTTGACGGAAATCCTTGGTCGCTTGTAAGTAAAACTTCAAGGCACGAACCACGTCCAAGTTATGTAACAAACGCTCCTTCTTGGAAGAAGGATTAGGACACAGAGAAGGTACAACAATTTCCTGATTAATATTCTTATTTGAAACAACCTTAGGAAGGAATCCAGGTTTAGTACGCAAAACCACCTTATCAGAATTTAATATAAGATAAGGCAAGTCACATTGTAACGCAGAAAGCTCAGAAACTCTTCGAGCAGAAGACATAGCAACTAAAAACAAAACTTTCCAAGATAAAAGCTTAATATCTATGGAATGCATGGGTTCAAACGGAACCCCTTGAAGAACATTGAGAACTAAATTCAAACTCCATGGTGGAGCAACAGGTTTAAATACAGGCTTGATTCTGACTAAAGCCTGACAAAAAGACGCCTGGGACATCTGCCAGACGCTTATGTAGTAAAATTGACAAAGCAGAAATTTGTCCCTTTTAAGGAACTAGCCGATAATCCCTTCTCCAATCCTTCTTGGAGAAAGGACAAAATCCTGGGAATCCCAACCCTACTCCATGAGTAGCCCTTAGTTTCGCACCAATAAAGATATTTACACCATATCTTATGGTAAATTTTCCTAGTGACAGGCTTGCAAGCCTGAATCAAGGTATCAATGACCGACTCTTAGAATCCCCGCTTAGATAAAATCAAGAGTTCAATCTCCAGGCAGTCAGTTGCAGAGAATTTAGATTTGGATGTTGGAACGGACCTTGAATGAGAAGGTCCTGTCTCAGTGGCAGTTTCCACAGTGGCAGAGATGACATTTCCACTAGATCTGCATACCAAGTCCTGCGTGGCCACGCAGGAGCTATCAAGATTACCAAAGCCCTCTCCTGTTTGATTCTGGCAATCAGTCGAGGTAGGAGAAGAAAAGGAGGAAACACATAAGCCAGGTTGAACGACCAAGGTACTGCTAGAGCATCTATCAGTACTGCTTGGGGATCCCTTGATCTGGACCCGTAACGAGGAAGTTTGGCATTCTGACGAGATGCCATCAAATCCAATTCTGGTGTGCCCCATTGACTGATCAATGCCGCAAACACCTCCGGATGGAGCTCCCACTCCCCCTGATGAAAAGTCTGATGACTTGGAAAATCCGCTTCCCAGTTCTCTACTCCTGGGATATAGATTGCTGATGGCAAGAGTGATTATCGAATTATCTTGGAAACCTCTATCATCGCTAGAGAACTCTTTGTTCCCCCTTGATGATTGATATATGCAACAGTCGTGATATTGTCCGACGGGAATCTTATGAATTTGGCCAAGGCCAACTGAGGCCATGCTTGAAGTGCGTTGAATATTGCTCTCAGTTCCAGAATATTGATTGGAAGTAGGGACTACTCCTGAGTCCAAACACCCTGAGCCTTCAGGGAATTCCAGACTGCACCCCAGCCCAAGAGGCTGGCGTCCGTCGTCACTATGACCCATGCTGGCCTGCGGAAGCACATTCCCTGGGACAGATGATCCTGTGACAGCCACCAAAGAAGAGAGTCTCTGGTCTCTAGATCCAGATTTATCTGAGGAGATAAATCCACATAATCCCCATTCCACTGTCTGAGCATGCACATCTGCAGTGGTCTGAGATGTAAGCGAGCAAACAGAATGATGTCCATGGCCGCTACCATTAATCCAATGACCTCCATACACTGCGCCACTGATGGCCGAGGAATGGACTGAAGTGCTCGGCAAGTAGTAAGGATTTTTTTCTTTCTGACCTCCGTCAGAAATATTTTCATGTCTACCGAGTCTATCAGAGTTGCTAAGAATGGAACTCTTGTCAGTGAAACTAGTGAACTCTTTTGTATATTCACCTTCCACCCGTGAGTTCTTAGAAAAGCCAACACGATGTCCGTGTGAGATTTGGCTAGCTGGTAAGTTGACACCTGAATCAAAATGTCATCCAGATAGGGCGCCACTGCTATGCCCCGCGGCCTTAGAACTGCCAGAAGGGACCCTAGCACCTTTGTGAAGATTCTGGGAGCTGTGGCCAACCCGAAAGGGAGGGCCACAAACTGGTAGTGTTTGTCGAGGAAGGTGAACCTGAGAAACTGGTGATGATCTTTGTGGATAGGAATGTGAAGATACGCATCCTTTAAGTCCACGGTAGTCATATATTGACCCTCCTGGATCATTGGTAAAATAGTTTGTATGGTCTCCATCTTGAACGATGGGACTCTGAGAAATTTGTTTAGACACTTGAGATCTAAAATCGGTCTGAAGGTTCCCTCTTTTTTTGGGAACCACAATCAGATTTGAGTAAAACCCCTGCCCCTGTTCTAGTTTTGGAACTGGGCAGATTACACCCATGGTATATAGGTCTTCTACACAGAAGAACGCCTCTCTTTTTGTCTGGTCTACAGACAAACGTGAAAGATTAAATCTTCCCCTTGGGAGAAAATCCTTGAACTCTAGTCGATACCCCTGGGTCACGATTTCTAAAGCCCAGGGATCCTGAACATCCCTTGCCCAAGCCTGAGTGAAGAGAGAAAGTCTGCCCCCTACTAGATCCGGTCCCGGATCAGGTGCTGCCCCTTCATGCTGTCTTAGTAGCAGCAGTGGGCTTGTTGGCCTGTTTACCTTTATTCCAGGTCTGGTTAGGTTTCCAGACTGACTTGGATTGTGCAAAATTCCCCTCCTACTTTGTGGCGGAGGAGGAAGTAGAGGGTCCACCTTTAAAATTTCGAGAGGAACGAAAATTATTTTGTTTAGCCCTCATTTTAACTGTCTTGTCCTGAGGAAGGGCATGACATTTACCTCCAGTAATGTCGGAGATGATCTCCCTTAGTTCAGGCCCGAATAGGGTCTTACCTTTAAAAGGAATAGCTAAAACTTTAGATTTTGATGACACATCAGCAGACCAAGACTTAAGCCATAACGCTCTACGCGCTAAAATGGCAAAGCCTGCATTTTTTGCTGCTAATTTAGCCATTTGAAAAGCAGCATCGGTAATGAAAGAATTAGCTAGATTGAGAGCCTTAATTCTATCCAAAATATAATGGGGTCTCAACCTTAAGAGACTCCTCTAGAGCCTCAAACCAAAAAGCTGCTGCAGTAGTTACTGGAACAATGCATACTATAGGTTGTAGAAGAAAACCCTGATGAATAAACAATTTCTTTAAAAGACCCTCTAATTTTTTATCCATAGGATCTTTGAAAGCACAACTGTCCTCAATAGGTATAGTTTTACGCTTAGCCAGGGTAGAAATAGCTCCCTCCACCTTAGGGGACCGTCTGCCAGGAATCCCGAATGGTGTCAGATATGGGAAACATTTTCTTAAAAGTAGGAGGGGGAGAGAACGGAATGCCTGGTCTATCCCATTCCTTAGTAACAATGTCCGAAATCCTTCTAGGGACTGGAAAAACATTAGTGTAAGTAGGGACCTCTAGATATTTATCCATTTTACACAATTTCTTTGGTGGTATTACAATAGGGTCACAATCATCCAGAGTCGCTAAAACCTCCCGAAGTAACAAACGGAGGTGTTCAAGCTTAAACTTAAAGACCGTCATATCTGAGCTCTCCCTCAGACAGCAAATCCCCCAACCCCAAATCAGAACACTGTGAGGGTACATCGGAGATGGCCAATAAAGCATCAGAGGGCTCAGCATTTACTCTAATACCTGACCTGCTGCGCTTACCCTGTAAACCTGGCAATTTAGATAATACCTCTGTAAGGGTAGTAGACATTACTGCAGCCATATCTTGCAGGGTAAAAGAATTAGATGCACTAGAAGTACTTGGCGTCGGTTGAGCGGGCGTTAAAGGTTGTGACACTTGAGGAGAATTAGATGGCATAACCTGATTCTCTTCAGACTAAGAATCATACTGGGACATACTTTTATCACCTTAAATATGTTCTGTGCAATGTAAGGCCCTTTCAGTACATGAGGGACACATTTTAAGTGGGGATTCCACAATGGCTTCAAAATACATAGAGCATTGACTTTCCTCAATGTCAGACATGTTGAACAGGCTAGTAATAACCACAAAAAGTCTTGAAAACACTTTATTTAATGAAAAACACAACAATCTGAAAAACGGTACTGCGCCTTTAAGAGAAAAAAAGCGTACAATTTTTCCAAAACTGCTTTAAAAAGTTATAACACTCACAATTTTTTCATATATGTGTTTTATCTGGCAGCCTAAGATTGCACCTACAAGTAAGGGACAATTAACCCTCTATGAGAAAAAACGTTACCCAAAACGTTATGAAAAATAAAATAGCAACCCCTTGCACCTCGCCACAGCTCTGCTGTGGTGCCTACCTGCCCTCTGGGGTCTGAGAATTACACTCTCACTTCGATAAGGCTATCTCTTCAGTTTAGGCCCACCAGAGCTGGAGCTTGCTGCCTTCATGTGAAATACAACTGCGCATTTAAGGCGTGAAATTAGGCCCCGCCCATCTTGAACGATTTCTCTGCCTAGTAAAAAAACGCTGTAAAGTGGGATAGGAACTAGCCATGTGGGTTTTCATATACCCAATACAATACTGTCAGCCATGTGAAACCCTACAGTGCCATCAAACACACAAACGTTAGTGCATAAAAACGTTATTTGCCCCTGCACATAAAATCGTTTTCACTCAAACATTATGCAGTGTCCATGAGCTAGTGACTTATGGGATATACATTCCTACTAGGAGGGGCAAAGTTTCCCAAACCTCAAAATGCCTATCAATACACCCCTCACCACACCCACAATTCAGTTTTACAAACTTTGCCTCCCATGGAGGTGGTGAAGTAAGTTTGTGCTAGATTTCTATGTTGATATGCGCTTCGCAGCAGGCTGAAGCCCAGTTTTACTCTCAGAGTGCAGTGGATGTGAAGAGAGTATTGCTTATTTGAATACCATTGTCTTCCTCTAGGGGATCTATTTCATAGGTTCTCTGTTATCGGTCGTAGAGATTTCTTCTCCTACCTCCCTTTTCAGATCGAAGATATACTCTTATATACCATTACCTCTACTGATTCTCGTTTCAGTACTGGTTTGGCTATCTACTATATGTAGATGAGTGTCTTGGGGTAAGTAAGTCTTATTTTATTCATGACACTCTAAGCTATGGTTGGGCACTTTATATGTAAAGTTCTAAATATATGTTTTAAACTTATATTTGCCATGATTCAGGATAATCAGTGTTCCTTCTTTCAGACTGTCAGTTTCATTTTTTGGGAAAATGCATATGAATAAAATATTTTTCTTACCTTAAAATTTTCAATTGACTTTTTTCTTCTAAATTGCGGGCTGTTAGGCTCGCGGGTACAGAAAATGCTACAATTTATTGCGTCATTTTTGGCGCGAGAATATCGTCATTTCCGGCGTCATAGTTGACGCCGGAAGTTTTCACGTGGTTGCGTCATTTTTGACGCATGTTTGTTGCAGACGTTTTTTGGCGCCAAAAAATGTGGGCGTCATACTTGGCGCCAGTTTTTTTCACATTATTTCAGTCTCACTTTTTAGTTACTTCTGGTTGCTAGAGGCTTGTTTTGTTTTGCTTTTTTTTTCCCATTCCTGAAACTGTCATTTAAGGAATTTGATAATTTTGCTTTATATGTTGTTTTTTTCACTAACTGACCCTGGATCAGAATCTACTTCTGGAAAGACGCTGCCTGATGTTGGTTCTACCAAAGCTAAGTGCATTTGTTGTAAACTTTTGGTAACTGTTCCTCCAGCTGTAGTTTGTGTTAGTTGACATGATAAACTATCTAACGCGGATAATATTTCCATTAGTAATAATCCATTACCTGTTGTTGTTGTTCCTTCAACATCTAATGTTCAGGATGTTCCTGTTAATGTAAGAGAATTTGTTTCTAATTCTATTCGGAAGGCTCTGTCCTCCTTCTAGTAAACGTAAAAAGGTCTTTTAAAACTTCTCATATTTCAGATGAATTTTTAAATGACTGCCATCATTCTGACTTATCTATCTCTGATGAGGATCTATCTGGTTCAGAAGATTCTGCCTCAGATATTGACACTGATAAATCTTCATATTAGTTTAAGATGGAGTTTATTCGTTCTTTACTTAAAGAAGTGTTGATTGCATTAGATATGGAGGAGTCTAGTCCTCTTGATATTAAAACTAATAAACGTTTAAATTAAGTTTTTAAACCTCATGTAGTTATTCCAGAAGTTTTTCCTGTTCCTGATGCGATTTCAGAAGTCATTTCTAGGGAATGGAATAGTCTGGGTACTTCATTTACTCCTCCAAGGTTTAAGAAATTGTACCCTTTTCCATCTGATAGATTAGAGTTTTGGGAAAAAATCCCCAAAGTTGATGGGGCTATCTCTACGCTTGCTAAACACACTACTATTCCTACGGCAGATAGTACTTCTTTTAAGGATCCTTTAGATAGGAAGCTGGAATCCTTTCTAAGGAAGGCTTATTTATGTTCAGGTGATCTTCTCAGACCTGCTATTTCTTTGGCTGATGTTGCTGCAGCTTCCACCTTCTGGTTGGAGGCTTTAGCGCAACAAGTGTCAGACCATAATGCTTATAGCATTGTTAAACTTCTTCAACATGCTAATAACTTTGTTTGTGATGCCATTTTTTATATCATTCGGATTGATGTCAGGTATATGTCTTTAGCTATTTTAGCTAGAAGAGCTTTATGGCTTAAGTCTTGGAATGCAGATATGACTTCTAAGTCAATGTTGCTTTCTCTTTCTTTCCAAGGTAATAAATTACTTGGTTCTCAGTTGGATTCAATAATTTCAACTGTTACTGGGGGGAAGGGAGCCTTTTTGCCTCAGAACAAAAAGTCTATAGGTAAATATAGGGCTGCTAATCATTTTCGTTCCTTTTGTCAGAATAAGGAACAGAAGCCTGACCCTTCCCCTAAAGGAACAGTTTCTGTTTGGAAACCTTCTCCAGTCTGGAATAAATCCCAGCCTTTTAGAAAGTCAAAACCAGCTCCCAAATCCCCATGAAGGTGCAGCCCTCATTCCATCACAGCTGGTAGGGGGCAGGTTACAATTTTTCAAAGATGTTTGGACCAATTCAATTCAAAGTCTTTGGATTCAGAACATTGTTTCCCAAGGGTACAGTATAGGTTTCAAGGTAAGACCACCTGTGAGAAGATTTTTCCTCTCATGCATTCCAGTAAACCCAGTAAAGGCTCAGGCGTTTCTGAAATGTGTTTCAGACCTGGAGTCGGCTGGGGTAGTTGTGCCAGTTCCAGATCTGGAACGGGGTCTGGGGTTTTACTCAAATCTGTTCATTGTACCAAAGAAGGAGAATTCTTTCAGACCAGTTCTGGATCTAAAAATATTGAATCGTTATGTAAGGATACCAACATTCAAAATGGGGACTATAAGGACTATTCTGCCTTTTGTTCAGAAAGGGCATTATATGTCTACAATAGACTTACAGGATGCATATCTTCATATTCCAATTCATCCAGACCACTATCAGTTCCTGAGATTCTCTTTTCTAGACAAGCATTACCAGTTTGTTGCTCTTCCTTTTGGCCTAGCAACAGCTCCAAGGATCTTTTCAAAGGTTCTCGGTGCCCTTCTCTCTGTAATCAGAGAACAGGGTATTGCGGTATTTCCTTATTTGGACGATATCTTGGTACTTGCTCAGTCTTTACATTCTGCAGAATCTCATACGAATCAACTTGTGTTGTTTCTTCAAATACATGGTTGGAGGATCAATTTACCAAAGAGTTCCTTGAATCCTCAGACAAGGGTAACCTTTTTAGGTTTCCAAATAGATTCAGTGTCCATGACTTTGTCTCTAACAAAAAAGAGACGTCTGAAATTGGTTTCAGCTTGTCGAAACCTTCAGTCTCAATCATTCCCTTCGGTAGCTTTGTGCATGGAAATTCTAGGTCTCATGACTGCTGCATCGGACGCGATCCCTTTTGCTCGTTTTCACATGAGACCTCTCCAGCTTTGTATGCTGAACCAATGGTGCAGGGATTATACAAAGATTTCACAATTAATATCCTTAAATCCCAATGTTCGATCTTCTCTGACTTGGTGGTTGGATCACCATCGTTTAATTCAAGGGGCCTCTTTTGTTTGTCCAACCTGGACTGTGATCTGAACAGATGCGAGTCTTTCAGGTTGGGGAGCTGTATGGGGATCTCTGACAGCGCAGGGGGTTTGGGAATCTCAGGAGGCGAGATTACCAATCAACATTTTGGAACTCTGTGCGATTTTCAGAGCTCTTCAGTTCTGGCCTCTTCTGAAGAGAGAATAGTTTATTTGTTTTCAGACAGACAATGTCACAACCGTGGCGTATGTCAATCATCAAGGTGGGACTCACAGTCCTCAGGCTATGAAAGAAGTATCTCGGATACTTGTATGGGCGGAATCCAGCTCCTGTCTAATCTCTGCGGTTCACATCCCAGGTATAGACAATTGGGAAACGGATTATCTCAGTCGCCAGACGTTACATCCAGGCGAATGGTCTCTTCACCCAGAGGTATTTCTTCAGATAATTCAAATCTGGGGACTTCCAGAAATAGATCTGATGGCTTTTCATCTAAACAAGAAACTTCCCAGGTATCTGTCCAGATCCAGGGATCCTCAGGCGGAAGCAGTGGACGCGTTGTCACTTCCTTGGAATTATCAACCTGCTTATATCTATCCGCCTCTAGTTCTTCTTCCAAAAGTGATTTCCAAAATCCTAATGGAGCATTCTTTGTACTGCTGGTGGCTCCAGCATGGCCACACAGGTTTTGGTATGCGGATCTCGTTCGGATGGCCAGTTGCCAACCTTGGACACTTCCGTTAAGGCCAGACCTTCTATCTCAAGGCCCATTTTTCCATCAGGATCTCAAATCATTAAATTTGAAGGTATGGAGATTGAACGCTTAATACTTAGTCATAGAGGTTTCTCTGAGTCAGTGATTAATACTATGTTACAGGCTCGTAAATCTGTGTCTTGAAAGATTTTTACCGAGTTTGGAAGTCTTACATTTCTTGGTGTTCTTCTCATAAATTCTCTTGGCATTCTTTTAGAATTCCTAGAATTTTACAGTTTCTTCAGGATGGTTTGGAAAAAGGTTTGTCTGCAAGTTCTTTGAAAGGACAAATCTCTGCTCTTTCTGTTCTTTTTCACAGAAAGATTGCTAATCATCCTGATATTCATTGTTTTGTACAGGCTTTGGTTAGTATTAAGCCTGTCATTAAGTCAATCTCTCCTCCTTGGAGTCTTAATTTGGTTCTGTGGGCTTTACATGCTCCTCCGTTTGAACCTATGCATTCTCTGGATATTAAATTACTTTCTTGGAAAGTTTTGTTCCTTTTGGCCATCTCTTCTGCTAGAAGAGTTTCTGAGTTATCTGCTCTTTCTTGTGAATCTCCTTTTCTGATTTTTCATCAGGATAAGGCGGTGTTGCGGACTTCATTTAATTTTTTACCTAAAGTTGTGAATTCTAACAACATTAGTAGAGAAATTATTGTCCCTTCATTGTGTCCTAATCCTAAGAATTCTCTGGAGAGATCTTTACATTCTTTGGATGTAGTAAGAGCTTTGAAATATTATGTTGAAGCTACTAAAGATTTAATGAAGACTTCTAGTCTATTTGTTATCTTTTCTGGTTCTAGGAAAGGTCAGAAGGCTTCTGCCATTTCTTTGGCGTCTTGGTTAAAGTCTTTGATTCATCATGCTTATGTGGAGTCGGGTAAATCCCCGCCTCAAAGGATTACGGCTCATTCTTCTAGGTCAGTTTCTACTTCCTGGGCTTTTAGGAATGAAGCTTCTGTTGATCAGATTTGCAAAGCACCAACTTGGTCTTCTTTGCATACTTTTACTAAATTCTACCATTTTGATGTTTTTTCTTCTTCTGAAGCAGTTTTTGGAAGAAAAGTACTTCAGGCAGCTGTTTCAGTTTGATTCTTCTGCTTATAATTTCAGTTTTTTTCATTATAAGATTAAAACTTTTTGATTTGGGTTGTGGATTATTTTTTCAGCGGAATTGGCTGTCTTTATTTTATCCCTCCCTCTCTAGTGACTCTTGCGTGGAAGTTCCACATCTTGGGTATCTGCTATCCCATACGTCACTAGCTCATGGACTCTTGCCAATTACATGAAAGAAAACATAATTTATGTAAGAACTTACCTGATAAATTCATTTCTTTCATATTGGCAAGAGTCCATGAGGCCCACCCTTTTTGTGGTGGTTATGATTTTTTTGTATAAAGCACAATTATTCCAATTCCTTGTTTGATGCTTTCGCTCCTTTCTTATCACCCCACTTCTTGGCTATTCGTTAAACTGAATTGTGGGTGTGGTGAGGGGTGTATTTATAGGCATTTTGAGGTTTGGGAAACTTTGCCCCTCCTGGTAGGAATGTATATCCCATACGTTACTAGCTCATGGACTCTTGCCAATATGAAAGAAATGAATTTATCAGGTAAGTTCTTACATAAATTATGTTTTTTGATCCGGTTTGGAAATTAAGGGGTTAATTGTTAAAAATGTTTGTGGTGCAATCTTAACTACTTAAAGTGTGTCTACATACAAAATTTTAAAAAATTTGGTGCATGTTTAGACTGTTTTGCAGAACGTGTATGCTTTTTTCTCGTTTTTTAAGATTCGTTTTTTTAAGATTATTTTTTTTTACTAAATAAAGTGTTTTCATGCTTATTTGTAGTTATTTTTAGCCTATTTAACATGTCTGACATTGAGGAAAGTCAATGTTCAATATGCCATTGTGTTCAATAAGCCATTGTGGAACCTCCACTTAGAATGTGTCCCTCATGCACTGAAAGGTCAATAAATTGTAAAGAACATATTTTAGCTACTAAAAGTATGTCGCAGGATGATTCTCAGTCAGAAGAGAATCGGGTTATGCCATCTAATTCTCCCCAAGTGTCACAACCATTAACGCCCGTACAAGCGACACCAAGTACTTCTAGTGCGTCTAATTCTTTCACCCTGCAAGATATGGCCGCAGTTATGAATACTACCCTCACAGAGGTTTTATCTAAGCTGCCTGGGTTGCAGGGGAAGCGCAGCAGGTCTGGTGTGAGAACAAACGCTGAGCCCTCTGACACTTTATTAGCTATATCTGATGTACCCTGACAATGTTCTGATGTGAGGGATTTGCTGGCTGAGGGAGAGATTTCTGATTTAGGAAATATGTTCCCTCAAACAGATTCAGATATGACGGCTTTTAAATTTAAACTAGAACACCTCCGCTTATTGCTCAGGGAGGTTTTAGCGACTCTGGATGATTGTGACCCTATTGGGCTTCCAGAGAAATTGTGTAAAATGGACAAA
Organism: Bombina bombina; assembly: GCF_027579735.1. Classification (NCBI taxonomy): domain Eukaryota; kingdom Metazoa; phylum Chordata; class Amphibia; order Anura; family Bombinatoridae; genus Bombina; species Bombina bombina. The sequence goes on along the minus strand of NC_069505.1, from coordinate 44,220,890 downwards.
TTCCTAGAGGTTCCTGCCTACACTGATGTTTTTCCGTTCCCTAAGAGGATTTTGGAAATTGTTACTAAGGAGTGGGATAGACCAGGTATTCTTTTTTCTCCCCCTCCTACTTTTCAGAAAATATTTCCCATATCAGACGCCGTGCGGGACTCGTGGCAGACGGTCCCTAAGGTGGAGGGAGCTATTTCTACCCTGGCTAAGCATACAACTATACCTATTGAGGACAGTTGTGCTTTCAAAGATCCTATGGATAAAAAATTAGAGGGTCTCCTAAAGAAAATATTTGTTCATCAAGGTTTTCTTCTCCAACCTATAGCGTGCATCGTTCCTGTAACTACTGCAGCGTCCTTTGGGTTCGAGGCTCTGGAAGAGGCTCTTAAGGTTGAGACTCCATTAGAGGATATTCTGGATAGAATTAGGGCTCTCAAGCTTGCTAATTCTTTCATTACAGATGCCGCTTTTCAATTGGCTAAATCAGCGGCGAAGAATTCAGGTTTTGCCATTTTAGCGCATAGAGCGTTATGGCTTAAATCCTGGTCTGCTGATGTGTCATCAAAAGCTAAGCTTTTAGCCATCCCTTTCAAGGGTAAGACCCTATTCGGGCCTGAATTGAGATCATTTCAGACATCACTGGAGGAAAAGGCCATGCCCTTCCTCAAGATAAGACGAATAAGATGAGGACCAAGCAAAATAATTTTCGTTCCTTTCGAAACTTCAAAGGTGGTCCCTTTTCCTCTTCCCCTGCCGCAAAGCAAGAGGGGAATCTTGCTCAATCCAAGTCAGTCTGGAGACCTAACCAGACTTGAAACAAGGGTAAACAAGCCAAGAAGCCCGCTGTTGCCACCAAGACAGCATGAAGGGGTAGCCCCCGATCCGGGACCAGATCTAGTAGGGGCAGACTTTCTCTCTTCGCTCAGGCTTGGGCAAGTGACGTTCAGGACTCCTGGGCTTTAGAAATAGTAACCCAGGGGTATCTTCTAAATTTCAAAGATTCTCCCCCAAGGGGGAGATTCCATCTTTCTCAATTGTCTGTAAACCAGACAAAAAGAGAGGCATTCTTACGCTGTGTAGAAGACGTATATTCCATGGGAGTGATCTGCCCAGTTCCGGAAACAGAACAGGGGCAAGGGTTCTACTCCAATCTGTTTGTGGTTCCCTAAAAAGAGGGAACTTTCAGACCAATTTTGGATCTCAAGATCCTAAACAAATTCCTCAGAGTCCCATCTTTCAAGATGGAGACCATTCAGACTATTTTGCCAATGATCCAGAAGGGTCAATATATGACCACCGTGGACTTAAAGGATGCTTATCTACACATTCCTATCCACAAAGATCATCACCAGTTCCTCAGGTTCACCTTTCTGGACAAGCATTAACAGTTTGTGGCTCTTCCCTTCGGGTTGACCACAGCTCCCAGAATTTTCACAAAGGTGCTAGGGTCCCTTCTGGTGGTTCTAAGGCCACGGGGCATAGCAGTGGCGCCTTATCTGGATGATATCTTAATTGAGGCGTCGACTTACCAACTAGCCAAGCCTCACACGGACATCGTGTTGGCTTTTCTAAGATCTCACGGGTGGAAGGTGAACGTAAAAAAGAGTTCACTTATTCCTCTCACAAGAGTCCCATTCCTGGGAACTCTGATAGATTCGGTGGACATGAAAAAATTTCTGACGGAGGTCAGGAAATCAAAGATTTTAACCACCTGCCGAGCACTTCATTCCATTCCTCGTCCGTCAGTGGCTCAGTGTATGGAGGTAATTGGACTAATGGTAGCGGCAATGGACATAGTTCCGTTTGCTCGCTTGCATCTCAGACCACTGCAACTATGCATGCTCAAACAGTGGAATGGGGATTATGCAGATTTATCTCCTCAGATAAATCTGGATCAAGAGACCAGAGACTCTCTTCTTTGGTGGTTGTCACAGGATCATCTGTCCCAGGGAATGTGTTTCCGCAGGCCAGCATGGGTCATAGTGACGACGGACGCCAGCCTATTGGGCTGGGGTGCAGTCTGGAATTCCCTGAAAGCTCAGGGTTTGTGGACTCAGGAGGAGGCTCTCCTCCCGATAAATATTCTAGAACTGAGAGCGATATTCAACGCGCTTCAGGGTGGCCTCAGCTGGCTTCGGCCAGATTCATAAGATTCCAGTCGGACAATATCACGACTGTAGCATATATCAATCATCAGGGGGGAACAAAGAGTTCTCTAGCGATGATAGAGGTTACCAAAATAATTTGATGGGCAGAGACTCACTCTTGCCATCTATCAGCAATCTATATCCCAGGTGTAGAGAACTGGGAAGCGGATTTTCTAAGTCGTCAGACTTTTCATCCGGGGGAGTGGGAACTCCATCCGGAGGTGTTTGCACAATTGATTCAGCAATGGGGCACACCAGAATTGGATCTGATGGCGTCTCGTCAGAACGCCAAACTTCCTTGTTAAGGGTCCAGGTCAAGGGATCCTCAGGCAGTACTGATAGATGCTCTAGCAGTACCCTGGTCGTTCAACCTGGCTTATGTGTTTCCACCATTTCCTCTCCTTCCTCGTTTGATTGCCAGAATCAAACAGGAGAGAGCTTCTGTGATTTTGATAGCACCTGCGTGGCCACGCAGGCCTTGGTATGCAGACCTGGTGGACATGTCATCTCTTCCACCATGGACTCTGCCACTGAGACAGGACCTTCTGATTCAAGGTCCGTTCCAGCATCCAAATCTAGTTTCTCTGCGGCTGACTGCTTGGAGATTGAACGCTTGATTTTATCCAAGCGGGGTTTCTCTGAGTCGGTCATAGATACCTTGATTCAGGCTCGAAAGCCTGTCACCAGGAAAATTTATCATAAGATATGGCGTAAATGTTTATTGGTGTGAATCCAAAGGCTACTCATGGAGTAAGATCAGGATTCCTAGGATTTTGTCCTTTCTCCAAGAAGGATTGGAGAAGGGACTATCAGCTAGTTCCTTAAAGGGACAGATATCTGCTTTATCAATTCTACTGCACAAGCGTCTGGCAGATGTTCCAGACATTTAGTCGTTCTGTCAGGCTTTAGTTAGAATCAAGCCTGTGTTTAAACCTGTTGCTCCGCCATGGAGTTTGAATTTAGTTCTTAAAGTTCTTCAAGGGTTCCGTTTGAACCTATGCATTCCATAGATATTAAGCTTCTATCTTGGAAAGTTCTGTTTTTAGTTGCTATCTCTTCGGCTCGAAGAGTTTCTGAACTATCTGCATTGCATTGCGTCTCGCCTTATCTTATCTTGTTTTCCATGCTGATAAGGTGATTTTGCGTACCAAACCTGGATTCCTTCCTAAGGTTGTTACTAATAGGAATATCAATCAGGAAATTGTTGTTCCTTCTCTGTGTCCTAATCCTTCTTCTAAGAAGGAGCGTCTGTTGCACAACTTGGACGTGGTTCGTGCTTTGAAGTTTTACTGGCAAGCGACCAAAGATTTCCGTCAAACATCTTCTTTGTTTGTTGTCTATTCTGGAAAATGTAGAGGTCAAAAAGCTACGGCTACCTCGCTTTCTTTTTGGCTGAAAAGCATCATCCGTTTGGCATACGATACTGCTGGACAGCAGCCTCCTGAAAGGATTACAGCTCACTCTACTAGAGCGGTGGCTTCCACATGGGCTTTTAAAAATGATGCTTCTGTTGAACAGATTTGTAAGGCTGCGACTTGGTCTTCGCTTCATACCTTTTCCAAATTTTACAAATTTGATACTTTTGCTTCTTCGGAGGCTATTTTTGGGAGAAAACTTCTTCAAGCAGTGGTGCCTTCTGTTTAACCATCTGTCTTGTCCCTCCCGTTCATCCGTGTCCTGTAGCTTTGGTATTGTATCCCAGAAGTAAAGGATGAATCTGTGGACTTGTCTTACCTTTATAGAAGAAAACTAAATTTATGCTTACCTGATAAATTGATTTCTTCTATGGTAAGACGAGTCCGCGGCCCGCCCTGTCATTTTAAGACAGATTATATTTTTTTTATTTAAACTCAGTCACCTCTGCACCTTTTAGTTTATCCTTTTTCTTCCTGTACCTTCGGTCGAATGACTGGGGGCGGAGCTAAGGTAGGAGCTATATAGACAGCTCTGCTGTGGTGCTCTTTGCAACTTCCTGTAGGAAAGGATAATATCCCGCAAGTAAAGGATGAATCCGTGGACTCGTCTTACCATAGAAGAAATCAATTTATCAGGTAACCATACATTTAGTTTTCTTAAAGGTGAACTACATGATAAATAAATATGACACACATACTGCTGAGATATATTGTAAGTACATAACATATTCACATGTAATGCTGAGATATACTATATGTACATAACATTAACATATAATGCTGCAATATATACTGTATGTACATAACATACACATGTAATGCTGAGATATATACTGTATGTACATAACATATACACATGTAATGCTGAGATATATTGTATGTACATAACATATACACATGTAATGCTGAGATATACTGTATGTACATAACATATACACATGTAATGCTGAGATATATACTGTATGTACATAACATATACACATGTAATGCTGAGATATATACTGTATGTACATAACATATACACATGTAATGCTGAAATGTATACTGTATGTACATAACATATACACATGTAATGCTGATATACTGTATGTACATAACATATTCACACATGTAATGCTGATATATACTGTATGTACAGAACATATACACATAATGCTAAGATATATAGTGTATGTACAGAACATATACACATGTAATGCTGTTATATACAGTATGTACATAGCATACACATGTAATGCTGAGATATACTGTATGTACATAACATATACACATGTAATGCTGATATATATATATATATACTGTATGTACATAACATATACACATGTAATGCTGAGATATACTGTATGCTTAGATATACTGTATGTACATAACATATACACATGTAATGCTGATACAGGGAGTGCAGAATTATTAGGCAAGTTGTATTTTTGAGGATTCATTTTATTATTGAACAACAACCATGTTCTCAATGAACCCAAAAAACTCATTAATATCAAAGCTGAATAGTTTTGGAAGTAGTTTTTAGTTTGTTTTTAGTTTTAGCTATTTTAGGGGGATATCTGTGTGTGCAGGTGACTATTACTGTGCATAATTATTAGGCAACTTAACAAAAAACAAATATATACCCATTTCAATTATTTATTTTTACCAGTGAAACCAATATAACATCTCAACATTCACAAATATACATTTCTGACATTCAAAAACAAAACAAAAACAAATCAGTGACCAATATAGCCACCTTTCTTTGCAAGGACACTCAAAAGCCTGCCATCTATGGATTCTGTCAGTGTTTTGATCTGTTCACCATCAACATTGCGTGCAGCAGCAACCACAGCCTCCCAGACACTGTTCAGAGAGGTGTACTGTTTTCCCTCCTTGTAAATCTCACATTTGATGATGGACCACAGGTTCTCAATGGGGTTCAGATCAGGTGAACAAGGAGGCCATGTCATTAGATTTTCTTCTTTTATACCCTTTCTTGCCAGCCACGCTGTGGAGTACTTGGACGCGTGTGATGGAGCATTGTCCTGCATGAAAATCATGTTTTTCTTGAAGGATGCAGACTTCTTCCTGTACCACTGCTTGAAGAAGGTGTCTTCCAGAAACTGGCAGTAGGACTGGGAGTTGAGCTTGACTCCATCCTCAACCCGAAAAGGCCCCACAAGCTCATCTTTGATGATACCAGCCCAAACCAGTACTCCACCTCCACCTTGCTGGCGTCTGAGTCGGACTGGAGCTCTCTGCCCTTTACCAATCCAGCCATGGGCCCATCCATCTGGCCCATCAAGACTCACTCTCATTTCATCAGTCCATAAAACCTTAGAAAAATCAGTCTTGAGATATTTCTTGGCCCAGTCTTGATGTTTCAGCTTGTGTGTCTTGTTCAGTGGTGGTTGTCTTTCAGCCTTTCTTACCTTGGCCATGTCTCTGAGTATTGCACACCTTGTGCTTTTGGGCACTCCAGTGATGTTGCAGCTCTGAAATATGGCCAAACTGGTGGCAAGTGGCATCTTGGCAGCTGCACGCTTGACTTTTCTCAGTTCATGGGCAGTTATTTTGCGCCTTGGTTTTTCCACACGCTTCTTGCGACCCTGTTGACTATTTTGAATGAAACGCTTGATTGTTCGATGATCACGCTTCAGAAGCTTTGCAATTTTAAGAGTGCTGCATCCCTCTGCAAGATATCTCACTATTTTTGACTTTTCTGAGCCTGTCAAGTCCTTCTTTTGACCCACTTTGCCAAAGGAAAGGAAGTTGCCTAATAATTATGCACACCTGATATAGGGTGTTGATGTCATTAGACCACACCCCTTCTCATTACAGAGATGCACATCACCTAATATGCTTAATTGGTAGTAGGCTTTCGAGCCTATACAGCTTGGAGTAAGACAACATGCATAAAGAGGATGATGTGGTCAAAATACTCATTTGCCTAATAATTCTGCACTCCCTGTATATACAGTATGTACATAACATATACACATATAATGCTGAGATATACTGTATGTACATAACATATGTACATACAGTATATCTCAGCATTACATGTGTATATGTTATGTACATACAGTATATCAGCATTACATGTGTATATGTTATATACATACAGTATATCTCAGCATTACATGTGTATAACATATACACATGTAATGCTGATATACTGCATGTACATAACATATACACATGTAATGCCGATATACTGTATGTACATAACATATACACATGTAATGCTGAGATATATACTGTATGTACATAACATATTCACATGTAATGATGATATACTGTATGTACATAACATATACACATGTAATGCTGAGATATATACTGTATGTACATAACATATACACATGTAATGCTGATATACTGTATGTATATAACATATACACATGTAATGCTGATATACTGTATGTACATAGCATATACACATGTAATGCTGATATACTGTATGTACATAACATATAAACATGTAATGCTGATATACTGTATGTACATAACATATACACATGTATTGCTGATATACTGTATGTACATAACATATACACATGTACTGCTGATATATACTGTATGTACATAACATATACACATGTAATGCTGAGATATACTGTATGTACATAACATATACACATGTAATGCTGAGATATATACTGTATGTACATAACATATACACATGTAATGCTGAGATATATACTGTATGTACAGAACATATACACATGTAATGCTGAGATATACTGTATGTACATATCATATACACATGTAATGCTGAGATATACTGTATGTACAGAACATATACACATGTAATGCTGAGATATATACTGTATGTACATAACATATACACAGATAATGCATATCAATACCGTATGTACAGAACATATACACATGTAATGCTGAGATATAATGTATGTACATAACATATACACATGTAATGCTGAGATATATACTGTATGTACATAACATATACACATGTAATGCTGATATACTGTATGTAAATAACATATACACATGTACTGCTGATATATACTGTATGTACATAACATATACACATGTAATGCTGAGATATATACTGTATGTACAGAACATACACATGTAATGCTGATATATATACTGTATGTACATAACATATACACAGATAATGCTGAGATATATACTGTATGTACATAACATATACACAGATAATGCTGAGATATATACTGTATGTACATAACATACACATGTAATGCTGAGATATATACTGTATGTACATAACATATACACATGTAATACTGAGATATATACTGTATGTACAGAACATACACATGTAAAGGAAATGTAAGGCAAATTGCCTGGAATGCACATAAGGGTTAAGGCCAAGACGGAGGAGGGGAGTGTTGTGTTGTGTGTGTGAAACAATGTTGCAGAAAGAGAGGAGGGGTTCCAGCTTACCTTTTTAAGCCCAGTACAGGAAGCACATGTCCTCTTTCTGCTGTTTTTCTCAAAGTTTTCACATGAGACGTTCAAGGAGATCTAAAGCACCTCCAAAGCGAATCATGGAGGCTAGGGAGGAACCTGCAGAGAGAGAAGTGGTTGAAGACAGCGATGAAGCAGCTGAGTGGATTCCTCCATCGCCAGAAACGGTGGGTCGAACCCCTTTACTTTCCTCCCTTGCCCCTTCCCTTGATCAATCTTCGGGGGAGGTTGGGGCTAGTAGGGGGGAAATTTCAGATCAGGCCCTACTGGAGGTGCTGGCGTTAGTGAGCCATATGGTGGGTGGTGCTGGGCAACCAGATGGTGCGTCTGAGCCCGTCGGCCATGCGGCCGGGAGTGAGCCCTCTTTACGGGGGGTTAGTGCTGACATAGGCCCCAATTCAGTTACCATGTCGGGCCCTGCCGGGCCCGTTTCTGGCCTTCGCAGGCCCACATGTCCCCCTAAAGTAGCCGGTAAAGCGGGGGTCCCCGCTAGGCCCGCTATCCGGTCTCCAGCCGCTAGCGCCTCAGTTCCCTGCTCTCCGATCACCCTGGTTAGGCCTCCCTCCCCTTGCGTGGTTGCGGCGGGCCCTTCTCGGCCTTGTGGCGTTACGGTCCCCGGCCCCTACGGGCCTTGCTCTTTTGCTCCAATAGTTGGCAGTTTTAGTGGGAGCAGTTCGGCCTTACCTCCGACGTCGTCTCCGGTGTCTCAGGACTCCATCGCGGCCGCGGTATCCCTTTTCCAGATGTGGGCATCATCCTTGTCCGGGTCTCCGGGTGCGTCCCACGTGGTCCTTGGTCCTCCGGCGGTGGTTGCGCAGGCTCCCGCGTCGACTGTTCCTCCATCGGCGGCGACTTCCGGTTTGCGGTCCTCCGAGGGCGGGACTTCCGGTGACGTCACTTCCGGTGACGTCACTGCCGGTCCCGCCATTTGTCAGCGGTCATCGAAGCGGAGCAGATCGAGTTCCCCGCTTGGCGTCCAAGGTAAGAGAGGAGTGCCGCGGGGGGGAACTTACGCTCCGGGGGGCAATTCTGCTGATGCGATGGGGCCTACAGGGGTCGCACTTGTGGGGGATGATTTGCACGAGGAGGCTAATTGTGAATCAATGGAGGAATTATCTCAGGGGGGGCATTTCTCTGGCCAAATGAACCCGGGGGTCCCCGTTGGAGGCCCCCGTGGGCAGGTTGCAAAGGGCATTGTGGCCAGGCAAGGGGCAAAGGCCCCGTCGGGTAGTAATCCTCGTCAAGGGGCAAAGGCCCCATTGGGCAATTATAAAGGTGGCGCATCACCTATTGGGCACGCTAGGAGTACGCCTAAGAGCGCTGGCAGTAATAGTAAGGTTTCTGTGGGCAAAGGCGGCGCCCGTGCAGGCAGCGCTTTTGGCGCGCAAATTGGTGAGAGTGTAAGGGCTAGGCCTCAGGCTCCGGGCGCATCCCCGGCAGCTGCGAGGAAGGTAGTAACTAGGTCTTCTACCAAACATGGTTCACCAGAACAGTTTCAGAGTCTAGATTTAGCGGTTGCATCCACTAGGCGTAAGAAAGCCACCCCTATCACCCAGAAATCAGTACATTTTAGTGAAGAGATAGAGGACTTTACAGAAGATGAGCAGGGTGTGTATGATGAAGTTGCAGGTTGCGAAGGCAACCAGGATGTGTGTGAGGGGATGAATGAGCGGTCTGGGCACAGGGGGAGGGGTAGAGCAGACCTTCCCCTTCGTGGTACTCCTCTCTGGCAATCTCTTTTGCTGGAAAGCGACATGGCTACATCAGGAGATTCAGGCAGCGGGTTGGAGAGAGGTGCTGAGAGCGGCCCGGACTCCATGGTGTCAGAGGATGAGCGTCCTTCTACTTCGGGAGTCGTGGCGATTCCAAACAGGATCGGTGTGAGAGATGGTGAGTCCTCAGTTTCAGTGGGGTTGCGGGGTTTTACCTCATCCTCGGATGATTCTGGGTCAGAAAATGACAAGGAACTGGGGTTGCATGGGAAGGGCAATAAACGAATGTAGAAGATGCTTAGATGGTTAACTGAAGAGAAGAGATCAGAAAAAGGGGGCTTGCGTGACCATTATGACTATATTGCCTCTGATAGGTCCGACAGGGCGGCCCAACCCAGACTTCGCATAAGTGGGGTGGGGAGGCCCGTTAATCGGAAGGTGGCACTCCAAGGGGACACTAGGTCCTGGTCTTCTTATGATCTGCACGAGCATTTGAAGACTAAGACAGTACGGAGAATTCAAGAGGGGAAGTTTGTTAACATCTTCGAGCTCTCGGTGGAAGCCCTAAGGCAGAAAGCGAGAGCGGAGGATGGGACAGGCCCCAAGAAGTACCAGCGCCCAGACACATTTCACGAATGGCGCCGGTGTTTCAGGATCTATGCGTCCTGCTATTTGCAAAAATGGCCGGACCAGTGTTTAGCCTTGTTGAAATACATGGAAAACATGGAGATCATTGCTGATAATTATCGCGATGGTGCCTGGCGGGATTATGATGAGGAGTTCCGCAGAAAGATGGTGGGTAATCCACTGTTGGATTTTGGGTGCGTAGAAATGCAACTCTGGGCCCGGCTGGGTCCCGAGAAATCGCTAGTTACTTCTGGTGCCCCGGCGGGTGCAACGCAGTTTCGACCTGCAAATAGATTTCGCAGACGCCCAGCAGGGGTTTGTTGGAAATTCCAGGACAAGCAATGCATGTTGGGAACCGCGTGTTCCTTTCGGCACGCTTGTCGCATCTGCGGGGGATTTCACCCGGCCGCAGACTGCGTTAAAAAAGGGGACAAACAGGACAGGACTGGGCCAAGAGGCCCTGCTGTCACTAAGAGCGGACACCCCGCTGAAGGTGGCCGCAATTAGTACGTGGCTCACGCTCTACCCCGATAGGGTAGCGGCGGCCTTGTTGGAGTCAGGGCTCCGGGAAGGTTTTGTTATCCCTGTACAAGGTCCGGTTTCGGGTGCGGCTTCTCGCAGGAACCTGAAATCTGCCTCCCTGTTCCCGGAGGTATTGAAGGAGAAATTGGGTAAGGAAGTTTCACTGGGTAGAATGGCTGGCCCGTTTAAGGAAAGACCTATGCCGGGATTGGTTATCTCGCCTCTAGGGGTTGTGCCCAAAAAAGACCCAGGAAAGTTTAGGATGATACAACATCTTTCATACCCAAAGGGAAAGTCAGTCAATGACGCCATTCCTCAGGACTTGAGTACGGTATATTACCAGTCATTTGATGATGCTTTACAAGTAGTACGCAGATCGGGTCATGGGGCATTACTGGCCAAGCTTGACATCGAGTCTGCTTTCAGACTCTTGCCGATTCACCCCGCATCATTTTACTTAATGGGATGTTTCTTCAACGGACACTATTATGTCGACCGTTGTTTGCCCATGGGGTGTTCCATTTCCTGCGCCTATTTTGAGGCGTTTAGTTCCTTCTTGCATTGGGCCGTTGCGGAAGTGACAGGAGAGGATAGGATTGCTCACTACTTGGACGACTTTCTCCTGGTAGGTAGACAGGGGTCTAGGGAATGTGAGCTGCTCCTTTACGCCATGCGGCTGTTGATGGAGAAATTTGGAGTCCCCTTAGCAGAAGACAAAACGGAGGGTCCTTGCACTTGTCTTACTTTCCTGGGTATCGAAATTGATTCGGTAGCCCAGGAATGTAGGCTTCCGGTTGATAAGGTACGGAAGATGTTGACAGAAGTCAGGAGCCTCGCAGCGGCGCAGTTTTGCACGCTGAAAGAGCTTCAATCTGTTTTGGGTCTGCTCAACTTTGCAGGGAGGGTCATCCCGATGGGGAGGATTTTCCTGAAGAGAATGGAGCGCTTGTTGCCAGGAGTTACTTCCCCCAAAGCCAAACTAATGGTTAATAATGACATGAAGGAAGACCTCCCTGTCTGGGATCTGTTCCTCAGGGATTTCAATGGGATCTGTATTTGGAGAACCCCTCAGACTCCGGCGCGAGACCTGCACCTCTTTAATGATGCTGCTGGGGTTTTTGGATACGGCGCCTATCTCAATGGCAAGTGGAGCGCCGAACCTTGGCCGTCCGAGTGGGCGGCCAGGGGCCTGACCAGGAACCTGTGCCTGCTGGAGCTTTTCCCCATTCTGGTGGCGTTGAAGATCTGGGGGGACAAGCTCGAGAACCGTTCCGTCATTTTTTGGACGGACAATTTGAGCGTGGTTTTTGCCATTAACGGCCTCTCTTCTTCCTCACCGCCAGTAATTCGATATCTGAGAATTCTGGTTTTGAGATGCCTCAAGCGGAACATTGAGTTTCGGGCTAGGCATGTCCCAGGGGTTAAAAACGTTATTGCTGACGCACTATCTCGCTTTCAATTGGAAAATTTTAGGAAATGTGCTCCTGAGGCTGCCACTCATGGCTTTCCCTGTCCCCCTTTTCTTTGGCAGGTGGCTTTGGGTGGCAGTCCCTGATTCCGGTGCTGAAGGCGTCCCTGGCACCTTCCACTTGGAAGTCCTATGTAAGGTACTGGGAAGAATGGGTATTCTTCTGTGATGTCCAAGGATTTCCTTCTTGTGCTGGTGAGCAAGACTGGCTATTGCGCTGGCTCGCGGAGCTTAGGACTAAGCTAGCTAAGAAAGGGGCGGTATCTGCTCGGTTAGCGGCGGTGTCCTTTTTCTGTAAACTATTCATGCTGACGGACTCTTCCAAAACATTTTTGATTCGTCAAATACTGAGGGGTTGGGGAAGGTCGGAAGTGCGGCGTCCGGACGTTAGGGAACCCATAACGGCGGACAGGTTGGTCCTCCTGCTTCGTGTTCTACCGGAGGTATGTTCCTCAGACTATGAGGTGCGGCTTTTTTCCGCGGCGTTCGCCATGGCGTTTCATGGCGCACTCCGAGTGGGGGAATTGGTCCCCCAGTCTAAGTTGGCGAAAGTGGGTGGTGTCCTGGCGGAACACGTCAGGTTTACGGATAATGGGGTATTGCTTTTCATCCCTCGATCGAAAGTCGATCAGGATGGTAGGGGGGCCTGGCTGTCGCTACCCGCGCATGCGGGTTCCGCCTGCTGCCCTAGTGCACTGTTGAAGACCTTCTCGGACAGGCGTCCAGTGGGTGCTGTTAGATTTTTAATTCATCAGGATGGTACCCCCCTTACGAGGTTTCAATTTCGGAAGGTTTTGGGGTGGGCGGCTGAAAAAGTAGGCTTGAATCCCAATACTATAGCTCCTCACTCCTTTAGGGTTGGAGCTGCTACGACGGCGGCGACTTTAGGCTGGTCGGCTAACCGCATAATGGCGCTTGGGAGGTGGAAGTCTAAGAGGTATCAGATTTACGTTAGGCCACTTATATCCCATTGTTAGTATTTGCTGGTTAATAATGTTGCACATTGCACTGCTATTATATGCCCTAACTCTTGTTTCTATTGCAGGGCCTAGAAGTGGGCCACTTTGTGCCTGGATCGTTGGGCACTCGTTCGTACACTGGGCGGCTATCCGAGCAGCATCGCAACCTGGAGGGCAGCAGCTTGGGTTCTCATTCTCTAGGGTGGTAGTTAGGTGGTTAGGGAGAAGAGGCCTTTGCTGGGCAGATCTGCCTGGGTTACTGCAATCCGCCATGAGGCGGTGGGAGAAACCCCATGTTCTGATCATCCACTTAGGTGGAAATGATCTCGGCTCAATTCCCGGCCGGGACTTGAGCGCAGTGATCCAATCAGATCTGCGCACCTTTAAAGCTTGGTTGCCTGGTGTGAGAATGGGCTGGTCAAACATTATACCGAGGTTGACGTGGAGACACATGGCTAATCATAGGGCAGCGTTCCAAGTTCGCAAGAAGCTCAATAGAGATGTTAGGAAGCTTATGTGCGAGCTAGGTGGTTTTGTTGTGGAACACAAGTTCATTACGGCCGCTGACCGGAGCCTGTACCGAGGCGACGGGGTCCATCTTACGGACCATGGCATGGACCTGTTTATTGAAGATATACGTCAGTCCCTACTCCTATTTGTGTGCGTTGGTGGCGGCGAGAGTGGCCCTTGATATTTGGGCGATCTCGTGGCGGGTGGACAGTGTCCGGGGGCAGGATGTGATCGAGGTAGAGTGACGGCACTTCCGGCCAGGGGTGAAGTCCCCAGACGCGCGTCTGGGGTGTTCCCTGCCCGTGTGATTCCGATGCCGAGAATTCCCTGTTTTTATAGTATTGAGCTACGCTCTGCTTCTTCTCCTGCGCCCTGGTACTGCCCATCTTGTTAGCATGGGTTACTACGTTTAGCTAGTACCTGATTGCCGCCCCCCTGGTCCATGTTTATTCAGACGGTCGTTAGTTCTTGTGTTGCCACAATAAACGTGACCTGCGGGTTTTCTCTAACCATAAAAAGTTGTTGTGTCGTTATTTTGTTGTGTTATTTATTTCTACGTTTAGAAACTAAGTTGAGTTTATGTTAAACCAAGAATGTATATAGTTATAAGTTATTCTTTCCACAGAGGAGGATATGGCATTTAATCCCTTAAGGAAATGTAAGGCAAATTGCCTGGAATGCACATAAGGGTTAAGGCCAAGACGGAGGAGGGGAGTGTTGTGTTGTGTGTGTGAAACAATGTTGCAGAAAGAGAGGAGGGGTTCCAGCTTACCTTTTTAAGCCCAGTACAGGAAGCACATGTCCTCTTTCTGCTGTTTTTCTCAAAGTTTTTCCCCACCCTTTCCCTCCCTTTGTTTATTATTTTGCAATCAGTAGGGGGATCCGTCCTTATGGTGGTCCCCAGGGACTAGGGCTATCCGAAGGCATGATGAGGGCTAACCAGCCTATTTCTGTAAGTCCAAGGACGTTAAGTTTCAGCTCCCCAGGTATTTCAATCTGGTTTACGCACCTTTTTGATCCTGGCCCTTACTGGTACGGAGTGGTGGTTTGCACCCTGGGCTGGCGGGTGGACAGTGTCCGGGGGCAGGATGTGATCGAGGTAGAGTGACGGCACTTCCGGCCAGGGGTGAAGTCCCCAGACGCGCGTCTGGGGTGTTCCCTGCCCGTGTGATTCCGATGCCGAGAATTCCCTGTTTTTATAGTATTGAGCTACGCTCTGCTTCTTCTCCTGCGCCCTGGTACTGCCCATCTTGTTAGCATGGGTTACTACATTTAGCTAGTACCTGATTGCCGCCCCCCTGGTCCATGTTTATTCAGACGGTCGTTAGTTCTTGTGTTGCCACAATAAACGTGACCTGCGGGTTTTCTCTAACCATAAAAAGTTGTTGTGTCGTTATTTTGTTGTGTTATTTATTTCTACGTTTAGAAACTAAGTTGAGTTTATGTTAAACCAAGAATGTATATAGTTATAAGTTATTCTTTCCACAGAGGAGGATATGGCATTTAATCCCTTATGCTGATATATATACTGTATGTACATAACATATACACAGATAATGCTGAGATATATACTGTATGTACATAACATATACACAGATAATGCTGAGATATATACTGTATGTACATAACATACACATGTAATGCTGAGATATATACTGTATGTACATAACATATACACATGTAATGCTGATATATACTGTATATACATAACATATACACATGTAATGCTGAGATATATACTGTATGTACATAACATATACACATATAATGCATATATATATATACCGTATGTACAGAACATATACACATGTAATGCTGAGATATAATGTATGTACATAACATATACACATGTAATGCTGAGATATATACTGTATGTACATAACATATACACATGTAATGCTGATATACTGTATGTAAATAACATATACACATGTACTGCTGATATATACTGTATGTACATAACATATACACATGTAATGCTGAGATATACTGTATGTACATAACATATACACATGTAATACTGAGATATATACTGTATGTACAGAACATATACACATGTAATGCTGATATATATACTGTATGTACAGAACATATACACATGTAATGCTGATATATACTGTATGTACAGAACATATACACAGATAATCCTGAGATATATACTGTATGTACAGAACATATACACAGATAATGCTGAGATATATACTGTATGTGCATAACATATACACAGATAATGCTGAGATATATACTGTATGTACATAACATATACACATGTAATGCTGAGATGTACTGTATGTACATAACATATACACATGTAATACTGAGATATACTGTATGTACATAACATATACACATGTAATGCTGAGATATACTGTATGTACATAACATATACACATGTAATGCTGAGATATATACTGTATGTACATAGCATATGCACACGTAATGCTGAGATATATACTGTATGTATAGAACATATACACATGTAATGTTGAGATAAACTGTATGTACAGAACATATACACATGTAATGCTGATATATACTGTATGTACAGAGCATATACACATGTAATGCTGAGATATATACTGTATGTACATAACATATACACATGTAATGAGATATACTGTATGTACATAACATTAACACCTGTAATGCTGAGATATATACTGTATGTACATAACATATACACATGTAATGCTGAGATATATACTGTATGTATATAACATATACACATGTAATGCTGAGATATATACTGTATGTACAGAATATATACACATGTAATGCATATATATATATATATATACCGTATGTACATAACATATACACATGTAATGCTGATATATATACTGTATGTACATAACATATACACATGTAATGATGAGATATATACTGTATGTACATAACATATACACATGTAATGCTGAGATATATACCGTATGTACATAACATATACACATGTAATGATGAGATATATACCGTATGTACATACCATATACACGTGTAATGCTGATATACTGTATGTACATAACATATACACATGTAATGCTGAGATATACTGTATGTACATAACATATACACATGTAATGCAGAGATATATACTGTATGTACATAACAAATACACATGTACTGCAGAGATATATACTGTATGTACATAGCATATACACATAATGCTGAGATATACTGTATGTACATAACATATACACATGTAATGCTGAGATATACTGTATGTACATAACATATACACATGTAATGCTGAGATATACTGTATGTACAGAACATATACACATGTAATGCTGAGATATATACTGTATGTACAGAACATATACACATGTAATGCTGAGATATATACTGTATGTAGATAACATATACACATGTAATGCTGATATACTGTATGTACATAACATATACACATGTTATGCTGAGATATATACCGTATGTACATAACATATACACATGTAATGCTGATATACTGTATGTACATAACATATACACATGTAATGCTGATATACTGTATGTACATAACATATACACATGTAATGCTGAGATATATACTGTATGTACATAACATATACACATGTAATTATGAGATATACTGTATGTACATAACATATACACATGTAATACTGATATACTGTATGTACATAACATATACACATGTAATGCTGATATACTGTATGTACATAACATATACACATGTAATGCTGAGATATATACTGTATGTACATAACATATACACATGTAATGCTGATATACTGTATGTACATAACATATACACATGTAATGCTGATATACTGTATGTACATAACATATACACATGTAATGCTGATATACTGTATGTACATAACATATACACATGTAATGCTGATATACTGTATGTACATAACATATACACATGTAATTATGAGAAATACTGTATGTACATAACATATACACATGTAATTATGAGATATACTGTATGTACATAACATATACACATGTAATGCTGAGATATATACTGTATGTACATAACATATACACATGTAATGCTGATATACTGTATGTACATAACATATACACATGTAATGCTGATATACTGTATGTACATAACATATACACATGTAATGCTGAGATATATACTGTATGTACATAACATATACACATGTAATGCAGAGATATATACTGTATGTACATAACAAATACACATGTACTGCAGAGATATATACTGTATGTACATATCATATACACATATAATGCTGATATATACTGTATGTACATAACATATACACATATAATGCTGAGATATACTGTATGTACATAACATATACACATGTAATGCTGATATACTGCATGTACATAACATATACACATGTAATGCCGATATACTGTATGTACATAACATATACACATGTAATGCTGAGATATATACTGTATGTACATAACATATTCACATGTAATGATGATATACTGTATGTACATAACATATACACATGTAATGCTGAGATATATACTGTATGTACATAACATATACACATGTAATGCTGAGATATATACCGTATGTACATAACATATACACATGTAATGATGAGATATATACCGTATGTACATACCATATACACGTGTAATGCTGATATACTGTATGTACATAACATATACACATGTAATGCTGAGATATACTGTATGTACATAACATATACACATGTAATGCAGAGATATATACTGTATGTACATAACAAATACACATGTACTGCAGAGATATATACTGTATGTACATAGCATATACACATAATGCTGAGATATACTGTATGTACATAACATATACACATGTAATGCTGAGATATACTGTATGTACATAACATATACACATGTAATGCTGAGATATACTGTATGTACAGAACATATACACATGTAATGCTGAGATATATACTGTATGTACAGAACATATACACATGTAATGCTGAGATATATAC
The DNA here is from genome assembly GCF_027579735.1 of Bombina bombina. Lineage (NCBI taxonomy): Eukaryota > Metazoa > Chordata > Amphibia > Anura > Bombinatoridae > Bombina > Bombina bombina. Next base: position 44,202,153 of record NC_069505.1, on the reverse strand, counting down.
TGTATGTAGATAACATATACACATGTAATGCTGATATACTGTATGTACATAACATATACACATGTTATGCTGAGATATATACCGTATGTACATAACATATACACATGTAATGCTGATATACTGTATGTACATAACATATACACATGTAATGCTGATATACTGTATGTACATAACATATACACATGTAATGCTGAGATATATACTGTATGTACATAACATATACACATGTAATTATGAGATATACTGTATGTACATAACATATACACATGTAATACTGATATACTGTATGTACATAACATATACACATGTAATGCTGATATACTGTATGTACATAACATATACACATGTAATGCTGAGATATATACTGCATGTACATAACATATACACATGTAATGCTGATATACTGTATGTACATAACATATACACATGTAATGCTGATATACTGTATGTACATAACATATACACATGTAATGCTGATATACTGTATGTACATAACATATACACATGTAATGCTGATATACTGTATGTACATAACATATACACATGTAATTATGAGAAATACTGTATGTACATAACATATACACATGTAATTATGAGATATACTGTATGTACATAACATATACACATGTAATGCTGAGATATATACTGTATGTACATAACATATACATATGTAATGCTGATATACTGTATGTACATAACATATACACATGTAATGCTGATATACTGTATGTACATAACATATACACATGTAATGCTGAGATATATACTGTATGTACATAACATATACACATGTAATGCAGAGATATATACTGTATGTACATAACAAATACACATGTACTGCAGAGATATATACTGTATGTACATATCATATACACATATAATGCTGATATATACTGTATGTACATAACATATACACATATAATGCTGAGATATACTGTATGTACATAACATATACACATGTAATGCTGATATACTGCATGTACATAACATATACACATGTAATGCCGATATACTGTATGTACATAACATATACACATGTAATGCTGAGATATATACTGTATGTACATAACATATTCACATGTAATGATGATATACTGTATGTACATAACATATACACATGTAATGCTGAGATATATACTGTATGTACATAACATATACACATGTAATGCTGATATACTGTATGTATATAACATATACACATGTAATACTGATATACTGTATGTACATAGCATATACACATGTAATGCTGATATACTGTATGTACATAGCATATACACATGTAATGCTGATATACTGTATGTACATAACATATACACATGTATTGCTGATATACTGTATGTACATAACATATACACATGTACTGCTGATATATACTGTATGTACATAACATATACACATGTAATGCTGAGATATACTGTATGTACATAACATATACACATGTAATGCTGAGATATATACTTAAGTAATTAAATGCCCTATCCTCCTGGCTTGCTGTAATAACTTACCAGTCATAACTGACTGACACATAACTTAACTTATAACTTACTTTACCATAAATGACTTTGGTAATACATAACTTGAATAATGACACAAACACAGGTGTGCGGGTATAAAGACCCATAGGGTCCACATTTATTATAGAACATAGGAACCGGCTGGAAGCAACTCAGCAAACCTTAAACCAGGTGGCGGCAATCTAGCTAGGAGAGTAAGTACCCCCCGCTAGGAAATTGGACCACGCCCGTGAATGCCTACACAAGCGGAGCTTAGCTGCACGCACAGACTTAGGGAGTTCTCGGCAACGTCAAATGGGGGGAGGTGCCCCAGGCGCGCACCTGCAGAGACTACCCTCCCCCTGGGCCAGCCGTCACTCTACCTCTAATGGCAAACCGGGGCGTGGTACAAACCGCCTAGCCAGGGTGTGATATTATAAAGCTCCAGACCAGTAGGACCAGGTGTGACTAGGCGCGTGTACATGCCACTACCTGGGGAGTCAAAAAAAATTAACGTCCTTGGGCTTAAGAAAGCGAGCCGCGTAGCCCTCATCCTGCCTCAGACACCCTGCTGATAAAAACACCCTAGTGATGTCCAGCCTAAGTGATTGCCGCCTTACCAATGAAAAGGGAGGGCGGGAGGGAAGCTGTGAAGACAAGCTGGAAAGAGGGTTTGGGGCCTGTAGCTTGGCTTCTTAAAGGTGAGCCCTGTACCCACCCACAAAAATGCAACATTGTTGCCACTTCACAGCAGCTCACTCCTAAGGGCCTTAATTCTTATGTTCGTTCTGGGCTATGCTGCCCTCCACTGTCTTAAGTAATTAAATGCCCTATCCTCCTGGCTTGCTGTAATAACTTACCAGTCATAACTGACTGACACATAACTTAACTTATAACTTACTTTACCATAAATGACTTTGGTAATACATAACTTGAATAATGACACAAACACAGGTGTGCGGGTATAAAGACCCATAGGGTCCGCATTTATTATAGAACATAGGAACCGGCTGGAAGCAACTCAGTAAACCTTAAACCAGGTGGCGGCAATCTAGCTAGGAGAGTAAGTACCCCCCGCTAGGAAATTGGACCACGCCCGTGAATGCCTACACAAGCGGAGCTTAGCTGCACGCACAGACTTAGGGAGTTCTCGGCAACATCAAATGGGGGGAGGTGCCCCAGGCGCGCGCCTGCAGAGACTACCCTCCCCCTGGGCCAGCCGTCACTCTACCTCTAATGGCAAACCGGGGCGTGGTACAAACCGCCACAAGAGATAGCCCACAGGCACAGCTCTTGCCGCCACCCACATAATAATAATAATGTAATAATATAGCACACCTCAAATTACCCAGGAACAGGTCGATGCCCCTCTCAGGGAGGTACACCCCATCACTCCTGTAGAGGCTTCTCCCAGCCGTTGTGATGTTCCCATGTTCCACAACAAACCCTACGGAATGCGCTAGGACAAAATCCTAACCTCCCTGTTCAGTTTCTTTCTGACCTGAAAGGCCACCCTGTGGGCTGCACATGGCACCACTCAATTCTGGGGATGCTATTGGCCACCCTATCTTAACATTGGGATCCATGTCTGGAAAGTGTACAAATCAGACTGAATCACCCCACTGGGCAGTTTGCGCGGCAGGAGCCCCATATCACTACCATGTGCGTGAATGATCATAACTTGGGGTTTGTCCCACCTGTGCAATGCCCCGTGCAGCAACCCAGGCAGATCCTGCCAACTCAAACCCCTACGACCTAGCCACCTGACAGTGACCTAATGGGGGGGGACCCAGTTGTTGCCCGTCAGGGCTTGCGATCGCTCTCAGCTCCGCCCAGTGAATGTAGGAGTGACCCACGATCAGCAGTCTCAGTGGACCATCTCTTGGCCCTGTAAAGAAACAACAGTTAACTGGGAACATCGCAACATAAGAAAACAAAACATTCATATTGTTAATGGCCTAACATACAACATGTATCTCTTAGACCTCCATCTCCCCAACGCCCTTAATGTGGTCGGCAGACCAACACAAACCCGCGGCAGCGGAAGACGCTCCAACCCTGAAGGAGTGGGGGCAATGACCCTTGGGTCAGGGCCCGCTTTCCATGCTGCCCAGCTCAGGCCTCTCCTGCATTGACATCTGGTCAACGGGGAACCGTCCTCGTGAACCAGAAATTGTAATGGACCCTCCGGATCGCGTCCATATAGGTCCTAAGCAACCTGACTGGGCAACAAATTGAGCCCACGTGGCGGGTTAAGACGTCCACCTCCTTTCCCTTCTTGGTCTGTCTTTGATCTGGAGAGGAAAATTAGATCAGATGACTCGTCGTTCTTGACATGAGGAGGCCTACAGACCCCAGGGCTTGTACCACCCTCAGTGCCCCGTGAAAAAACCAGCCCAAAGGCAGCGGAGAACGGGAACCCTTGTCGGCATGAGAACCCACCACAGGCACGGTTCGACACAGGAACCAATCTCCTGATGGTAACGGGCTCCCTAACATCCCTTGTTCTGGGCACCATACGCCCCCCAGTCCCTCAACACCTGCCTGACCAGGAAGGTTCTTGAAGAGCCGAGAGGCCATAAATTTACAGAAGAAGGACACGGCAGCCAGCCGAGATCTGACTGACCCTCCAGAAAAAACCCATTACCTTTAAGCTTGTTGATCCGTCCCAAAGACCCCATTGGACAACACCTCAAGATGGCCGGCTCGTCCTATCACAGAAGGTGATCTATTTTGACCAATGCTTCACCTAAGCGGTCAAGTAGAGAGGGCCAGCAAAGAACGGATCATGGCAATCAAAGATCACCCACCGGCGCTACCTGCCATAAATAATAGGAACAAACGACTCCGTTAATGTCTGCCTGAGGAGCCAACGCCTAGAATGCTTTCCATTGAAACGAAAGAGCGCATCAGCAATTCTATTCTGTACACCGGGTGCAGACACTTCAGAACCAGCATGCGAGGGTACCGCACTACCGCGGGAGATCCCCACGAGAGCATGTTAACAGCAACATGACGCTCTTGTTATCCACCCAGAACATGACCTCCTGATCCCTTAGCTGCTCACGCTAAACCTCAAAGGCAATAATAATGGGGGGGGGGGAGCTCTAACAGGGTAAACTTCTTAACAAGCCCCTCAGAACCCATGACCGAGGCCAGGGGACGGCACTCCAGTGACCGGACAAGAAGGACCCCCACCCGTGAGACCCTGCCGCATCAGTAACAACTGAATTACCATGTTGGAAGGAACAAACTTCGACCATGAGCAGATCTCATTAAAAATGGTTCCAGAATTGTCCCCATACTGCCAAGTCATCGAACATTTCTGCCATTACACAAACTCACTCGCTTGTGACCGCACGACGCCCTCCGAGCCGCCGAAGAAAATTTCTTCTTATAGGAATAATCCTACCGGCGAAATTCAGAAGAACCAACATGGTCTGGAGATCCTTCATGGAACCAACAAAGGACCCGATTTCCCGAACCTTACCAACCATACGGGCAATCGTATCTTGTAGCAAATGACACTGCATTAACGAAGAGTCAATCTTGATACCCAAAAAGGTAAGGCACATGCAAAGGCACTGGGCCTCACCCTCCGCCAGAGGGAGACCCATTCTGGTCAGCAAAAATCGAATCACTTTCATCAAGAAAGCACACACAGCGTATCCAGCATATCCAAACAGCAGGACATCGTCCAGGCAATGTGCCGGCCATCAAAACAGCAATCACCGAGATGGCCCAGTGCAAGAAGCTCTGAAGGCTTCAAAATGAGCACATGATATAGAACAGCTCATAGGCAAGCTTTTGTCCACAAAATATTTGCCCTCACGCCAACATCCCAGGGTGTAAGGAGGAGGGATGAATGGGAAGCATCCGAAATGCTGATACCACATCCAGGTTTGCCCTCCATACCAGTGATAACGCGTCATCAAAGGACTGGTAGTAAACCGAACTGGCTCAGGGGAAATAGCGTTGCTGCCCGACCACCCTCTAGGGAAGGTAAGGTGCTGGATGAGCCGGGACTTACCCGGCTCCTTCTTAGGAACAACCCCAAGAGGAGAGAGGAACCAATCCTCGAATCGTAATCTCCACAAATGAGCCAGCCCTGCGGCCCAAAGCAATCTCCTTGTCCCTCCTTTTCCTCGCAATGCTAGGAAACTTGTATGCCGATTTCGTAGACCCTATACTGCGAATCTGAAGGGGATAATGAATCCCTGACGGAGGCCGCCGCCTAGCAAGGCAGCCACCCTCCTATCCGAATTACGGCTACCAATTGCGGCTACCCTCAGTGGGGTGGCCACCCTTTCCGGCAGTGAAAGGTTTGAAACTGGAACTAGGCTGCTCTTGCGACCGGCCTGCATCGTGGGATCTGTTACACTCCAACGGAGTGGCCACCCCGCGGTGCTTACTCACGTCGCAAAAACACTCGCCGGCCCTTTGGGGCAGAGCTTATTCTGAAACTGCGCAGGAAATACCTGTGGAACGCCGCTGAGAGCGCTAAGGTGCGCAATTGCCCGGGGACCCAGCAGAGACCTGCCCGGGCAAAAAAGGATTTTTCGGGCCCGAACTATGCCCCTAACCACAAATCTACATCGCCAAATTCAGGAGGGGATTACCAACCATCTATCGCTGAACGCGACGCCATAATCCCGCTATGCCCGTTCCCGAAACCGCTCGCAAGCGGTTTAGATGGCATCTTGATATTTGAGGATATTCAGAGCCCGATCGGGAAGTTTAGCGATGTAACACCGCCATTTCTTCCTGGTGATAGACCTTGGCCGAAAGTTCAAACCTATGCACATATTTACCCTCTTGAATGCGTCTAACAAATTCGGACTTCAGATGCTCGAGAAGGCCTAATGAGGGCTGCTTGTGCTCGTCCCCATACATGGCCGTTGTACGCCCATCTGTCGCCCCAGGGACAGCCACCCCCGCTGCGCAGGAGGTGTCTGCAAAGAACACAGGGTTCTAGCAAGAGAAACCAGGGGAGAGGGGGAGGACCCATGGCCTTACGCACCTTGACTACCCACGTCATCAATTTTATACATTCCCTTCTGCTCTTTAGCCTCCGACCCCAGGGACCTATCACTCACTCAGACCCAAAATCATCCGAAGATGAACTAAAGCCCCTATGCCCAAAAGATAAAATGGTCTCACCAGTTCCAAGAGGGGCGCTGTACTCTTCCTTGCCACGAACACCTGGACTGTACTGCATCGGCACCCAAGCATTCTGTGGCTCCATGAGATACACCACTTCTTGCGATTCCATGCTCTCCAGCTCCCAGGGGCGCTGCACGGCAAAGGATCCAAGGAGACTGAAGGTTACTCCCGGCTGTGCTCCTCCTTGGCCTGAAATGAGAAATGCAAGAGAGGAGTACCACGGGGAGAGGACAAGGACCCCCCAGCCACAGTAGAATCTAGTCCCCTTGCCCAGAACCTTGCGCAATGCGCCACACACTGTTCCATACACTCAGACATGCCACTCTCTTGTGATGCAGACACTGCATTCGCCACTACACCTGACTAGAGAAGCCCTGCTCTGTGCTATCTCCATGCTGAGCAGAAACTAAGAGAAAAAACACCTGGGCCCTTCCTGGCCGAAAAACGTTAATTGTTACCCCAAATGCATCCCACAGGGGGGGTACCCCAGGTGAACGCCTGCGTGCCCTATGTGATGGGCCTCTCATGCACCGCAACATGACACGGCGTAATTCCTGCTAGGCCTCAATTGGCCGCTAACAGACAGGCCTTGCGCCACTGACTGACTGCAAAGAAAAGGCTGACTATCTAAACAATCTTGTTAATAAACAAAAGAAACCCCCAGTCAGGCCTGCGGCCTGCTCATAAATGCCCATTCTCATCACCTGAACCACAGCCTCTGGCCTGCAAATTCTCCCATGCTTTCCACATCATACTCCCCAGGCATTGCAAGCAATTCATCTGCCAGCGAGCGCAGAGCCCCTGAGCCTCGCTGCGCGCCCCCCCCCAGCGGGCCTCGTCCCCCCCCCAGGCACTCCTCTCTTACCTGGGGACCCCGGAGGAGGAGACGATCCCACCCGCTTGGCTACCGGATCTCAAATGGCGGTTCCGGAAGTGACGTCACCAGAAGTGACGTCACCGGAAGCGCCGAGACCGGGAGAGACGCCGTCAAATGATGGATGCCGCTGCCCGCATGGCCGAAGACTCGCCCGAAGCCATCCGACGACCAGGAGGAGGGGAAGAACCACCGAAAGTCACGACCGCTAAAGGGGGACCGCTGACACAAGCCCTGCAAGAGCGCGACCGCTGCAGGCCTGGGCTTCGTGGACACCGTAACCGATTGGCGGAGGTAAGTATGAATGCTCACACTCACTCCAGCCAACGATCCACCCTAGAGACGCGCATCAGGGGTATGTGAAATGATTAAGGGGAGGAGAAGAGGGTACCCGGCCCCCAGGCCCCAACCACTAACTGACCGGGAGGGAGAGAGGGGGAAGATGGGCCTACCTGGGAAATAATCTAACACCAATAGGACACACAGATCCCCCCCTGACTTCCCCATTAAATTACAGAGAAAAGGGGGGAAAGATCGGGGTACGACTCACCGGAGATGGTGGGACTCCGATCAGTAACTCCTCCAACACATCACTCTTCACAGGTGCTCTGGAAGACATTGAAAAAACAGCCCATGCTGCAGCAGACTGCTTAACCAGAGAATGAAGATGCTGTGATCCTGCAAGCTGTGAAGACAAGCTGGAAAGAGGGTTTGGGGCCTGTAGCTTGGCTTCTTAAAGGTGAGCCCTGTACCCACCCACAAAAATGCAACATTGTTGCCACTTCACAGCAGCTCACTCCTAAGGGCCTTAATTCTTATGTTCGTTCTGGGCTATGCTGCCCTCCACTGTCTGTATGTACATAACATATACACATGTAATGCTGAGATATATACTGTATGTACAGAACATATACACATGTAATGCTGAGATATACTGTATGTACATAACATATACACATGTAATGCTGAGATATACTGTATGTACAGAACATATACACATGTAATGCTGATATATATAATGTATGTACATAACATATACACAGATAATGCATATATATACCGTATGTACAGAACATATACACATGTAATGCTGAGATATAATGTATGTACATAACATTACACATGTAATGCTGAGATATATACTGTATGTACATAACATATACACATGTAATGCTGAGATGTACTGTATGTACATAACATATACACATGTAATGCTGAGATATACTGTATGTATACACGTGTAATGCTGAGATATACTGTATGTACATAGCATATGCACACGTAATGCTGAGATATATACTGTATGTACAGAACATATACACATGTAATGTTGAGATAAACTGTATGTACAGAACATATACACATGAAATGCTGATATATACTGTATGTACAGAGCATATACACATGTAATGCTGAGATATATACTGTATGTACATAACATATACACATGTAATGAGATAAACTGTATGTACATAACATTAACACATGTAATGCTGAGATATATACTGTATGTACATAACATATACACATGTAATGCTGAGATATATACTGTATGTATATAACATATACACATGTAATGCTGAGATATATACTGTATGTACAGAACATATACACATGTAATGCATATATATATATACTGTATGTACATAACATATACACATGTAATGCTGATATATATACTGTATGTACATAACATATACACATGTAATGATGAGATATATACTGTATGTACATAACATATACACATGTAATGCTGAGATATATACCGTATGTACATAACATATACACATGTAATGATGAGATATATACCGTATGTACATACCATATACACGTGTAATGCTGATATACTGTATGTACATACCATATACACGTGTAATGCTGATATACTGTATGTACATAACATATACACATGTAATGCTGAGATATACTGTATGTACATAACATATACACATGTAATGCAGAGATATATACTGTATGTACATAACAAATACACATGTACTGCAGAGGTATATACTGTATGTACATAGCATATACACATAATGCTGAGATATACTGTATGTACATAACATATACACATGTAATGCTGAGATTTACTGTATGTACATAACATATACACATGTACTGCTGATATATACTGTATGTACATAACATATACACATGTAATGCTGAGATATACTGTATGTACATAACATATACACATGTAATGCTGAGATATATACTGTATGTACATAACATATACACATGTAATGCTGAGATATATACTGTATGTACATAACATATACACATGTAATGCTGAGATATATACTGTATGTACAGAACATATACACATGTAATGCTGAGATATACTGTATGTACATAACATATACACATGTAATGCTGAGATATACTGTATGTACAGAACATATACACATGTAATGCTGATATATATAATGTATTTACATAACATATACACAGATAAAGGAAATGTAAGGCAAATTGCCTGGAATGCACATAAGGGTTAAGGCCAAGACGGAGGAGGGGAGTGTTGTGTTGTGTGTGTGAAACAATGTTGCAGAAAGAGAGGAGGGGTTCCAGCTTACCTTTTTAAGCCCAGTACAGGAAGCACATGTCCTCTTTCTGCTGTTTTTCTCAAAGTTTTCACATGAGACGTTCAAGGAGATCTAAAGCACCTCCAAAGCGAATCATGGAGGCTAGGGAGGAACCTGCAGAGAGAGAAGTGGTTGAAGACAGCGATGAAGCAGCTGAGTGGATTCCTCCATCGCCAGAAACGGTGGGTCGAACCCCTTTACTTTCCTCCCTTGCCCCTTCCCTTGATCAATCTTCGGGGGAGGTTGGGGCTAGTAGGGGGGAAATTTCAGATCAGGCCCTACTGGAGGTGCTGGCGTTAGTGAGCAATATGGGGGGTGGTGCTGGGCAACCAGATGGTGCGTCTGAGCCCGTCGGCCATGCGGCCGGGAGTGAGCCCTCTTTACGGGGGGTTAGTGCTGACATAGGCCCCAATTCAGTTACCTTGTCGGGCCCTGCCGGGCCCGTTTCTGGCCTTCGCAGGCCCACATGTCCCCCTAAAGTAGCCGGTAAAGCGGGGGTCCCCGCTAGGCCCGCTATCCGGTCTCCAGCCGCTAGCGCCTCAGTTCCCTGCTCTCTGATCACCCTGGTTAGGCCTCCCTCCCCTTGCGTGGTGGCGGCGGGCCCTTCTCGGCCTTGTGGCGTTACGGTCCCCGGCCCCTACGGGCCTTGCTCTTTTGCCCCAATAGTTGGCAGTTTTAGTGGGAGCAGTTCGGCCTTACCTCCGACGTCGTCTCCGGTGTCTCAGGACTCCATCGCGGCCGCGGTATCCCTTTTCCAGATGTGGGCATCATCCTTGTCCGGGTCTCCGGGTGCGTCCCACGTGGTCCTTGGTCCTCCGGCGGTGGTTGCGCAGGCTCCCGCGTCGACTGTTCCTCCATTGGCGGCGACTTCCGGTTTGCGGTCCTCCGAGGGCGGGACTTCCGGTGACGTCACTTCCTGTGACGTCACTGCCGGTCCCGCCATTTGTCAGCGGTCATCGAAGCGGAGCAGATCGAGTTCCCCGCGCGGCGTCCAAGGTAAGAGAGGAGTGCCACGGGGGGGAACTTACGCTCCGGGGGGCAATTCTGCTGATGCGATGGGGCCTACAGGGGTCGCACTTGTGGGGGATGATTTTCACGAGGAGGCTAATTGTGAATCAATGGAGGAATTATCTCAGGGGGGGCATTTCTCTGGCCAAATGAACCCGGGGGTCCCCGTTGGAGGCCCCCGTGGGCAGGTTGCAAAGGGCATTGCGGCCCGGCAAGGGGCAAAGGCCCCGTCGGGTAGTAATCCTCGTCAAGGGGCAAAGGCCCCATCGGGCAATTATAAAGGTGGCGCATCACCTATTGGGCACGCTGGGAGTACGCCTAAGAGCGCTGGCAGTAATAGTAAGGTTTCTGTGGGCAAAGGCGGCGCCCGTGCAGGCAGCGCTTTTGGCGCGCAAATTGGTGAGAGTGTATGGGCTAGGCCTCAGGCTCCGGGCGCATCCCCGGCAGCTGCGAGGAAGGTAGTAACTAGGTCTTCTACCAAACATGGTTCACCAGAACAGTTTCAGAGTCTTGATTTAGCGGTTGCATCCACTAGGCGTAAGAAAGCCACCCCTATCACCCAGAAATCAGTACATTTTAGTGAAGAGATAGAGGACTTCACAGAAGATGAGCAGGGTGTGTATGATGAAGTTGCAGGTTGCGAAGGCAACCAGGATGTGTGTGAGGGGATGAATGAGCGGTCTGGGCACAGGGGGAGGGGTAGAGCAGACCTTCCCCTTCGTGGTACTCCTCTCTGGCAATCTCTTTTGCAGGAAAGCGACATGGCTACATCAGGAGATTCAGGCAGCGGGTTGGAGAGAGGTGCTGAGAGCGGCCCGGACTCCATGGTGTCAGAGGATGAGCGTCCTTCTACTTCGGGAGTCGTGGTGATTCCAAACAGGATCGGTGTGAGAGATGGTGAGTCCTCAGTTTCAGTGGGGTTGCGGGGTTTTACCTCATCCTCGGATGATTCTGGGTCAGAAAATGACAAGGAACTGGGGTTGCATGGGAAGGGCAATAAACGAATGTATAAGATGCTTAGATGGTTAACTGAAGAGAAGAGATCAGAAAAAGGGGGCTTGCGTGACCGTTATGACTATATTGCCTCTGATAGGTCCGACAGGGCGGCCCAACCCAGACTTCGCATAAGTGGGGTGGGGAGGCCCGTTAATCGGAAGGTGGCACTCCAAGGGGACACTAGGTCCTGGTCTTCTTATGATCTGCACGAGCATTTGAAGACTAAGACAGTACGGAGAATTCAAGAGGGGAAGTTTGTTAACATCTTCGAGCTCTCGGTGGAAGCCCTAAGGCAGAAAGCGAGAGCGGAGGATGGGACAGGCCCCAAGAAGTACCAGCGCCCAGACACATTTCACGAATGGCGCCGGTGTTTCAGGATCTATGCGTCCTGCTATTTGCAAAAATGGCCGGACCAGTGTTTAGCCGTGTTGAAATACATGGAAAACATGGAGATCATTGCTGATAATTATCGCGATGGTGCCTGGCGGGATTATGATGAGGAGTTCCACAGAAAGATGGTGGGTAATCCACTGTTGGATTTTGGGTGCGTAGAAATGCAACTCTGGGCCCGGCTGGGTCCCGAGAAATCGCTAGGTACTTCTGGTGCCCCGGCGGGTGCAACACAGTTTCGACCCGCAAATAGATTTCGCAGACGCCCAGCAGGGGTCTGTTGGAAATTCCAGGACAAGCAATGCACGTTGGGAACCGCGTGCTCCTTTCGGCACGCTTGTCGCATCTGCGGGGGATTTCACCCAGCCGCAGACTGCGTTAAAAAAGGGGACAAACAGGACAGGACTGGGCCAAGAGGCCCTGCTGTCGCTAAGAGCGGACACCCCGCTGAAGGTGGCCGCAATTATTACGTGGCTCACGCTCTACCCCGATAGGGTAGCGGCGGCCTTGTTGGAGTCAGGGCTCCGGGAAGGTTTTGTTATCCCCGTACAAGGTCCGGTTTCGGGTGCGGCTTCTCGCAGGAACCTGAAATCTGCCTCCCTGTTCCCGGAGGTATTGAAGGAGAAATTGGGTAAGGAAGTTTCACTGGGTAGAATGGCTGGCCCGTTTAAGGAAAGACCTATGCCGGGATTGGTTATATCGCCTCTAGGGGTTGTGCCCAAAAAAGACCCAGGAAAGTTTAGGATGATACAACATCTTTCATACCCAAAGGGAAAGTCAGTCAATGACGCCATTCCTCAGGACTTGAGTACGGTATATTACCAGTCATTTGATGATGCCTTACAAGTAGTACGCAGATCGGGTCATGGGGCATTACTGGCCAAGCTTGACATCGAGTCTGCTTTCAGACTCTCGCCGATTCACCCCGCATCATTTTACTTAATGGGATGTTTCTTCAACGGACACTATTATGTTGACCGTTGTTTGCCTATGGGGTGTTCCATTTCCTGCGCCTATTTTGAGGCGTTTAGTTCCTTCTTGCATTGGGCCGTTGCGGAAGTGACAGGAGAGGATAGGATTGCTCACTACTTGGACGACTTTCTCCTGGTAGGTAGACAGGGGTCTAGGGAATGTGAGCTGCTCCTTTACGCCATGCGGCTGTTGATGGAGAAATTTGGAGTCCCCTTAGCAGAAGACAAAACGGAGGGCCCTTGCACTTGTCTTACTTTCCTGGGTATCGAAATTGATTCGGTAGCCCAGGAATGTAGGCTTCCAGTTGATAAGGTACGGAAGTTGTTGACAGCAGTCAGGAGCCTCGCAGCGGCGCAGTTTTGAACGCTGAAAGAGCTTCAATCTGTTTTGGGTCTGCTCAACTTTGCAGGGATGGTCATCCCGATGGGGAGGATTTTCCTGAAGAGAATGGAGCGCTTGTTGCCGGGAGTTACTTCCCCCAAAGCCAAACTAATGGTTAATAATGACATGAAGGAAGACCTCCGTGTCTGGGATCTGTTCCTCAGGGATTTCAATGGGATCTGTATTTGGAGAACCCCTCAGACTCCGGCGCGAGAACTGCACCTCTTTACTGATGCTGCTGGGGGTTTTGGATACGGCGCCTATCTCAATGGCGAGTGGAGCGCCGAGCGGGCGGCCAGGGGCCTGACCAGGAACCTGTGCCTTCTGGAGCTTTTCCCCATTCTGGTGGCGTTGGGGATCTGGGGGGACAAGCTCGAGAACCGTTCCGTCATTTTTTCGACGGACAATTTGAGCGTGGTTTTTGCCATTAACGGTCTCTCTTCTTCCTCACCGCCAGTAATTCGATATCTGAGAATTCTGGTTTTGAGATGCCTCAAGCGGAACATTGAGTTTCGGGCTAGGCATGTCCCAGGGGTTAAAAACGTTATTGCTGATGCACTATCTCGCTTTCAATGGGAAAATTTTAGGAAATGTGCTCCTGAGGCTGCCACTCATGGCTTTCCCTGTCCCCCTTTTCTTTGGCAGGTGGCTTTGGATGGCAGTCCCTGATTCCGGTGCTGAAGGCGTCCCTGGCACCTTCCACTTGGAAGTCCTATGTAAGGTACTGTGAAGAATGGGTATTCTTCTGTGATGTCCAAGGATTTCCTTCTTGTGCTGGTGAGCAGGACTGGCTATTGCGCTGGCTCGCGGAGCTTAGGTCTAAGCTAGCTAAGAAAGGGGCGGTATCCGCGCGGTTAGCGGCGGTGTCCTTTTTCTGTAAACTATTCACGCTGATGGACTCTTCCAAAACGTTTTTGATTCGTCAAATACTGAGGGGTTGGGGAAGGTCGGAAGTGCGGCGTCCGGACGTTAGGGAACCCATAACGGCGGACAGGTTGGTCCTCCTGCTTCGTGTTCTACCGGAGGTATGTTCCTCAGACTACGAGGTGCGGCTTTTTTCCGCGGCGTTCGCCATGGCGTTTCATGGCGCACTCCGAGTGGGGGAATTGGTCCCCCAGTCTAAGTTGGCGAAAGTGGGTGGTGTCCTGGCGGAGCACGTCAGGTTTATGGATAATGGGGTATTGCTTTTCATCCCTCGATCGAAAGTCGATCAGGATGGTAGGGGGGCCTGGCTGTCGCTACCCGCGCATGCGGGTTCCGCCTGCTGCCCTAGTGCACTGTTGAAGACCTTCTCGGACAGGCGTCCAGTGGGTGCTGTTAGATTTTTAATTCATCAGAATGGTACCCCCCTTACGAGGTTTCAATTTCGGAAGGTTTTGGGGTGGGCAGCTAAAAAAGTAGGCTTGAATCCCAATAACATAGCTCCTCACTCCTTTAGGGTTGGAGCTGCTACGGCGGCGGCGACTTTAGGCTGGTCGGCTGACCGCATAATGGCGCTTGGGAGGTGGAAGTCTAAGAGGTATCAGATTTACGTTAGGCCACTTATATCCCAATGTTAGTATTTGCTGGTTAATAATGTTGCACACTGCACTGCCCTTATATGCCCTAACTCTTGTTTCTATTGCAGGGCCTAGAAGTGGGCCACTTCGTGCCTGGATCATTGGGCACTCGTTCGTACACTGGGCGGCTATCCGAGCAGCATTGCAACCTGGAGGGCAGCAGCTTGGGTTCTCATTCTCTAGGGTGGTAGTTAGGTGGTTAGGGAGAAGAGGCCTTTGCTGGGCAGATCTGCCTGGGTTACTGCAATCCGCCATGAGGCGGTGGGAGAAACCCCATGTTCTGATCATCCACTTAGGTGGAAATGATCTCGGCTCAATTCCCGGCCGGGACTTGAGCGCAGTGATCCAATCAGATCTGCGCACCTTTAAAGCTTGGTTGCCTGGTGTGAGAATGGGCTGGTCAAACATTATACCGAGGTTGACGTGGAGACACATGGCTAATCATAGGGCAGCGTTCCAAGTTCGCAAGAAGCTCAATAGAGATGTTAGGAAGCTTATGTGCGAGCTAGGTGGTTTTGTTGTGGAACACAAGTTCATTACGGCCGCTGATCAGAGCCTGTACCGAGGCGACGGGGTCCATCTTACGGACCATGGCATGGACCTGTTTATTGAAGATATACGTCAGTCCCTACTCCTATTTGTGTGAGTTGGTGGCGGCGAGAGTGGCCCTTGATATTTGGGCGATCTCGTGGCGGGTGGACAGTGTCCGGGGGCAGGATGTGATCGAGGTAGAGTGACGGCACTTCCGGCCAGGGGTGAAGTCCCCAGACGCGCGTCTGGGGTGTTCCCTGCCCGTGTGATTCCGATGCCGAGAATTCCCTGTTTTATAGTATTGAGCTACGCTCTGCTTCTTCTCCTGCGCCCTGGTACTGCCCATCTTGTTAGCATGGGTTACTACGTTTAGCTAGTACCTGATTGCCGCCCCCCTGGTCCATGTTTATTCAGACGGTCGTTAGTTCTTGTGTTGCCACAATAAACGTGACCTGCGGGTTTTCTCTAACCATAAAAAGTTGTTGTGTCGTTATTTTGTGTGTTATTTATTTCTACGTTTAGAAACTAAGTTGAGTTTATGTTAAACCAAGAATGTATATAGTTATAAGTTATTCTTTCCACAGAGGAGGATATGGCATTTAATCCCTTATGCATATATATACCGTATGTACAGAACATATACACATGTAATGCTGAGATATAATGTATGTACATAACATTACACATGTAATGCTGAGATATATACTGTATGTACATAACATATACACATGTAATGCTGAGATGTACTGTATGTACATAACATATACGCATGTAATGCTGAGATATATACTGTATGTACATACCATATACACGTGTAATGCTGAGATATACTGTATGTACATAGCATATGCACACGTAATGCTGAGATATATACTGTATGTACAGAACATACACACATGTAATGTTGAGATAAACTGTATGTACAGAACATATACACATGTAATGCTGATATATACTGTATGTACAGAGCATATACACATGTAATGCTGAGATATATACTGTATGTACATAACATATACACATGTAATGAGATAAACTGTATGTACATAACATTAACACATGTAATGCTGAGATATATACTGTATGTACATAACATATACACATGTAATGCTGAGATATATACTGTATGTATATAACATATATACATGTAATGCTGAGATATATACTGTATGTACAGAACATATACACATGTAATGCATATATATATACTGTATGTACATAACATATACACATGTAATGCTGAGATATATACTGTATGTACATAACATATACACATGTAATGCTGAGATATATACCGTATGTACATAACATATACACATGTAATGATGAGATATATACCGTATGTACATACCATATACACATGTAATGCTGATATACTGTATGTACATAACATATACACATGTAATGCAGAGATATACTGTATGTACATAACATATACACATGTAATGCAGAGATATATACTGTATGTACATAACAAATACACATGTACTACAGAGGTATATACTGTATGTACATAGCATATACACATAATGCTGAGATATACTGTATGTACATAACATATACACATGTAATGCTGAGATATACTGTATGTACATAACATATACACATGTAATGCTGAGATATACTGTATGTACAGAACATATACACATGTAATGCTGAGATATATACTGTATGTACAGAACATATACACATGTAATGCTGAGATATATACTGTATGTAGATAACATATACACATGTAATGCTGATATAGTGTATGTACACAACATATACACATGTCATGCTGAGATATATACCGTATGTACATAACATATACACATGTAATGCTGATATACTGTATGTACATAACATATACACATGTAATGCTGATATACTGTATGTACATAGCATATACACATGTAATGCTGAGATATATACTGTATGTACATAACATATACACATGTAATTATGAGATATACTGTATGTACATAACATATACACATGTAATGCTGAGATATATACTGTATGTACATAACATATACACATGTAATGCTGATATACTGTATGTACATAACATATACACATGTAATGCTGAGATATATACTGCATGTACATAACATATACACATGTAATGCTGATATACTGTATGTACATAACATATACACATGTAATGCTGATATACTGTATGTACATAACATATACACATGTAATGCTGATATACTGTATGTACATAACATATACACATGTAATTATGAGAAATACTGTATGTACATAACATATACACATGTAATTATGAGATATACTGTATGTACATAACATATACACATGTAATGCTGAGATATATACTGTATGTACATAACATATACATATGTAATGCTGATATACTGTATGTACATAACATATACACATGTAATGCCGATATACTGTATGTACATAACATATACACATGTAATGCTGATATACTGTATGTACATAACATATACACATGTAATGCTGAGATATATACTGTATTTACATAACATATACACATGTAATGCTGATATACTGTATGTACATAACATATACACATGTAATGCTGAGATATTTACTGTATGTACATAACATATACACATGTAATGCTGATATACTGTATGTACATAACATATACACATGTAATGCTGATATACTGTATGTACATAACATATACACATGTAATGCTGAGATATATACTGTATGTACATAACATATACACATGTAATGCTGATATATATACTGTATGTACATAACATATACACATGTAATGATGAGATATATACTGTATGTACATAACATATACACATGTAATGCTGAGATATATACTGTATGTACATAACATATACACATGTAATGATGAGATATATACTGTATGTACATAACATATACACATGTAATGATGAGATATATACTGTATGTACATAACATATACACATGTAATGCTGAGATATATACTGTATGTACATAACATATACACATGTAATGCTGAGATATATACTGTATGTATATAACATATACACATGTAATGCTGAGATATATACTGTATGTACAGAACATATACACATGTAATGCATATATATATACTGTATGTACATAACATATACACATGTAATGCTGAGATATATACTGTATGTACATAACATATACACATGTAATGCTGAGATATATACCGTATGTACATAACATATACACATGTAATGATGAGATATATACCGTATGTACATACCATATACACGTGTAATGCTGATATACTGTATGTACATAACATATACACATGTAATGCTGAGATATACTGTATGTACATAACATATACACATGTAATGCAGAGATATATACTGTATGTACATAACAAATACACATGTACTGCAGAGGTATATACTGTATGTACATAGCATATACACATAATGCTGAGATATACTGTATGTACATAACATATACACATGTAATGCTGAGATATACTGTATGTACATAACATATACACATGTAATGCTGAGATATACTGTATGTACAGAACATATACACATGTAATGCTGAGATATATACTGTATGTAGATAACATATACACATGTAATGCTGATATACCGTATGTACATAACACATACACATGTCATGCTGAGATATATACCGTATGTACATAACATATACACATGTAATGCTGATATACTGTATGTACATAACATATACACATGTAATGCTGATATACTGTATGTACATAGCATATACACATGTAATGCTGAGATATATACTGTATGTACATAACATATACACATGTAATTATGAGATATACTGTATGTACATAACATATACACATGTAATGCTGAGATATATACTGTATGTACATAACATATACACATGTAATTATGAGATATACTGTATGTACATAACATATACACATGTAATGCTGAGATATATACTGTATGTACATAACATATACATATGTAATGCTGATATACTGTATGTACATAACATATACACATGTAATGCTGATATACTGTATGTACATAACATATACACATGTAATGCTGAGATATATACTGTATGTACATAACATATACACATGTAATGCTGATATATATACTGTATGTACATAACATATACACATGTAATGATGAGATATATACTGTATGTACATAACATATACACATGTAATGCTGAGATATATACTGTATGTACATAACATATACACATGTAATGATGAGATATATACTGTATGTACATAACATATACACATGTAATGATGAGATATATACTGTATGTACATAACATATACACATGTAATGCTGAGATATATACCGTATGTACATAACATATACACATGTAATGATGAGATATATACCGTATGTACATACCATATACACGTGTAATGCTGATATACTGTATGTACATAACATATACATAATTAATTAAATGCCCTATCCTCCTGGCTTGCTGGAAAACTTTAATAACTGGAGCCATATAACTGGCTCAACACATAACTATGTACAAATAATAACTGGAGCCATAGAACTGACTCAACAACATAACTATGTACAACTATAACTCTTAAATAACTTTACATAAAACTGTAATACTTGAATAACCACGCAGACACAGATATATGGGAAAAGACCCGAAGGTCGCATTTATTGTAGAACGTGAGAACCGGCTGGACTCAACGGGGCCAGCTAAAACATGTGGCGGCAATCTAGTTAGGAGTAGGAACCCCCTGCTAGGAAGAATGGACCGCGCCCGTGAATGCCCACACAAGCGGAGCTCAGCTGCCACAGAAGCTTAGGGAGTTCTCGGCATCTTAGAATGGGAGGGACCCCAGGCGCGCGCCTGCAGAGATCACCCTCCCCTGGGCAGCTGTCACTCTACCTCTGATGGCAAACCGGGGCGCGGACCAACCGCCTAACCAGGGTGTAAGTAACGATCTCCGAACCAGTAGGACCAGGTGTGACTAGACGCGTCTCCATGCCACTACCTGGGGAGTCAAAAACTACCGTCCTTGGACTTAAGGAAACAAGCCGCGTAGCTCTCATCCAGCCTCGGACACCTAGCTGAAACACCCTGGTGATGTAGCAGCCTAAAGATTGCCGTATGAACAAGTGCAGGGAGGGAGGGAGGGACGCTGTGAAGACGAGCTGGAAAAGAGGGTTTGGGCCTTGGGAGCTGACTACTTAAAGGTAAGCTAAACCCCACCCTCACTAATGCAACATTGTTGCAACTTCACAGCAGCACACTCCTAAGGGCCTTAATTATTATAGTCGTTCTGGGCTATGCTGCCCTCCACTGTCTTAATTAATTAAATGCCCTATCCTCCTGGCTTGCTGGAAAACTTTAATAACTGGAGCCATAAAACTGGCTCAACACATAACTATGTACAAATAATAACTGGAGCCATAAAACTGGCTCAACACATAACTATGTACAAATAATAACTGGAGCCATAGAACTGACTCAACAACATAACTATGTACAACTATAACTCTTAAATAACTTTACATAAAACTGTAATACTTGAATAACCACGCAGACACAGATATATGGGAAAAGACCCGAAGGTCGCATTTATTGTAGAACGTGAGAACCGGCTGGACTCAACGGGGCCAGCTAAAACATGTGGCGGCAATCTAGTTAGGAGTAGGAACCCCCTGCTAGGAAGAATGGACCGCGCCCGTGAATGCCCACACAAGCGGAGCTCAGCTGCCGCAGAAGCTTAGGGAGTTCTCGGCATCTTAGAATGGGAGGGACCCCAGGCGTGCGCCTGCAGAGATCACCCTCCCCTGGGCAGCCGTCACTCTACCTCTGATGGCAAACCGGGGCGCTGACCAACCGCCACAAGAGATAGCCCAACAGGCTCACCTCTTGCCGCCACACCTATAGATGATTAAGTATAGCACGCCTCAAATTACAGAGGAACAGGTCAATGCCCCTCTCAGAGAGGTGCACCCCGTCCCTCCTGTAGAGGCACCTCTCAGCCGTTGATATGTTCCCATGTTCCACAACAAACCCTCCTGACTGCCCTAAGAAAATCCTCACTTCTCTGTTAATTTTCTTGCGGACCTGAAAAGCTGCGCGATGAGACTGCATATGGCGCCATTCTATCCTGGGGATGATGTTAGACCATCCTATCCTGACTTGGGGAATCCATGCCTGAATCGTGCGCAGATCCGACTGAATAACCGCACTGAGCTGCTTGCACGGTAGGAGCCCCATATCATTTCCACCTGCGTGGATGATAAGTACATGGGGTTTCTCCCACCTGCGCAAGGCCCCCTGCAGCAACTCAGGCAGAGCCTGCCACGTAAGCCCCCTGCGCCCTAACCACCTAACAGTGACTCGGGAAGAGGGGAACCCCAGCTGACGCCCATCAG